>NC_080404.1:9805000-10115000 GCF_030265065.1 Corythoichthys intestinalis
GAGTGGCCACAAATACATACGATGGCGGTAGGCCGTCAGGGAAAAGTGACCTGAAGTGAAGAACTCGGTCATAAACTTAAAGAGAACGGTGTGAAAATAAACAAAGTCTAAGAATCACCTTGTCGCTTCACTGAAGTCAATACGAGATGTCACCTCATAGGCCTTAGTACCACGAAAACTTCCTTTTTTCTTTTTGGCTTTTTTGGCAAAATTTAAATGGAATAAGATATCAAATCCTTTCTCATCTCGGGAATCGATTGGTATTCTCACCGGACAAACAGTCTCTGAAATAAAACAGATGAACATTGTACATAAGTCTGAACAAAAACTCTTTTCAGATAATCTGCAACTTCATTCAAACTCTCTTAGAAAAGACTGAAACTCAGTAGTTTGCTGTAAACGGTGAATTAAAAGCAGACGAACACTTTACAAGACAGTAAAAATGGGAATGCCTACTTTTTTCTTTAATATTTCCTGTACTGATGGAGCATGTCCAAAAGAGCCACATTTACATTGGCATGTGTACTGTAATATGAATACCACCCCAGTAGATTCGGTGTTACAGATTTCAGTGTTAGCACAAAGGTCTGCATGGATGTAGCTTTTTTTTTTTTTTTTTTTTTTGCTACTATCATGTTAGCAGCACTCTGACATAGTAGTTAATTGTATGGCATTCTTCAGAAATAGTAAATAATTCTATTACAACCCC
Organism: Corythoichthys intestinalis; assembly: GCF_030265065.1. Taxonomy (NCBI): domain Eukaryota; kingdom Metazoa; phylum Chordata; class Actinopteri; order Syngnathiformes; family Syngnathidae; genus Corythoichthys; species Corythoichthys intestinalis. The sequence continues at coordinate 9,805,710 of NC_080404.1, forward strand.
TAGCAAAAAGTATGGAATCACCAGTCTCGGACGAGCACTCACTCAGACATTTTATTATGTAGAACAAACTCAGATAAAAAGCTTGAAAAAAAAATAATGAATTAGTTCAAAAGTGCAGCTCCTTCTCATTCCGAAACACTTTAGGAAATGAATAAAAAACATTGTGGTGGTCAGTAAATGTTACTTTTACAGAGCAAGTGCAGGGTAATAAATATAGAATCACCCCATTTTGAAGAAAGAATTATGGAATCACTCCATTTTGTGTAGAAAATACAGACACACCCAATCAATTTCCTTTCCTTAATTGGGCCTCTGCCTCAGATTAGATCTGCTCGTTAGTCACCAGTTAAAAACAGTGCCATTATCACACCTAGGAGGGCTGCTGGACCAAGTGGATTCACAAGAATCATGGCTCCAACAAGAGAGATGTCTCTTGAGACCAAGGAGAGGATTATCAAACTTTTTGAAGAAGGTAACACTAAACATATGTCCAAAGATGTGGACTGTTCACAGTCAGCTGTATCAAAAATCTGGACCAAGTACAAACAGCATGGCATGGTTGTTAAAGTTAAGCCTACTGGTAGACCGAGGAAGATATCCAAACGTCATGACAAACAACTAAAGGGCATATGTCTTAAAAACAGAAGATGTACAACAAGACAAATGAAGAAGAAATGGGAGGAAGTTGGAGTCAAGGTATGTGACAGAACTGGAAAGCTAAAAGGAAACCATCACTGACACTTAAACAGAAAAGAACAAGACTGCAATGGGCTAAAGAGAAGCAATCATGGACTATGAATGACTGGATGAAGGCTATTTTCAATGATGAGTCAAGAATCTGCATTGTACAAGGTGATGATGCTGGAACTTTTTGTCAAGTTCAAAATTAGATCCTTAGGTTGACATTGTAAAATTACCCAAAAATAAGGAGAGAAGACACTCAGTTTTCTTGGCCAAGGAGGTCAAAACATGTGGCTCTTTAGCCACCAAGATTGATCTAAAAGAGAAAAAAAACCCTCCTTGGTATTTTATTTAGGGGTATTCCCTGAACAATAGGGGCGCCGCCTTAAAGGAGGGGAGAGCAAGCTAGCGACACCCATGTGGTTTTTTATTGGCTATGTGTGTGCATGTAGGTGGAATTTAAGTGATACACGTGTGTGGAGCAAGAGCTTATGTAAACAATCAAAACAATCATATAAACAGTCAAAATAATATATAAGCAGTCAAAATAATGCAGACACTTTTAGTTATGCAACGTTAAACAATCAGCAGAATAGTCCAAACACTTCCAGTTGTGCACCGCTGTGGCCCTGGAAGATGTCCTCGGATGGAGAATCGTCCTCGAGGGGCTAGGTGAAAGTCCAAACCCCAGGTGCTAGGATGCCTGGAAGGTCTAGTTATACAACGGCGTGGCCATGAAGCCACTCCGACCCTCTTTCTACACTTTGTAACACTTAAGCATTATACTACAATCTATATAGCAAGCAATAATCATTTACTGGTTATATATGAATCAATATATTATTTAAAGTAATTAGTAATTAGATAAAGTAATTAGAATGGCAGTATGTATTATTTATGATATATATGAGCATAAGCAAATCTAGAAATAAGAAGAATATGGCAGTATGTATTATTTATGGTATATATGAGCATAAGCAAATATTCAATCAACCAACCAAGGAAACATTTAATGAATCAAACCCTGATAATTATCTTAACACTTTTGTTTAGTGTGATTTACAACAAAGATGACTGCCTGAAAAAACATCAAAATTCCCTCAGTTATGCTTGTTATACTTGATGATATGGGGCTGCATGTCAGGCAAATGCACTGTGGTTAAATCTTCAATAAATGTACAAGTTTACATTGAAATTTTAGACAGCTTTCTTATCCTTTGAATTGAAAATATGTTTGGGGATAATGAAATAATTTTCCAAGATGACAATGCATCATGCCACAGAGCTAAAACTGTTAAAACATTTCTTTAAGAAAGACTCATCCAGTCAATGTCATGGCCTGCAAATAGCCCAGATCTCAACCCTATTGAAAACCTGTGGTGGAAATATAAAAAATGGTCCACAGCAAGGCTTCGACCTACAGGGATGATCTGGCAACTGCAATCAAAGAGAGTTGGCACCAAATTGATGAAGAATATTGTTTGTCATGTTTGTCACTCATCAAGTCCATGCCTCAGAGACTGCAAACTGTCATAAAAGCCAGAGGAGGTGCATCTAAATACAAGAGATATGTTTTGATTGTTATTTCTGTGTTTGTTTCTCACGATTCCATATATTTTTCCTCTGAATGGAGTGATTCTATATTTATTTCCCTGCACTTGCTCTATAAATGTTTGCCTGGTACACCAGACTCACCGCTGTTCCAGCTATTGAGTCTGGCCACCATTCACGCGGATACAATTTCCAGGGCGGAGCAAGCCACAGCAAACAGACAGCGGAGTGGACCAATCAGCAACGGGCAGACGTGACATTAGCAAAATGACGAGGGCAGGATGAGGGACTTGCGCGCGGAAGTAAACATACGAAGAGAGCGGCGTTTATTCAACATGGCTAGCGCGAGACAGACTGTTTTCAATGACTCGTGTCGATGTGTTTTTGGTAATTTAAAACAGAATTTATCGCGGATTGGAACATATTCTCGGTTATCCCGTTCGCCATCCGTGTTGTTGTGGAGACGACTTTCAAGAGTGACGTTGCTCGTGAAGAACACGTCACGCAAATAAACGAATCTGATTTGTCGATTGATTTTGTACCTGCTCGAAAGGCCATTAATGGGATGGTTCCCAGACTATTTCTCTCAGTGTTTGAAAAATACAGGGAGAATAGTCTGGCAGAGCCAGGCAATTTAAATGTAACATTTACCGACCATCGCAATGTTTTTTATTCATTTCTTTTAGTGTTTCTGAATGCTAAAGAGTTTCACTTTTGAACTAATTCATTTTTTTCAAGCTTTTTATATGAGATTGTTCTACATAATAAAATGTCTAAGCGAGTGCTTTTTGCTAGGGGTTGTATAACTGGATTTAAATTTTCGCTGAAGAGGTTTGTGTTTTCTACCTGGGCTTGTGTGGGTGAAGTCGCTTACTCTGATTTCCTCCGTCACCCCAAAAAGATATTTCTTAGGGGCCATTTACAAGGTGACACTCAGAGAATACATTGCAATAGCATACCGCACGCAACATCACTTTTGCTCATTAATATTGATGACATTAGCAACTGTTGCTAGGCGGGTCAAGCTCGTGTTTGTTCTTAATGCTAAATGCATGTAAATAGTGTAGGAGCGAGAGGTTTACTGAGCTAAACCTACCAATTCTGTCCGAAAATGATGTCCCTGGTGCCAAATTCACTGGCAAAGACGTAAAAGAACATACAAATTAAAGAGATGGCTTGAGTGTCGAGGGCTGAAAAAGATGGGAAAAAAAGGGTCGACCTGATCCAGAGGTAGCTTTTTTATTGATACCTTTTTCTTGTGTGCATTGCCTTACGCCACTGACAATGACATTCTCCTGTTTCAACAAGCTATCCTATTAAACAATGTAGTATTCATGCCAGGCTCTAGGGGAAAGTGCAGTGTTACGAGGCGACAGCCAATGAGGCACTTCATTGACAACAACCTCCTTAGCCCAGAAGACAACATACCTGCCCACTCGAAGCAATGGCGTCCACGCGTTTTGTTTTTTTTTGTTGTTGTTGTTGTTTTTTTTTGCTTCAAAAGGCACAAAAATGCGAACATATTAAAAATATTATATTTCATTATATTTATTTTAATAATGTTTAGTAGCAGCGACTGCATCCGCCCAAAGTGATGTGTGCGAGCGCTGACGTCATCGGAGCAAGAGAGTTCCATTCATATGGTTGCAGAGCAATCCCTACAATTGAATCGTTCCGCTTTGGAGGCCAAAAGTTTGCATCTTCGCCTTCCGTTTTTGCTGTTACCATGTAAAGGCGAGGCCATTCTGCAACACAATCGTTGCATCTTGGTGTCTCAACGTCGCCATGTAAACAGCCCCCAAGTTCAACTAATGGCTCTTAAAGGGCAGATGAAGTCTTCAATTCTTGAGCGTTTCACTCGGTTATATTGAATTGAATGTATCATTCGTTGTGTCAAAACTCATAAAACGAAAAAAAATTGAATTGACTGCTCAGTTTTTGAGTTACTGCCATAGCAACACCTTAGCAACGAAGGACGCGCCTCGCTGTCGGCCGCTACCTGATGACATCATTTACAGAAGACCTCGCCAGCATCCCATATGGAAGTAAAGCACTACCCTATCCTCACCATATATTGCAAAGATTTTCTGGGCTTTACTCATGAGATTCATCATGCCATCTCAATGTGTAGCGATGAATAGCTCACACGTAGGCTCGAGACTATCAGTGGCCCAAAAAAACCTTCTTCTGCAAGAATTTGGACATCTTTTGTGAGAGTCAAGCAGAAGAACTTCTCCCTGGCTTCTCAATCGCTCCTTTGTTTTCAACATTTCAGCAAAGACTGCTTTGAAAGCCTAGGAAAATAAAACCTTGTAAGTCCCTAAGTACATAAGTAGTCCCTTACTGGCCTTTCTAATTCTAAAATTTACTGCAATTCTGTTGATACAACAGGGTAAATCCTACTGCCTGTTCGTTGAAGTGCGACATGTTTTTTGTTATTTTTGTTGTTGCTGTTGTTGTTGCTGGCCTGTCATAAGTACGTAGATAGCACAGCAGACAGGTCGTCTATTCATGTAAATTTGATACATTAATTACTAAATCTATATAGCTACTTGTCTGTTTTTCCAATTACTGATAATTATATCACAGAATGATTGGGGAAAGAAATGTTCAGAGAGAAATCACGATGCTAGACATAGGCATACAATTCTTCCTTTCATGAAGTGGCGAGCTGCCAATCAGCGTCATTGCTACCGTCTGCTGTGCCGACAGAATCATCATCAGGTTCAAACATTTAAAGAATAATTGACGTCATCGCTAACGTCATGAAAACGCAATCCTGAACCGGTACTTTCTCTGGAAATATCACTATCACTGGTGCTGCCATGGATATAGTCCACCATGACTTCTGTTGCTTTCTGTAAATGACATCACACTTCCGGGTTTGGGAAGGCAGTATTGACGGGGTGCTAAAAAACTAAAAAAAAACAAAAAAAACTAAATTTCTCTTGCAGTTACGAGTTAGAAATATCATAGTCGTTCGACGAACTCGTGCAAAGTTTAAATTCATCACATTACACTGAAATCCGACAAACTCTTCATCTGCCCTTTAATTTTCCTCAGGTGTTATTCCCTATTCAGTTAAACAGTGTGTTGTGCAAACAGCATTTGAAAAATCTTTCTTACCTTCACACAGTTTTTGTCGTATGATTTGTTTGATCCTGGAAATACCTTTATAGTCCTCAACAGAGAAGACGTAGGTAGAAAATGGTTTATTTGCAATGGCCCGCAATTGTGCTTCCTCTGTCTCTGACCCTACACCAATGGCAAACAAAATGACTCCTTTCTTCCTTGCGGACTCTGCTGCCTTCAAAACCTCATCTTGAGACTTCCCATCGGTGACGACAACTGCGATTCGTGACACGCCCATCGGGCCACGCTCGGAGAGGGCAAACAGTTTGTCTGTGGCAAACTCAATAGCCGTGCCTGTCCTTGTGTTTCCTCCCATGTACTCGATGGATTCTATCGCTCTGGTGAGATCTTTAGTCGTAGAATACTTCCCCAGAGGTATTTCTAAAATAGGATCGTCAGTGTACTGGACAACCCCAATTTGGGTAAATTTGTGTCCAATGTTGAAGTTTTTCGTGATGTTCACTAGCCATCTCTTCACTATTTCAAAGTTGACATCTTCAACACTCCAAGAACCATCGACAATAAATACCAAATCACCTGGTGCAGTCCTACAACCTGAAGAAGAAGGAAGAAATCAATAACAAGGGGATTTTCATTACATTTCTTGTGGTTGAACAAAATTAAAGACTATTAACAGATGTAAAGGAATCAATTAAAAGAGTTCTTACTCCTCAGGTCTTCATCTTGTGCTGCGTTAAACCAATGAAGAAGCATGAAGCACAGGCACCTTAAGACACAAGGCATGGATCCTGCTTTGTAACTCATAATGTATGGCTCAAACTTCCTGTTGCACCTGTACAGAAATGGGAAAACATCTTAATACCACTAAGCTGCCATTTTCCTGCTTCGCTGCCCCACGGGGAGTGGTGGAATGTAACGTTACTGTACTTAAGTACATTTTTGTGTCTCTGTACTTTACTTGAGTACAAACATGAAGTGATACTTTTTACTTATACTTTACTACAGTTTACAACACGTATCTGTACTTTTTACTCCACTACTTTCCAAATTGTCGCTTACGTTACACGTCACTTTTGTTTGTTTTCTTGTTCTCGCATTGTGAATTGATAGTTTCGTTTTCATTCCTCCAGCACAATCAATAAGCCCCAGTGCGACTTGTACGAATCTGACCTTCTAGCCAGATCGCCGGAATCATGCCAGCCGAACCGCCGGACCCGCACTGGCACAGATCCAACAGTTTAGGCCGAGGGGGACCCTGACAATCTGGCCAGAAGGGCAAACTCCACGCATTCACCTTAGTCTTAACCCTTTGTACTGATTTCATTTTGAAAGGTTAAAGAAGGCTCACTAAGAACAAGTTGACAATTTATTCGGGTCGACAGAGATCAAAATGGCAAGGCGAAACAGAAACACCCAGGCTGTGAGGCAAGGTCACCCTATCATGCGTTCAATCATACAAAAGTTCTCAAGAAAAATAACAAGGATTAGTCAAACATTCATTCTTTTGAAGGCAGGCCGTGGGCAGGAAGAAGGTGTGTTTGGGATTATTGTCTATTTGTGGATTGAACAGGAGGATTTGGGAGTTACTGTTATCCGGGCAGCGAGGATTGCGGTTTTTGCCACCTCAGCGTCAAAGGATCTCTTGGAGTCTTGTCAGTCGTGTTATCAGTTGGATATCAGGTGTTCTCCTGTATTCCTTGTGTTAGGACAGACCGTCCTGCCATTTGTTGCGGACTGTCCGGGAGAACTGATTGCGAGACTTGGTGGTGCAGTCGTGGGCTTGTCAGCGTCAGTCTTGCACCGTTAATTGTATGACGCACGCACTGGGCTTCCGTTATAGGAAGGCGTTGTTTATCTTTTATGCCCTATATTCTGCTTGTTTTAGTGCTATTTATTTTATATTGAGTGTGTTAGAGTAATACAAACAGTCAAACAGTAAATACTAGAAACGATACTATTCCCTGATTTATTATATTTAGTGTGTTGGAGTAATGCAAACAGTTAGACGGTGCCCTCCTTCAAACTATACCATAATTGAGCACTAGAGGAAGCAACACGAGTACAAGCAAGATTAAGCAAGTGAACAAGATCTTGACCAATTAAAACCAACAGTGAGAGCAGCGCGCCTTCAGATAGGTGCTGCACACTCTTGTGCAGTAGGAGGGGGTATGCGCCTGATAGTTGCTTGGAATCCGCCATTAAGCTGTGTTGAAGTTTAAGATTAGTTAGATAAGTCAATTGTATTGTTTTTTTTTTTTATTCTGCACAGTTTTAAATATGTTTAAATTTAGATTACACATAAAGATATGTATATTTAAGGCGTAGTTTTGCATAGGGACGGTAGGGACATAACACTACCAACTTTTCAGGATGCTCAAATTGTCCCCACCAACCTTTAGGCCTCCTTATATGCATTATATAACGAGTTCAGTTATACAGATAATTTAGAATGTTTACCCATATGTTGCAAGGATAGAACTGACCGCATCGTTATTAGGTGAATTATTCTCATTATGTTCAAACTTGCATTTACACCCTTTTCACTCGCTGATTGCGCCGGTCCACCCCCCCTCTCAAATGCACGTTGCATTGGCTGACTTGAACCCACCCCTGACACACACACGCATGCTCACACTCACACAGCCCTGACAGAAATACATGTCGACAGCATGCCACCTACACTGCCCCCTTCAAACAGGAGAGATATTAGAAGTTTTTTTCGGCCAGCAGCAGCCACTGTAAGTAATTTAAAAACGCGCCAATGTCGTGGAGATGGGAAACACAGCACTAATTTTGCTACTGAAAGTCTGACCTGCATCAGAGTTAGCATAACCTTAAACTGTGTGAACTTGCTAACCTGCAAACCTCGAGTAAGAAGCTGCATAGAGAGAAGAGTCCCTCTGTTTGTGTTTTCTACTGTTAACGCTAAACTGTGAGAAATGTAGTGAATGCTGATGGAAACTATTGAACCAGAAAAAGAGCGATACGGGAGCTGCATAACCTTATATGTTGTTCACACAACACAACATACACAAAGCATAATATAATTAAATATGTACATACTAGTACAGTTAAAAAAAACTTTCTTTTGGATGCCGCGAGCTACCCACACTAGCGTTGCGATCGACTGGTCGATCATATGATCAACGTAATGAGCACCCCTAATTTAGCATATCAATAATTAGGTTCATATTCATGCCAAATGTAGCCCTGACCCCTGTTCACCCAATCTGTTTGGAAAGTAATTTCCAATTTTTACTTGGAAAGTAAATTTCAAAGCAAGTACTTTTGTACTTTTACCTGAGTGAATTCTTTCGTAGATACTTGTAACTTTACTTAAGTAATTGTTTTTGCCCCTAGATCTGTAAAAATTTAAAAGTGAGTACTTCATTCACCACTTCCCACCGGTAAAGTCCTGATAAAGGACGAATAAGGAAAGATTTTGTTCGAACTGTGAATTTGTCTTCTTCCAAGATACGTAGTTTGAGAACCTTTTCACACTAGTCGTCCAAAGCAAGCTTTTTCACTGACATTTTCTCACTGTGCTTATGTTTGTTTAAGGTACAAATGTGACATGAGACATTGAAGTTTACATGCAAGGTCATATCAGATAGTAGAAACCAGATTCCAGCTTTGGTATAGTTTAGCACCCTAAACTCATTGCACCAATGCCCTTTTTGGATTAGAGCAATTGTCAACAATTCTGACTTTGGATTTGGCTTTGTTGCACAAACAGTAATATTATCTGAGTGCTTAAAGCTGCAACAGTAGAGCAAAGGTTTACATAGGAAATGGTAACATCACACTTTGGTGAGTTTTGTCTCCGAGTCGGTTTAATAAATTACAGTTCTGCTTTTCTACCTCGTACTGTACAATGGTGAGAATTTTAGCACATTACGATACCAAGCCATATTTATGTATTTGTTTTGGAAGACTAACTAACAATTTAATATGGCTAATTACTTCATTTTGCTGACCGCTGGCAACTATGGAGGTGGATTCAATTCAACTCTCTTCTTTGCCAATGAGTTCAAAACCACATGAATCTTGTTTCTCAGCTTTCAACGTCTTAGCACACTAAACCATTTTCCTTTCTGCCATTATGTAGCACATCCTCACATGACAGTGTCAGCTTAACTTAAATGAATGGTCTATTGAACCTCTAAACCAAAATTACCTTTGAACTAGTGCTCACTGTTTCCTGTGGGATTACCAGTCCATCCCTCAAATTTAAGAACACACTAAATCCAAGACTTATAAATAACTTCGCCATAGGTTTGTTGCCAATACTTGTCCTTCACATGTTGACAATTTCCCCCATTTAGCATTCCAGTGTTTAAATGAAAAAACATTTTTAGTGGCATGAGGAATTGACTGTTTCCTCTGTTTGCAAGGGTTTTCTGCGGCTTTCTCCCATATTTGTAAAGCATGTATTGTATATTTATTATTTGATGGTGAAGCTATGCAGAAATGTGAGAAATTCTAAGTGGTTCAGATACTTTTTCATTCCACAGTAGATGCTACAATATAATAATAATTTGTTTTTGTTTTTTGTTTTTTTACCAAAAATAGTCACTTGCCCTCAACTTTTCTTGAATGACGTATCCATAAACCGTGTGATTTTTTTTTTTTTTTTTTTTTTTTTTAGTCAAAACAAATAGAGCAAAGATAGAAGAAATTCAAGACTCACATGCATATTGAAAAATATATCAATATATATTAGGGGTGTGATGGTACACAAGTCACGCTTCTGTACAACGGGGAAAAGGCTTTTTTCTCACAAAATTTGAAAGATAAAGTTTGTATACTATTACACTCTTATATAAATGAAATATTTAAAAAAAAAAAAAAAAAAAGGGTGACCTATTTTTGGGGGGGAATGAAAAAGGCAGTTCAATTTAATCAGTTAATATAAACATATCTGATGTGAACGACGTTATAGAATGGATCATGTAATAACGTGTAGAACATGAAAAGTAACATCAGTTACTTTGCCGAGTAACTAATTACTCTTACGTTGAGGTAACTGAATTACTAACTCAATTACTTTTTCGGAGAAGTCATTTGAAACCGTAGTTAATTACTTTTTAAAAGTAGGATTAACAACAATGGTTGCGACGTCTCAATGGTGAAACTGGTTGAGACACTCTTAGCGTCTCTGGCAAAAAAAGAAGTAAAATCTATTACTCTACGTAGAATAAAGTGGCAAAATGCAATGACTAGTGTAGCCTAAAGTAGCAGAGTAAGAGTAACGCTTCTTCTCCACAAATCTATTCAATTAAAAGTAAAACGTATGTCTTAGTAAAACTACTCTTAGAAGTACATTTTTCTCAAAGTGTTGCTCAAGTAAATGTAATGGAGTAAATTCAACATGTTACTACCCATATCTGTTAGGAAGCAACTTGTTATTGTCTTTGGAAAGATGCTACCAAAGTAAAGTCAGTATATTTACGCTCAAATTCACACCCAAGCAAAAAAGAATTTAATCTTACATTCACCCCACATGCTGCGGATGAGCCATTTTCAAATCATATACATGCCCTCGAAAGATAGTTACTTAATACAAATATTCTGCCCTCCAACCACCTTTCTTTTACTTTACGAAATAGATAGATGTACTGTATATGTACGTAAGTTAAGGTTTTAAAATGACACCTCCAAAGGCCCTTTAGTCAATGTTTACATACGCAACCATTTTCCCAAATCAATTTCTGCAGAAAGGATTTTAAAGAAGATCATGGAAGATGATGGATTTAGGATTTTAAAGCAAGCTACGCCTACCCCCTCTGCTTTAGGCTGTTAATGTGATCTGTATCTTTTTTTTTTCTCTCAAACAACAATCCAGTTGAAAAAGAATTAAGAGATATTTTTTAACAATACAGTATCAATTATGTATTTGTCAGCCTTTAACCAAGGTAAATAACAGTCATTAATGAAATGAATGCATCAAGCTAAATGCAAGTGGGAAAGTGTTTATAAGTCACTCTACAGTCTTGCGATGGTAAATTGATTTTCCTTCCATACATGCTGTGCGCTGCAAAGATGCTGGAACCTATCCCATCCAACTTTGAGAGGAAGAGTACACTCTGAATTGGTCTCCAACCAGTCACGTGGCACAAACAGACAAACAACACTCACTTTTAGACCAATGCACAATGTAGAGTCTATGAAGGTCCTGTAAGCTCTTTTTTATGTTTGAAGAGGGAAAAAAAAGAAAGTTTGAGAATAAGTATTGAAAACGTGCAAAATCAAAAACAATTATAGTATTGAATTGAGTTAAAGGAATAAACTCTGTTTCAGAAGAGCTAATTCTCGTCAGAGCCTATTGAGTGCAATTCCAACTTTCTCATTCATAAATAACTTGGCCACCAGGCCAATGTTCCCTCTAAGCTGCACGCGTGCCCAATTGCACACTGCATGCTCAGCGCACAAGAAAATCTATGCAGCGCACGAAATAAAATTCAACAGAAACGTATTGTAGCGTCACTAGGACTACTGTCGGCGCCGCAGTGGTGCGTTCTTGTCGGTGCGTTCGATACACCAGAGCCACACTCCTATTGGTGCGTTCGGTATGGCAACGCAACGCTCCCATTGGTGGTGAAAAGTGAGCTAGACTCCTGTGCTAATTTACTGAAGCAACATTCCAGTGCCAATCTGTGCAAGCGCTGTAGTATTAATTAATATCTAATTATAAAACTGATATATTCGAGTGATTTAGACCAACAAAGTTTTTTTCTGAACCATGTCACAACGTAACTCAATGTGAACCAGGTGTCTAGCCAATAGTTAAGACTAGTAAACAGATTAATGCCTCGGATTATTCCACTTACATTAAATAATATTAGTATTTGTTCCTTTTAAGCCCAAACATCTAAAAGTTGGTCATTTTTTACCTAAATCAAGAAAAAATTGCTTTCAAATAATGTTTTCAACAATATCCATTCTTGAGGTAAGAGTATTTCTGAATAATATACCAACTTCTTGCTTAAAATAAGTCTTTTAAACTTATTTTCAGCTAGCTATTTTTCTTATTTCAAGAAATTTTAGTGAGTAAAATTGTACTTGAAGCACTGTCAGGTAATTTCACTTATTTCTAGTAGATTTACACTAAAAAGAGGGGAATTTACAAGTTTTAAGTGGGTGTGTTTATGGAGTGTAGCTGCTCAGACACCGAAAATAGGAATCTTGAGTGTTCTTCTTGCCTAAACAGTTTTAATGTGGGAGTTTGATATACTCCCATAATGGTTGTTCATTATGTTTGATTTATTAACTCACCCATGTCACAACTGGACCTTACCCAGGTCAAAGCAGGACTCTACCTATGGTTAAAGCAGGACTCTCACATACTGCTCTATAAGTCACTTTAGGTAGAGGGTTCACTTATTTTTTCCCTCTTCTGTCATTGTTTGCATGCTATCCTCATCAAAATATGAAAACCTATAAATGTTTGGTTGGTTTTAGTTAAAACAGACACTGTTTTTTTCTATCTGTATGATTTTGACAAAGATCAGATCACATTTGATGGTGATTTTATGCAGAAATGTGAGAAATTCCAAAAGGTTCAGATTCTTTTCATACCCATTTAACATAATACACATCTCATGAACAGATAGATTTTTGTGTTTTTCATTTTAATTGGGCCAAATCAATGATTTTAAAAGTAAACTAATGAAAATTGATGCTATAATTTCATTCTTTTAATAAGCCATGGAACTTGCTATGATTCAAGGTTTTGAATAGACGTGATGCTGGTGTGGGGCCACAGTGTACACATCTGATGTTACTCACAGTGGTCCGCAGTGTGCTCATGGAGCTTGTGCCTCTGTTCAGACACATGAAAAATTAGAGGGAACATTGCAGCAGGCTATAAAGAACCTACACGCAATGAAAGCTTGCTCATTCACATAACTGAAAGACCTTGTGGAGCAACAAAAATGTCCTGTAAAATTTGACACATCGCAGCTAAGGGCAATTTTAACAAGCCTGCCAAAGTCTTTAATTCACCTTTTATAAAGTACATGTTTTGGGATGTTAAGGCATAGCTCACGCAAACACAGAGATAACTTAAATACCACAGGCTAAGATTTAAATCTTTTATGCTGCAAGACAGCAGTACTAACCAAATTCACCACTACCAAATATTAAATGCATACGATGTTGCCATTCAAATGACCCTTCAATGTTTTCTTAATCACTGGTTCTAACGTCAGTTATTTTACAGTATTTTAAAATGCACTTTGCATATAATGTTCAAGGACGAATGTTATAATTATATACTAATAATAATAATAATAATAATTGTATAATAATATATAATAATAATAAAATAATAGTATATAATAATAATTATATACTAGTATTTATGGCATTTAGCTACTGAGCAGAGCCTCACTGAACTGAAAGACATGACTGCAGGAGTCATTAGCTCCATGAACAGAATAGAGCACTGTTGTAGAAAAAAAAAAAAAAAAAAAAAAAAATACATAAAAGTTCATTAAAATGGACATTAATCAATATATTATTTTTTAGCATTCAACAAAACAGTAAAAATGTTGGCAATGCCCTTGAACATGAGTCAGCTCAAATCACACAATACGTAAATTTGAATCCGCTGTGCATTCTATTACCAATATTCAACTTGATGCAGTTTTATTATGACGTACATCTTAATGAAATTACAAATGTAATGTGATACACAACTTGATGAATGAGTTGCATGTGAGCCGACAGCAGACGTGGGATCAATGAAGTCCTTGCTGCGGTCGCACTATTAGATGATGGTTTGAAACACGTGGAAGACAGAAACTGCTGACATGCTTAAAGGAAGCAGTTGCAAATGAAGACCAGATATTCTGTAATGTACTGTAAAGGGGCAGTACTCTGAAAAAGATTTCATGAGCATGTACACTGTGGTGAATAAACATTTTGACTCATCATGAAGTCTTACATTTTTGGTATTGTTTCTCTACTTTAGTATTCAAGCTGGTATAACAAATGTCAATATGAGACAATGACAACACACGTAGACAAATTTTCGTCTCAGTCTTGGTCTTTTGGACGATAGTACTTATTAGTCTTAGTCATGTTTTAGTCATTTCAAAATGTGTTTGTCTTTAACAAGTTTTTGTTGACGAAAACTCAGACTAATTTCGTCTAGTTTTAGTCGATATGTATTTAATATTTTCGTCTGTAAAATTCATAAGTTTCACGACAAAAATAAATAAATAAAGTGATGTTTCCAAGTTCCAACTATTTTGAATTAACTTTGACAGATACGCACATATTGTAGCATCTACAAATCTATCACGTGATAATACACACTCAACAGAAAAACAGAACATTATTTTCAATGAATTATACCAACCAGGATGCCACAAACTGTTTGTAAAAAAAAAGTTGTCCCAGAGTATAAGAGGACGCTCGCCGTTAGCAATAGCCCAATGCTAACGTGAACATGAATGCTTTGCTAATGTTACGAGTTGCATTTAGTGTGTGATAATCACTCAGCACAGACACCACGAACTGTTTGTAAAAAAAAAAAAAAAAAAAAAAAAGTTGTCCAAGAGTTTAAGAGGACGCTCACCGTTAGCAATAGCCCAATGCTAACGTGAACATGAATGCTTTGCTAATGTTACGAGTTGCATTTAGTGTGTGATAATCACTCAGCACAGACACCACGAACTGTTTGTAAAAAAAAAAAAAAAAAAAAGTCCAAGAGTTTAAGAGGACGCTTGCCGTTAGCAATAGCCCAATGCTAACGTGAACATGAATGCTTTGCTAACGCTACAAGTTGCATTTAGTGTGTGATGATCACTCAGCACAGACCTTTAAAGGCTAAAGCAACATTTCATGTTCTCTGTTGCCAAGACAGAAGACAAATCTTGCCGTGTGTGTCTCAAAACAAGCAAACAACAAAAAAGCAACAAGGACACAATTAGGTGAGTTGGGGGTGTGTAGCACTTCACATGAGTAACACAAATAGACACCAGTACGATGCAGGCTAACTTCACATAAAAATTGTGAACACGTGACGGAAACTATGACGCATTTTCGTCATGTCAGATGAAAACGGGCAGTCGTGTCGTTATGTTTTAGTCTCCCAAGACACGTTTTTAGCTCGTTATCGTCACGTCATCGTCATGAAAAAAAATTTTTTCGACGAAATATTTTCGTTACAGTCATCGTTGAAGCAAACAGCACTGGTAACAATACTGAAACCAAGATTTTTATACCTTCTACATCCCTCTGGACCAAGGGCATAACACGACCAACTTTTTAGGATGCTCAAATTGTCCACACCAAATTTTAAGCAGCCTTTTTTGCATTATATATTACAGGTAGTCCCCGGGTTATGAGTTACGTTCATACACTGGCGATGTAACCTGAATTTCCGCATTCGTCGGAATTAACCCTTTAAGTACCCCTAGATACCCCCTCAATGTCAAAATAACTATTCAACAACATATATTATACGTCATTGTAATGTCCTTGCCAAGACGTTGTCCTAGCTAGACAGCGAGCTGAACTCCGAAATGACGATGTCAGATGTCCATGTGGTTTGCTGACTTTATTCAGCTGCTCATGACATCAGCACTTGCAGAATGAAACGAAAATAAAAATGAAATTAAGTCAGTTTCATCTTCAGTTACAGCAATAGCGTACCGCACGAATGCTATTTTTTTGACCGCAAGGCTGCGTGACGTCTCCATCGTAAACCGGAAGTGGGTCAACACAGAAGCGCGCTCGCATACAACCCGTGCAAGTACTGCTTGTTTTCTGCCGGTAATATCGGTAATATAAAAAACAACATGCCGAGTAAACACTGCTGCTATGGAACTTGTAAAAAAGACTCTAGACATTACGACCATCCACATATGAGGGATATTTTTCTTCATACGTTTCCCGAAGCAAAACTCTAAGGGGAAACAACGTGAAAAATGGATCAGCTTGTGCTGACGTCTAAAAGACCAGTTTAACGCCAGCAACGTGAAGCCATTCACCTTCATATGCAGTAAGCATTTTGTCGGGGTTGATCCATTGCCTGCCACAGCCTGCCCCGAACAGGTAAGCTATTTTGATATTTTTACTTATTTTTTAGCGTGGCGTTTTGCTGTGCTGATCTTGTCTGACAATGAATGACCTGAAAAAAATTAAAATTTTATTTATATGTCACAAGTCTGTAGGCCTATTTTTCTAAAATACAGATTTTTAAATAAATTAGCCAAGTTTGGCCTCGGTCTTTTTCTAGTAAGCCTGTTTTTGCCTACAGGAAGGTATTTATTTATTTATTTAGGTATTTAACAGCTTTACCTTTTCTGTTGTAAAGAAACAACCTTAGTAAGGGGGAAGTGTAAATAAATTATAGAATTAAGATTTGTTATTAATGAAAAAAAAGTGTTCGTTGTCTGTCACTGAGTAGCATTTGCGATCGCTATACGAAAATAGTGATGGAAATTACCTCCAAGAACGGTCAGAGACGTAAGATAGACTGGGCATAAGGTGGTAAAAGACAGAATGGAGAAACAGGAGAATTTCATTGTCAGTGGCGTAAGGCAATGCACACAAGAAAAATGTGTCAATAAAAAAGCTACCTCTGGATCTGGTTGGCTCCTTTTCCCATCTTTTCAGCACTCGACACTCAGGCCATCTCTTTTAACGAACATTTATATGTTCTCCCACGTCTGTACCAGTGAATTTTGCACCAGGGACATCATTTCCAGACAGAATAGATAGGTTTAGCTCAGTAAACATCTCGTTCGTACACTATTTACATGTATTTAGCGTGACGGACAAACGCAAGCTTGACCCGCCAAGCAACAGTTCCTAACGTCATGAATATTAATCAGCAAAAGTGACGTGTTGTGTGCGGTACGTTATTCAGTTACGTTTATAACTAGCTGCTGATACAGCAATAACAATCCACACAAACGATTAGCTTGCATCATCTTACATCCTCAAAAACAATCATATAAACCCGCCCCAAGTATTCGACCACAATTTAAAACGCATAATAAACAGTACAAAAGGTGTTATATACAGGTGTTGCCTCTACAGATGCTTCACATGCAACAAATGTGCGTGCAGGTTTACAGCTGTAATCTATTTCCTCTCTCTCTCTCTCGCTCTCTCTCTCTCTCTCTCTCTCTCGCTCTCTCGCTCTCTCTCTCTCTCTCTCTCTCTCTCTCTCTCTCTCTCTCTCACTTGACTGCGTGACTTTGTGTGCAAAAATAAGTTCTTCGTGTGTACTTGCGCTCTTACTCGCATGTAGTGTAATGTACTACCTGCTCTACGCTTCCTGCGCCAAAATAATTTTTAAAAAGTATCACAAAACGAAAAGTCAACATAATACCGTCATTTCCCGAATATAAGATGCACCCGTGTATAACGCGCACCCCAAATTTACTTGTAAAATCTAGGGAAAATTATTGTACCCGTGTATAACGCACACCTAAATTTTAGCACCAATAAATAGAAGAATACAAGAAAACAGAGCTGGTGTACAGATACAGAAATGTCATTTTACTGACTGGTGAAACACTTCACAAGCATCGCACATTGGTAGTTCAAAACATTACCGTAACCTGATAATATGTTCGGTAATAATATGATCTGACAACTTCTTCAACTTACCAGAATCCGGGAGAAAACAAAACAAATGTGACTTTTCTTTTAAAGGCAGCTGTATAACTTGCTCGTTTCATCATGATGAATAAATGTTTCTTCCATGGATTGATACGGTAAAATAAAAGTGGTGATTTAGGTCAGAAATCAGAAGACCGCATCGGTGTTGACTAGACTGTAACAATAGGAACTATTGTTATTTGGATTTGAGTTTCCCGAGGGACAGATATAGTTGACGGACACAGGAAGTCTGCGTTGTGTTACGTTTGTTACGGTCCGAGTTGCGGAGCTGCAATAAACGTTGACTCAAATGAGTTCAAGAAACTAAATTCTGTGCTGTACGAAGAGTGAAAAAAGCAGAATTTAACACAGACGAAATCATTCGGCCGATCAGAGGGAAGTATTACCGAAACAAAATGGTGACGTCACGTACCATAATGATCGGCAACGAATTGCCGCATACGTTTCTTCAACACAACATGGCCGTGTCAATAAAAAAAAAAATCGGTCTTTATATATATATATTTTACATTTTTGTCTCCATCCCTGTAGCCGTCTATAATGCGCACCATGATTTTACAAGTTGGTTTTGGGGAAAAAAAGTGCGCGTTATATTCAGGAATTTATGGTAATAATAATAATTAAAAAGAAGAAACTCTGACGTCACAACGTCGAAATCACATAAATCGAGTACGTCGTAACCTGGGGATTACCTGTATATATATTTGCATTATATAATGAGTTCAGTTATATTCATAATTGAGATTGTCTTTTCATTATTAAGTGTATTATTTTTATTATGATCAGCCTTACATTGATCCCTTTTCACTTGCCGGTCCATTTTTTTTTTCCCCTGTCAAATGGATGTTTGATTGGCTGATGACTTGACCGCCAAACAGACACACACGTCTTCCACCTCCTTCAAAAAGGAGGGCTATTGGAATTTTTTTTGCGGCCAGCAGCAGCAGCCACTGTAAGTAATGTAAAAAGTCGTTAATGTAATGGAGTTGGGGGAAACACTATTAAATTTGCTACTGAAAGTTAGAGTTAGCATTACATTAAACTGTGTGAACTTGCTAACCTGCAAAACTACCGCAGTCAGGTCAACCTCCATAAGGAACATCAAAGTCAAGCTAGCCGTCCCTCATTTGGACCATTTTTTGCATTATGTGCATTACGGTAATGCAACGCAGTGGCTTCAGAGTGCAAGTCCCTTTATTAAAAAACAGAGCTATCCAAGAATGAGTGCACTTCAAGGGGACACTGACATGAACATGAACTGACTTGAAAAAAACATCAGTGAAATGAAATCACACGTCAGAATTTCATGAGAGTACTTTGTTTTGAGTCTTGGGGTAGTCTAGTACGTCTCTGATTTAGATTGGTCCTTAGAGATCTCAGATTTTTTTTCATTAATTTTCTATTACAATACTTATGTTTGAGTCTAGGAGTGCTCCAGTGTCCCACAGAAGTGGACCCATTCTTGGATAGCACCTCGTTTCTTCAATAAAGGGAAGTGCACTTCAAAATGTTTCTTTAGTAGTTAAAAAAAAAAAAAAAAAAAAAAGGTTCGAATGGAATATTTTAGCACCTTAACCGGTACAGATGAAAGTTAATATAAACTAGTACAGATTTAGTTTGTATTGATCATTTAGCCGATCAATTAATTATAATCATATTCGTGAAAAATGTAGCCCTGACCCCCGTTCAATAATCTGTTTTGTGTCATTAATGTCCCATCCCCAGCAAAAAGTGTACATGGAGGTTATGCTGTCATATTTACCCTACCAATGTTGTGACCAAACCTGCGCCCTTGCTGTGGAGAATTTCTTTTGTGTAATTAAAAAAAAAAAAATAAATGTTTACATATGTAAAATCCAGTCAAATACAAACTTTGTTTGAAGTTCGTAAATAGGCACAATTTCGCATTTTAAATGGCAATAGGATCAACTTTATTTCAGATCATGACGCATCAAGGACAACCAAACAGTAGCTGAGATTTCACTCTTGCCTTTAGAGTTCATCCATTTCTGTTCAACCATAGGAGGGGCTCCAGCATGACCATGATTCAAATTTTCCACAATGTTAACCCAGTACTGAAGCGACAGTTGAAAAATGCTTCAACTGGTTGTGAAAGCCATTTTATTCCGAATTTTCCCCACTAGAGATTTGGGGCGACTGCTGGAAAACCCCCTCATTGGCAAGGTGTAGCGCTGGATGAATTTCCCCTCCAATGACTTTCCCCAAGCACAGTGTTTCTACACCTCTGTTCAAAGCACATGGAATTCATTTACACTGTCGGACAGTCAGATTCCCGACTGTCCACTGGTTCCAAACACATGCACTTCATGATGAACGAGTGCAGCTTACAGCAAGGAATAAAATGCAAGTAAATTCATGTTGCAGTACATTGCATTAAAATGCATGTACAACCAGAGATGGGTAGAGTAGCCAAAACTTTTACTCAAGTATTAGTAGTGTTACTTCAAAATAATATTACTCAAATAAAAGTAATGTACAAGTAAAAAAGTATTCAGTTAAAAGAAGTAATGTAGTAACTGCTTACAGTGTGATATTTTTTAAACAACAGTATAATTTATTTTTTTTCTCAGCACAGCGTCATCTATATGAACTCTTATTATTACACTGTACTATAACCTATTACATGACTACATTAGGCCCAAAAAAATGACAAAATCATCGGTTTGACACTACAAAACTACTGTTTTTTTGTTTTTGTTTTTTAAACAAACTTTATTTACAACAAATACACATATACAAACATAGGGCGAGAGAGACAATTCACATATAAACAACCGGCTCTAAAGTACGTGAGCTATTAGGCTCGAGCGTTTACGTCACAGAATGGGGGATCACATGAGATTTGACAACAACGCAACCATATTGGAAGCAGGTCTGGCTCGCGGGACATTAAACTTTAACTTGCCAGTTCGATAAAGAGACAAACTCGTTACTAAGGCGATATGTGATCAAACTTAAGGATGTGAACAGTGTTGACCCTTACGAGCAAGCCGAAGACAAATGGAGTAAAGATGTCGACGGGCTTCCACAATTACGCGAAACGGACATTCTGCTGTATTTATTGTTATCTTACTAAACTCATCAGCGATTCCGAAATTACAAATCGCTACAAAGCTACGAACAGTTTTGCTGCAGATGGGTGCAGGACCTGCACATTATGACCGTATCAAACGGCAACTCCATCGTTCTTGCAAAGGTAGGCTATGTGTGTTTACTATTTTCATTGCCATGAACCTGAATGCAGCCCAAGTCTTGGATGACAAATAAACAGAGCAGAATACACTTGCTACGGCTGGTAGTTTCTTCAATTTATTCAAAGTAAGTAACGCATCGCTTTTGACCGTCAGTAACGATAACGGCGTTGTAACGGCGGAAAAAATGATTAGTTAGATTATCGCGCTACTGAAAAAATAACGCCGTTATGTAACAACGGCGTTATTTATAATGGCATTATTCCCAACACTGGTTTTGTCCTTGTGATTTCTCATTGATTTCACCTGTTGCGCATGCTCCTTGGGTGTTGACCAATCCTTTGCGTCTTGTGTCACCCACCTGTGCCTCATTGTCTCATTATCCCATGTCTGTATTTAAGATCCCCATGTGCTATCTACGGTGGCCGAGAGGTGTCAGGCGAAATGCAAAGTCCAAACACTTTGCAAATAGAAAAAAGCACAAACCCCAATTGCAAATGCTTTGCAAAAGAAAAAGCACGAATGCAAACTGCCACAAGCCCCAATTCCTAGGACGATTGCAAATTGGCAAAAGCACGAGCACCAACTGCCACAGCACGACAGCAATTGGCTCGCAACACAAATGCAAAAGGCTAAAGCAAAAACCCGCAGCACAACCGCAAAATCCCACAGCACAACGGCAAGAGATGACCCAGAAGTAAAAAAAATAAATTAATAAATTTTAAAAAATTTTTAAAGGACAACACTTTGTATATTGCTATATGTGCCTTGTAACCATCTCTAAGGACCTCCCTGAAGTTGCCCCCACCCCCCCTCCATCAGATGCAAATTTATATAAAAATGATGTCAATCGTTTGTGCTGTAAAGGTTTTGTTTGTGCTGCTTTCGTTTTAGAGGTATTCAAAATTCTTTTATAGGTAAATCTGAGGTCAGCGCTGTCTGGAAATTTTATCCGCTGAATGGTGGCCGGACTCAATAGCTGAAACAGTCTTGTGTATCAGGCTAATTCGTTTGTGCGACGTTTGCGCTAGTTGTTAGGACACCCCTCTGTTATTGAGAGAGTTGTTACGCTCCATCAACCGCGTGAGCTTGACTAAGGAAAAGCTACGAATGATGTCACCACTCGAAATTAATATCTCAATAAAAGCATCATACTGTATCTACAAAACCTGGTTGACTTCAGATTTACCTATAAAAGAATTGTATCCTCTTGCCATTTTGCTGTTTTTCGGTGGGTTTTTGCTGTTGTTTTGCAGGTTTTTGCATTCGTCTTGCGAGCCTTTTGCATTTGTGCTGCGAGCTTTTTGCTGTCATACCTAGACTTCCCGTTACCTTTACTCTGGCAACACTTCCTGTTTTGACTTGTGGCCTTAGTTCAACCGTGGTACGTTAGGTGTGGTATACCTGGGAGTGCACCTGCAGCTCGTCAGTAATCACCACTGTTTGTAAGGAGTGGCCTGGGCAGATTGTTTTGCCAGTCACCATTGGTGCATTGGCCAACAAAGCCTGTCGGTTTTGACTGTCTTGTTTTTGAACCATTGACTAATTCTGATTTTGCCTTCAGGACACCCACCCAGCTAAGCCACCTGTTTTGAAGAAGCCACCTGCCACAGCCATCTACCGACACATCAGCACCGCCAGCCACAAAAACCTGTCTTTGTATAAAAAAAATACTTCACTTTCCATCTGCTTCCTGGTCACATTTTGGTCCGTATTGGCTTCGCTTGCCCTAACAGCACGACACCTGTCTTCCTCACCTCAGTTTCCCTGCGTTTGGGTCCACCTCACCTCCGAACCCTAGACAGTTGAAACCCACGCTTTTGAGTAATCTTGATTATGTCAAATACAGTGGTACCCCGACATACGACCACTTCGACCCACGATCCTTTAGAGATTCGACGTAAAATTTGACATGCAACTTGTTTCTACATACGACAACATGCTCGAAATACGATGACATGACAGTCCCGCAGGCGGACGCACGGCAAATTCTCTTGTGAGAGAAATCAACACAGGTTTAAAAAATGTTGGTACAGGTGGTAAAAAAAAAAAAAAGGTGATGCTTAACATTGAAATGAAGATGCAAATGATAGAAAAATATGAGCGATGGGTGGGTGCGCATCTGTGAACTGGCTCAGCAATACAGCTGTAGAATGTCTACAATCTCCACGGTCCTCCTCCGACCTCCGTTCGCCAGTCTTTATAAGTTAAGGTGACAATTATTATTGTGGTAACATCGCCAAGGAAATGGCCAGCTTCGTCGGGTTTTTATTATTAATTTCAGAATTTGTCCAACACAACACGCCTTCTGTCCGCCGTGGTTGACGGTGTTCTGAACAAAACACTAAAAATAAAAGTAGACTCTCAACCGCACCACTCTTTCTCTCGTCACGTCAGCGACGCGGTGCATTCAGGTACCTCATGCAAAACACATCCACCACATTAGAACCCGATTCGTTACATTATTACAGGAATTATTACTATTATTATTATTTTATTATTCTGTTTTTTATTGATAATTTATTTGTTTTGCTATGTGTAATTGCCATTTGTAATAGTACGAGCAGTATTTATTAAGGATATAGTGTAGATTTTTGGGCTGTGGAACGAATTAATGGAATTATAATGTATTCTTATGGGAAAATCCTGCTCGTCATACGACCATTTTGAGTTACAAACAAGGTCCTGGAATGAATTAACTTTGCATGTAGAGGTACCACTGTAGTTTTTTTTTTTTTTTTTTTTTTTTTTTTGGCGCTTTATAGACGTCACGAGCAGAGCATGAACAGTCGGCGTAATTACAGGACTTCCGACTGCAAGTTTGTGTCTGACTGTATTGTCCCGTCTGATTGGTATTACTAATGGTGTTGTATCAGTCGTGAACGATTCGTTCTTTTTGAACGAATTGTTTGGGTGAACGAGACAGAACTAATCACCTTCTGCACTGATTAGTTCTAGGAAGCTGTGGCTCGTTTGCTGCGGTGGAGGGCGTTGAGCAAGCGGCAGAGTCTTGACATCGCGCACGACCAATGAGACGCCAGCCTCATCGCGGGCAGGGGAGAGAGCGGAAACAGAATCAGAGCGTCTGTCACTCACTTCCACGTGTGGCCAATAAGCAGCCAGCGTGCAGGCAGGGGGCAAGACTGAGTTATGTCACTTCCCGTTCACTTACTCGGTCCTCCGGCTACTGACCGAGCTTGTTGCTAACTTGACTTTCCAGTCACGCGGTGAACGAGTCAAAAAATGAAAGGAAATGACTTGAAATGTCACATATTTGTTAATGTGGAGCCTATCATATGCTGCTCAAACAGAAAAACACCACACAAACCTAACGAGCATGGTTTAGTGTACTACTTTTCTCAACAGACTCGGGACTACATATGACAACATACTATCAAATTAACAGTAGTTTAAAAAACTTTTGCGGGTAGCTACGAGGCGAGCAAAAGCTGAGCTGCGGTCGCGTGACGGCACTGTCACCGTATGGAGGCTTCATTGCAGCGATATTTACCTCATATGTGCACAGGAAAATATTTAGTATGATGACCATAATACTGATCTGCAATGAACCGGTATATACATGCCAGTTTTTTCCGAGTGTTTTATTTATTTATTTTTTCGTGTCAGAGCGTGTCGGGTGTTTGTTGGTTTGACAAATTAATGTCCATCATATGCTACTCAAGCGCCCAAAAACAACACACGCGGGCACGGAAGATGTAGCAATATGTCTCCATTTTTCATAACAGACTAATGAAAGTGAAAAGGCGACATTGTAAAGAGCAAATTGTAGCTGATGATGTTGTTGAGTCTCGTAGCTCGCTGAGTAGACGTGCTGCAATTATTAAACAATTATTTCTCATCAGCATTTGACGATCTGAGATGAGGGAACGACAGGGGAGCTGACTGGATTATTTATTTATTAATACCAGTGCAAAAATGATATTTTAATACAATCATCTTAACAATGATTTGCAATGAAACTTTTGTATCAAAGTGTAGTATTGTTTTCATTTCAGATCAATACATTTGACGAGCTATTTACGCTTTAGCTTTAATGATAGTTACCAAAAATAACAGTGAGGAGCATAAAAACAAAAACACAATAGAGCTTGAGGTAAATATAATGTGTTGGTCGTTCCATATTTAGAAATCAAACTTTCGATTTCTCTTTTTATTTGCGTGACAGCAAGCGTGTCACGTAGGCTGGTAGCGGCAATATTGTATATGTGATCAAGATCATGCTAGAGAAAGTCCGTGCGCCCCCGAGCCCAAATCTACAAAAGGAAAATGTTTAAAAGTGTCCTAGATCAAAATGCAAGCACGAGCCATGACTTTGATCCCATAGAAATACGACAGATGACACGGACGTTCTCCCTCGCTATTGCAACGGCTGGGTAGAGACCAGGCGGCGAAAACAGAATGTTATAGTCTGTCACTCACTTCTGAATCAATGACGAGCAGCTAATGAGGAGCCTGTGTGCAAGAGGAGGAGGGACTAAGCAACGTCACTTCCCGTTCAGTTATATTGCTAAGTGGTCTTTGAAGAGTCGTTCGGCAACGTCACTTCCCGTTCACTAACCGAACGATTCATTTGGGTGGGTGGGAGGATGAGGTGGGCGAACGATTCGGTGAACGATTTGTTTGAACGAGTCTTTTTACTGAACGAACTGGAATGGATTCGTTTCCTCAAGTGAACGACATATCCTGTCACTAATTACTAAGTCATTTGATGATTGCAAAGTCTCATTGGTGAAACTGGCAGAGCCACTGTCGGCATCTGGCAAAAATAAAGTAAGATCTAAAATGTGGCATAAAGAGGAAAAATGTGTTGACTGTAGTGCAGCGTGGTGTTTCTTCTTCAGAAATCTCAAGTAAAAAGTGTGGCGTGGAAAAACTACTCATGGAAGTATTTTTCTCAAACGTTACTCAAGTAAATGGAACATTACTATCCACCTCTGTATATAACACGGTATAACCAATTCATCTCCGTATTTGAATATGTGAGGGCAACACTATGCTAACTCAGGGTTTGGTTTGAAAATGATCTAACTAAAAACAACTTGGGTTCAACTCACAATTCAACCAGTTGGTTCCAAAACCTTCGGTAGCAATAGCAGTTTGACGCATTTCAATACAGTAGAGTGAATCCTCTTAAATGGAATAATCAGTGAAGCTGGTTGATTAAACAAGTTGTTCTAGAAAAAAAAAAGTATGAATTAGTCCGGGGTCAAGCTGTCCTCACCATTTACAAATTGCAAAAAACTAACATTTTTAACTGACAACCCTTTCATGCACAAATTATGAGCATCGAAATCAGGATACTTTTCGCTTATGTTTTAAACTCTGTCGGCATGGCCAGAAATAAACACCTAGCAGTCCACCATAATGACCGCTGCCCGGGAAAGAGTTAAAAAATAAGTCAGCCACCATTAATTTAAATTAAATTTATAAAAAAATAGAAAATCATGCCCTGTGGTTTGAATGGTGACCTGTCCAGGGTGTCTCAACTATAGCCCAAAATCAGATGGAAAAGGTTTCATTGTACCAAAGACCTGAATGAAGACAATCACTATGAAAAAAGTATGATTGCATGATTAATTGTGGGGCTTTAGGATATTGTTGGGTATTCATTCATTCATTTTCTACCACTTAATGTTGAAATTTATAAGTGTATATGCTGACTGAGGTTAAATTTGTTATCTCTGATAACCAAAATGACTGTTTATACCTCATGAGTAACTCTACTGGAGAGTGAGTCATGTACAGTATTTGCTATATTGAACTATTGGTCCAGAAGACTTGTATTCAATTAGTATTTTCTTTTTAAATTGAATGCCTCCTGGATTCCTCTCCACTTGTCCGGTTGAGATTACACAGCTCTTATCAGATGTAAATTGGGCAAAAACAGAGCTGTTCGATTCCAAAATCAACAACTTCTGTTGCTGAACCACAGGCAAACTCACATAGATTTACTGCTGCCAGACTCTTCAGGCAACAAAGGAAAGCCAAGTCATGTTAATTCTCCTTCAAAATCAACTCAACATCCAAAAGTCTTGTAAACTTTAGCTCAGAGGGGTCCTAATGGTTTCCGAAAAGCACATCCAATTTTTTTTTTTATTTACTGCTTCAAGTTCTATAGATTATTGCTCTTCATATGCTATGCATTATTTAGTCACTATTGGGGGAAATATATATATTTGCTGGCTGGCTGGCTGGCTGGCACTTGCAGAAATTGCCGAATAAAGAATCGATTTATGAGGCCTGAGATAGCCAGAAAAGTAGCACAAACTCATCTCCTGATGAATTCAATATGTTACCCTTGCAACACACTGAATCAAAGCTGACATTGTGTTGACCTTTTACAGTGCTAACACAATACATTCCAAAATTCCTCCAAAGTTACATCTAAACAACTTGCACTGACACATTTGACACACACACACACATCACCATGCAATTAAAACCCCTCAAACACAGGTGTAATTGCATCTCAAATCTTTGCAAGATATTACCTGTAAGCGTTCCAAGACCAGGTTGTAATTCCTGTTAACCCTCTTCATTCAAAGGGATCAGTGATCATTACTGTTCCCTGGTCAGGATTGACAGAAAGTGAATAAAGAAATGCACGTTTTGTCATGTGAATGAAAGAAGGCCCTCCCTCATTCTCCTCAGCTTCTGTCCTTCTTCCTCCTCCACACTCCCCTCACTCCACACTCGTACTAGCATACCGCCAGCGTCAATTACCATGGGTGGAAAGAGAAGCCGATAAGAGAGCATGAAATTGTACAACAGAGAGCCCATTTCTGATGGTCCAGAAGGAAAATAATAGTAATGAGAGCAATCTCCTTCCAAGTGTAGTGGGTTAGGAATAGCGGATTGCTGAGGGCATAATCAGAGAACATAGAGATTTCCAGAAGCAAGACAAGCACTGGATCAACACGCAGTCTTTGATTTCCATAATTGAGAACATCTGCTTTGACATGTTTTAAAATATTATTCATTTATCCACACTAAGGCTGCAACAAGTAATCGATTAAATCAATTAATAAATTAGTTGCCTAAGACGTTTGTAATTGATTTTTGCCGGCAGCTATAAGGAGTCCCGTTTGGGTCCTTCCTTGTGTAATGAGAGGCATCGCACGCCAGTGATTAGAGGAATAGAGAGAGAGAGTTCACTGCTACACTCATGTTGGATTGCTGAATCAATAACACTGTGTTACAAAGTGTCGAGAGTTAAATCATAGACTTCATAATTATATTGACGGGTCAACTCCATCATACACTGCGCCACACCTTCAAGTAGGGGGAGAAATTAGCCGCTACAGCATTGGCGTCATAGTTCGCAATATTTACTTAAAATAAAAGCTAACTGCACGTTTTTTGCTTTTAACCAAGAATCGAGACTGTTTTACGTCCATATCTATAAAGAATTCAGGGATTTAAGCATTTATTCACAAGAATTTTTAATGAAAAAAGCTCTTTGTGGTGGTAAGGCAGCGCTACAGCGGCTTAAGACTAGCAGCACATTCAACATATTTACATAAAATAAATGCTAACTGTCTGGTTCTTTGCTCTTTTAACAAAAGAATTTAGACTGTTTTACATCCATATTTATAAAGAATTCCGGGATTTAGGCATTTGTTCACAAGAATTTTTAATGGAAAAAGCTCTTTGTAGTGATAAGGCGGCGCTACAGTGGCTTAAAGACTAGCAGCACATTCGACATATTTACGTAAAATAAATGCTAACTGTCCGGTTCTTTACTCTTTTAACAAAGAATCGAGACTGTTTTACGTCCATATCTATAAAGTATTCAGGGATTTAAGCATTTAATTCACAATAACCTTCAACGGAAAAAGCTCTTTGTGCTGATAAAGCAGTCCCGTACAGTACAGCCCTGCGCCCCGTGTCCCCTCTATAGACCCTACCCACGTGACGTCACAACTCCGCTCTCCTGAATGGTACCGCCCAATTGTCCGTCAAAACATAGTGTTACCCTGTTACGGCTACGTACATTCCTCCTATTTACAGCGTGTTTTTCTGCTCCTTAACATTAATAATCAAAATGGTGAAGGCGTGTGTGGCTGTTGGTTGCACTAACAGAGAAGATGGAAGGAGAGACTTGAAGTTTTACCGTATTCCGAGGGATCCAAAGAGGAGAGCGAAATGGACGGCTGCAATTCGACGTGAAAACTGGGGACCAAAAAATCACCACAGACTATGTAGTAGTCATTTTATATCCGGTAAGATGCATTTAAGATATACTTAGAGGGTTTTGGGCTGACAAATAACCACAATTAAGATCATTGCTAGGCTAATCGCCGACAACATACACGTATGTATGTAGTGAGAGTGCTATCGCTAAACCATATAAACATTAAAAGCCTTAACTCCATTGACAAACGACATGAAATACATTAGACTTGACAGTGGATGTTAGCAATAACAAAAGATTTTGAATTGAAAATTTCGTAACTCACCTTTCCAAGCACAAGATAGATTTGTGCCGAATTTTCGTGGACGAGGACCTGTTTCACCCAACCAGCAACGAAGTATTTATGAGCCTCCAAGCTCTTGAAGTTTTTCAAATTTTCACGAGAATAGGCTGATTTTGTGTGGACAAGATAATTGTAAATATCAGCGTAGCAGATGTCAGGCAGACAGGGCGAAGACTGTGGGTCGAAAAACATCGATTTGGGCATCAAATATGGATCTGGCGACTGTATAGAACGAAGCTTTTCCACATAACGCCTTTTATGCAACACATCCAGTGAGTTTACGGCATCAGAAAGCACCGGGTCTTCCATGAAATGCATTTTAAATTCCTCGATCAATTGAAACCAATGCTAAAACAGAGACAAAATGACGGACAAGTGGGCGGAACCATACAGCGAGCACGTGGTTTTGTGACGTCGGTGGGTAGGGTCTATATCATTATCAAGTCTATGGTTAGATATGCTATAGGTGTGCAAACATCCCAGTAATGGCATCCAAACACTAGATGACCACTAGATGGCGATTAGTCAACAGAGTAGACAGGCATATTGATATGTCAAGAGGCACTGGCCAGATTGCGGTTGTTAACAAGTGATTTATTATTTCTCTGCGACCCAGTAGCAAATATGCCACGGACCATTACCGGTCCTCGGCCCGCTGGTTGGGGATAGGATGCACTGCAGGGAAAATAAACACTCAATCATGAATGCTCATTATTTATTTCTTAGCCAACTTAGTCATTTTGATAGGAGACTAATATAGCGAATATACTGTAGATACATTCAGCATGTGTTGCCTTCATTATAAGGCTTATTCAAGTTAATTTTTTTGCGGCCCTAGGCATATTTGTTTTTTTGGTCCAATTTCGACATTCTGGGTTGCCGACCCCTGGCTTAGAGTCTCCTTTCAACACCAACTCCCATTCAAACTGTAAATTGTCATACAAGAGAGTGTGCTTTGAAATGGGATTTGGATTGTATTTATGAACAACTGTTTGATAAAGAAAACAGAGTCATTACAGTCTACATCCTCCTTATTTGATTTTGTTGTGTAGTTTGTTTAAAGAAAATAAATTAGTCATTGACACACTTTATATCAGCACTTTGCTCACAAGAAAAACATGTCAATTAGCAGGACTTTTTTTTTTTTTAATGAACAGGACTTTTGTCTGATATATAAACTGAGAAATTATTTTTGTGTTTCATTTTCAGAACCATTAATAAAAACTTGAACACGTTTTATGTACTTAAAACAGCACAGTTGTAGACTACAGTTGTAATAAAAATTAAAAATTAAAATTTTTAATCGAGTTAATTACAGCTTAAAAATTAATTAATCGTAATTAATCGCAATTAATCGCAATTCAAACCATCTATAAAATATGCCATATTTTTCTGTAAATTATATATATTCTGTAAAATAATTTGTTGGAATGGAAAGATAAGACACAAGATGGATATATACATTTAACATACGGTACATAAGGACTGTAGTGGGCATTTCACTCTACTGTCATTTAAATCTGTCTATGCTGTCCTCACTCCGAAGCGTCTACTTTTTCCAAAGCTACACAGCTAGTGAACGACGCCTTAATAATCAGACTTCTTCCTTTTTCATCTGATTTATTAATAAAATGACCTCAAACCATTGTCCTCTTTAGACCGTAGTGAAACTACAAAAAAAAAAAAGTACACAAGCATTGCATTAGCAACAACGTTAGCTTAGCACGCTATACAGGTTCACTAAACATAAACAAAAAGCATCTCATACAAAAAATATAACATTTCGCTTACTAACATAATATGTACATTCTTTACAACAACCATACTTACGGACAAATCTTGTCCAAGGATCATAAAAGCACAACATTACAACGTAGGCGTCAGCCCGAGACGTCGTGCAGCCATATTGAACTGGCAAGAAAGTAATAAACCATGTCGCAAAGCGACCACAAGAGTTCGCTGTTAGACAGCACAAAATACCTTGCTGTAAAACTTACCAAAAGGCAGAATACTGTCTGAGCGGGACATGTGCGTTAATTGCGTCAAATATTTTAACGTGATTAATTTAAAAAATTAATTACCGCGCGTTAACGCGATAATTTTGACAGCCCTAAATAAAATATATATTTTTGGGAGGGAGGGGGGGTCGTCATCCATTTTGTCTCCATTGTTACTTACAACATGTCTAAAACAACTTCAAGGGAAATTGGGAAAGTAATTGAAAAAAGTTACATTAATTCGATTAATTGATTAATCATTAAAAATTTTGTCCAATCAAGGATTATGAAAAATAATCATTGGTTGCAGCCCTAATCCTAACAATTTAAAAAGTGTAAGAATACATGGGTGCATTTATAGTGAAAAACATACAGGTAGTCCCTGGGTTACGAACGAGTTCCGTTCCTACGCTGGCGACGTAACCCGAATTTTCATGTAAGTGGAAATTAACCCCTTTGGGTACCCCTAAATACCCCCCAAATCTCAAAATAACAATCCAAAATCATGTATTATACGTCATTCTACTGTCCTCTTCAAGACGTTGGAGCTCTAGCTAGACAGCGAGCTAAGCCTCGAAATGACGATGGCAGAGGTCCATGTGGTTTGTTGAGTTATTTGCCTGCTCATGACATCAACACTTGCAGAATGAAACTAAAATATGAATGAAATTAAATCAGTTTCATCTTCAATAACAGCAATTCAAATTTGTGTTAATATCTAGCTGCTAATACAGCAATTACAATCCATACTGATTATTATCATGTATCAGTTAGCGACCGCACATCATCAAAAATCGCAAACACTCACCCCAAGTACAGTGCCTTGCAAAAGTATTCGGCCCCCTTGAACCTTGCAACCTTTCGCCACATTTCAGGCTTCAAACATAAAGATATAAAATTTTAATTTTTTGTCAAGAATCAACAACAAGTGGGACATAATCGTGAAGTGGAACAACATTTATTGGATAATTTAAACTTTTTTAACAAATAAAAAACTGAAAAGTGGGGCGTGCAATATTATTCGGCCCCCTTGCGTTAATACTTTGTAGCGCCACCTTTTGCTCCAATTACAGCTGCAAGTTGCTTGGGGTATGTTTCTATCAGTTTTGCACATCGAGAGCCTGACATTCTTATAATAATAATAATAATAATACATTTTATTTCTAGAGCGCTTTTCAGATACACAAAGACGCTTCACAAGAGGCATGGAATTACAGTACGATAAAAAGGTATTAAAAGGATTAAAAACTTAAAAGCACAATAAAAAGAGGTAAAAAAAATATGACAGCTAGGGGTTATGGTGGGTAAGATAGAGTGAACAGGTGTGTTTTCAGTCGAGATTTGAAAAGTGATAGAGTAGATATGTTGCAGAGATCAGGGGGTAGGGAGTTCCAGAGCTGGGGGGCGCAATGACTAAAAGCTCTGGAACCAAAGGTGGAGAGGCGGACACGGGGGACGGAGAGGGGGGGGGAAGTGGTAGGGCGAAGTGAACGGGTTGGATTGTTTGGATGGAGAAGTTCGGAAAGGTAGGGAGGGGCCAAGGCATGGAGTATTTTGAAGGTGATGATGAGGATTTTGTAATTGATTCTTTGTTTGACGGGAAGCCAGTGAAGTTGACGGAGGATGGGGGTAATATGGTGTGTTGCGGGGGTTCGTGTGATGAGGCGTGCTGCTGAGTTCTGGAGGAGCTGCAGTTTCTGGAGGGACTTATTAGGGAGACCGAAGAGCAGTGAGTTACAATAATCGAGCCGGGTGGTTATTAGATTACAGACCAGGGTGGAAGCGGTATGGCGGGTGAGAGAAGGGAGGAGGCGAGAAATGTTGCGAAAGTGGAGATAGGCTGATCTGGTGATGCTGTTGATATGTGACCGGAAGGAAAGTGTGCTGTCGAGGATGACATCCAGACTCTTAACCTGAGATGAAGGAGAGATCGGTAAATTGTTGATTGTAATAGAGAACTTATGGACATTAGAGAGTGTTGCGGTGGTACCAACCAAGAGGACTTCTGTTTTGGAGCTGTTAAGTAGGAGGAAGTTGGAGGAGAACCAGGAGTTAATGTCATCTAAGCAGAGGGTGAGGGAGGAAGGTGGGAGGGAGGCGGTTGGTTTTGAGGATATGTAAAGCTGGGTGTCATCCGCGTAACAGTGAAAGTGAATGTTGTGTTTGCGGAAAATGGAAACGAGGGGTAGAATGTAGATGATGAAGAGAAGCGGCCCCAGGACCGAGCCCTGGGGCACGCCAGAGGAGACAGGGAGGGAACTGGATTGATGGGGGCCAAGTTTGACGAATTGTGTGCGGTTGGACAGGTAGGAAGTGAACCAGGAAAGGGGTGTGTGGGTGATACCAATGGAGGAGAGTCGGTCGAGAAGGATTGTATGGGAAATTGTGTCGAAGGCGGCAGTGAGGTCGAGGAAGACGAGAATTGATAATAAACCGGAGTCGGATGCTGTGAGGAGGTCGTTTGTAATTCTAAGTAGGGCTGTTTCGGTGCTATGGAGGGGGCGGAAACCGGATTGAAAGTGCTCGTAAATGTCATTGGTAATTAGGTGGATATGAAGTTGGGATGCAACAGTTTTTTCAAGAATTTTGGAAATGAAAGGTAGGTTGGAGATTGGGCGGAGGTTATTGAAATTGGTGGGATCCAGGTTAGGTTTCTTTAGAATGGGTGTGATGGAAGCAGTTTTGAGGGATGGAGGGACTACACCGGATGTAAGTGAAGAGTGAATGATGGTGGTGATGAGGGGGGCTATTGAGGGAAGACACGTTTTTATGAGGGCAGTGGGAAGAGGATCAAGGTGACAGGTAGTGGATTTGGATTTGGTGATGATGTCAGAGATAGCCGGGATTGAAGGAAGGATAAATGAAGAGAGGGTGCTAATGAGGGGAACATGAAAGGGAACAGGGTCAGTCCCAGAAACTGCAGCTCCGGAGTGGGTCAGGGATTGGTGAATGTCAGTGATTTTCGTGGAGAAGAATGTCAGGATGGCTTCACAAAAATTAGCAGAAAATATGTGACGAGGGAGTGGATCGGGAGGCTTAGTGAGTTTGGCTAGAAGTGAGTACAGGCCTTTAGAGTTGTGTTGATTAGCTGAGATGAGAATGGAATAGTAAGTTGATTTGGCTGCATTGATTTGGTCCTTGTATAAACTGAGTTGTGCACAGTACATTTCTTTGTGTATTGATAGTCCAGTTTTCTTGTACAGGCGTTCGAGCTGACGGTTTCATGACTTAAACAGGCGGAGAGCAGGGGTGAACCAGGGCGCGGATTGGGTGAAAGAAACAGAACGGGTTTTTAGGGGGGCGTGGTAGTTCAGGAGTGAGTGGAGATGGGTATTGTAGTGGGACACTAAATCGGCAGGAGAAATGGTGGAGTTTGTGGGAGGGAGGTTGTCAATGTCACAAGAGAGTGCTTGGGTGTTAATGGTCTCGGTCTTGCGAAATGAAATTGATCTGGGGAGGATAATTTTTGAATAGGGGATCTTGAGACTGAAAGTAACTAGGGAGTGGTCAGAGTATAGTAATGGGTGGGGGGTGCAGTCAGAAGGGGTGGAGCCAGAGCAGCAAACCAAGTCCAAAATGTGTCCTTTGTTGTGAGTGGGAAAGTTGATGCATTGTGTTAAACTGAGGCTGTCAAGGCAAGAGATGAAATCTTTTGTGAAGGGATTATTTTGATTGTCAAGATGAATGTTGAAGTTGCCAAGGATGATAATAGTTTGACAGAGGGAAAAAAGATGGATGACCAGTTGTGAAAAATCAAGTAGAAAATCCTTGTTAGGTTTAGGCGGCCGGTATATAGTGGTAATTGTTGTGGGAGAACGACCAGGCAAGAGTGAGGCGGAGTATTCAAAAGATGTGAGAATGGGGCTATCAGGTACAGGTAGCAACCTCCAGTTATCACGGTAGATGGATGCAATACCGCCACCACGACCAAAGTTACGTGGTTGACACGTGTAGGTGAATCCAGGTGGAGTAGACTGATTCAGTGGGGTGAAATCCTTGGGCTGCTGCCATGTTTCGGTTAGACAGAGAATATCCAGTTTATGGTCACTTATGAGGTCATGAATAAGATGGTCTTTATTTGAGAGAGAGCGAATGTTGAGCAAGCCGAATTTAATATTGGTATCAGTGTGCTTATGAGGAAGGATCGGAGGCATTAATTTAATATGGGATAGGTTGTTGATGTTTGCTCTTTTGCGGGTAGGATGGGCACGCGTGGGTCTTACACTAATAATGGTTGGAATTGGAAAAACAATAGTGTGGGAGTGTAATGGCGAAAAGTTCCAGGTGGGGGAGCTAGGGCCAGTGGTATGCTGTGACGGTGCAGCGAAAGAGAGAGAGGGAGAATGCGAAGGCAATGGGGTCGGAAAGGGAGGGGCAGGGGCAGCAGCGCATTGAGAGGAGAGAGGAGGAGAGCGAGTGGGAGAAAAGCCGCAAAAATGGGTGGGGCAGTGGAGCGCACAGTTGGCCAATTGTCATGCATGGTCGGGATGGGATTTCTGATTAGCAGTCTGAACGAAGTAGTGAAAGTTAGCTGCGAGCACGCCGGTGCCCAGCGTACTCAAATGTAGGCCATCGGGAAGATAAAAAGAAGGGCGGTTTTGAAATGTATTAAAATTGTCTTCTTGCCCATTCTTCCTTGCAAAACAGCTCGAGCTCAGTGAGGTTGGATGGAGAGTGTTTGTGAACAGCAGTCTTCAGCTCTTTCCACAGATTCTCGATTGGATTCAGGTCTGGACTTTGACTTGGCCATTCTAACACCTGGATACGTTTATTTTTTAACCATTCCATTGTAGATATGGCTTTATGTTTTGGATCATTGTCCTGTTGGAAAATAAATCTCCGTCCCAGTCTCAGGTCTTGTGCAGATACCAGCAGGTTTTCTTCCAAAATGTTCCTGTATTTGGCTGCATCCATCTTCCCGTCAATTTTAACCATCTTCCCTGTCCCAGCTGAAGAAAAGCAGGCCCAAACCATGATGCTGCCACCACCATGTTTGACAGTGGGAATGGTGTGTTCAGGGTGATGAGCTGTGTTGCTTTTACGCCAAACATATCGTTTTGCATTGTGGCCAAAAAGTTCAATTTTGGTTTCATCTGACCAGAGCACCTTCTTCCACATGTTTGGTGTGTCTCCCAGGTGGCTTGTGGCAAACTTTAAACGAGACTTTTTATGGATATCTCTGAGAAATGGCTTTCTTCTTGCCACTCTTCCATAAAGGCCAGATTTGTGCAGTGTACGACTGATTGTTGTCCTATGGACAGACTCTCCCACCTCAGCTGTAGATCTCTGCAGTTCATCCAGAGTGATCATGGGCCTCTTGGCTGCATCTCTGATCAGTTTTCTCCTTGTTTGAGAAGAAAGTTTGGAAGGACGGCCGGGTTTTGGTAGATTTGCAGTGGTCCGATGCTCCTTCCATTTCAATATGATGGCTTGCACAGTGCTCCTTGAGATGTTTAAAGCTTGGGAAATCTTTTTGTATCCAAATCCGGCTTTAAACTTCTCCACAACAGTATCTCGGACTTGCCTGGTGTGTTCCTTGGTTTTCATAATGCTCTCTGCACTTTAAACAGAACCCTGAGACTATCACAGAGCAGGTGCATTTATACGGAGACTTGATTACACACAGTTGGATTTTATTTATCATCATCGGTCATTTAGGACAACATTGGATCATTCAGAGATCCTCACTGAACTTCTGGAGTGAGTTTGCTGCACTGAAAGTAAAGGGGCCGAATAATATTGCACGCCCCACTTTTCAGTTTTTTATTTGTTAAAAAAGTTTAAATTATCCAATAAATGTTGTTCCACTTCACGATTGTGTCCCACTTGTTGTTGATTCTTGACAAAAAAATTAAATTTCATATCTTTATGTTTGAAGCCTGAAATGTGGCGAAAGGTTGCAAGAATCAAGGGGGCCGAATACTTTTGCAAGGCACTGTATTTGACCACGATTGAAAACGTACAATAAACAGTACAAAACGTGTTATATACAGGTGTTGCCTCTGTGGGTGCTTCACGGGCAACAAATGTGCGCACAGGATTGTAGCTGTAATCTCTCCCCTCTCTCTCTCACTCGGCTGCGCAACTTCTTCGTGCGAACAAATGCGCTCTTTCTCGTGTGTGCGCTCTTCTTCGTGTGCGTATATACGTTCTTCATGTATACCTGCGCTCTTACTTGCGTGTGGAAGCACTACTTGTTCTATGCTTCCTGCTCAAAAATAAAAGCATGCATCACAAAACAAAAGTCAAGATTATTAAAAAAATAAATAAAACGACTGGAGGCAAAATGGCGGACGAGACGCCAGCGTCAAGTCGAAATCACATAAATCGGGTACGTCATTACCCGTGGGCTACCTGTAATCTGAGACAGAATTGTGATGCACTCTTAAATCTCATTTTAATCTAAAAACCCAATTCTCTTACCAGTCTAATTGATGTTAAAGACCGTCTGGCTATTGTTTTGTTTTGTTTTTTAACTTTGGCTGAATATAAGTGCAAGTGACATAATTCAGATTTCTTGCGGCACACTGATATGGGTCATGGCAATGTAAAGAGGAAAAAATGTTATCCAAGAACTGTATCAGATATCTGCCAATGCGACTGCACCATAAACGGACAGATGAGATCTACTCTGTCAGTGTGAGCTTGATGTCATGGCAATGAACCAATCAGAGACATATAATGCATAGTCCATGGAAAGTTAAACATGGTTTCAATATAGTACATTACAAGGGCACAAAGCATTAATAAGTGGGAATACAAGCAAGCTTTAAGTAATATTCAGAAATATTTTCCTTGTCTACTTGTTTATAAATGCTTCTCTATTGTTGCTACCCACTATAGACACTCATGAAGACATTAGCGTGCATTCTGGGAGTAGTTACAGGTTGCCTAAAGGGCAGATGAAGAGTGTCAAATTCCTGTGAACGGTAATCCTTCATTATATTGCGCATCAAACTTTGCGGCCTCTGTCTATCGCAGATTATTTTCCAATTAGAAAAAAATACAGTATTTTATTGGAAAATGATATATGCGTGTATACATGTACAAATCATTGTTTTCTCATATCATAATTATTACATGTTCAGTGCTTAAAATTAATTGATTAAAATGTACATTTACATATGAGGGTATCACTTTCCAATGCTGTTAAATCTGAATAAATATATTGAACACAATCCCCCCCACACACATTTTATTTTTTTATGTAAATAAACTCCGACCCTACGTCGCGGATTTTTTATTATCGCGGGTGGGGGGGTATGGGGGGGAGGGTCCCCGGGGGGGGGGGGTCCCCATTAACCACGAAAAACGAGGGAACACTGTAATTTTGAAAATTTAAACTTTGAACGAGTTCATCGAAACGACAATGTCATTTGTATCACTTTATTGCGTTTTTTTTGTTTGTTTGTTTTTAGCACTCCATCAATACTGCCTTCCCGAACCCGGAAGCGTGACATCATTTGCACATACGTGTCAACCCGAGGCCGTTGGCAATCTTACAAATAGTGACATATGCCCTTACAAAATGATGACTAATCTTACGTTTTATACAGCGTGCAATATGAAACAAAAATAAAACTCAATTTTTAAAATAATATGAATTTATTGGTAATATTGTCACATATAACCTGGTGCAATCAAAGAACAATCTTCAGCTACATCATGATTACTAAAATTTAACAGTTACATTATACATTTTTCATGTACTATGTGGCACTTTTGGCAATTTCTATCATGTCTTTTGATGGCTGCACTTCAGCTTGCAATTCAGTTTGACTTGAAGGTAGTTTGTGTGTCCAATTATAAATTAAAAAGGTCAATTGATAAAATTAACTTACCAATGCAATCTTTGGGTCAGGGAACATTTCTTTTGCTTTTCTTCTTCTGATAAGTGATCAGCAATAGTTGCAAGCAAATTGTGTTCGGCAAAGTATTGGCAGAAAAAAAATCTCCGCTTTCGTCACAGCATAGCTTTTCATTCTGCAGAATGCATCTTATGACGTTTTGTCTCGAAGTGCTTGCTGAGATCGCAGAATCCTGATGCCGAAACCTTAATGTTCAATCCACAAAGCACGCAAAATGAATACTGTGGTCCTTTCAAAGACGCTTTTATCTATCCAGCGTATTCACCAGTTTGTGTCTCCCGTTCTGGTAGATGTCGTCCTTGGGCAACAGTTTTTCTTTCATCTATATTATTATCACGTTTGTATCTGCGAGACACGAAATGGTGGCGGAAGTGCAAGTGCAGTCACGCATTTGGAAGAAGCAGACACTAAACTCGAAGCGCAATTCTCGCGCGCAAACGGCTACAGAATAGTTCGGTGCGTTGTCTCGTTGCCGAAATGGTAACAAGATCCGAACAGAGAAACAAAAAGATAATGCACAAAAAACGTACAGATTTTGAACGTACGGCGTACACATTTAAAAATCAAAAATCAGTGCTCACTTGAAAAAATTACGCCGAAACCGTAAAACTTGACTGGTAGGTTTACAGAAGGCAACAGAAGACATGGCGGACTTTATCCATTGCAACACCAGGGATAGTGATATTTCCAGCAAAATTAGCCATTCAGGATCACTTTTTTGTGACGTTTGTGATGACGAGGGCTCCAAGTAAAGATTATCTACAATTATAACAAACATGTTTGAACCCGAGGCATCAGATGACGACAATTACTCGGCACAGCAGACGGTGGCGTTGACGCCGATTGGCGGCTCGACACTTCACGAAAGGAAGAGTGGTAAGCATATGTCTAGCAACATGATTTCTATCTGAACCTTTCTTTCCCCAGTCATTTAGTGATATAATTATCAGTATTCACAAAAACTGATGAGTAGTTACATACGGTGAGGCAAATACGTCTTTAGTCAACCACCAATTGTGCAAGTTCTCCTACTTGAAAAGATTAGATAGGCCTGTAATTGTCAACATGGTTAAACCTTAACCATGTTGACTTGTTACCTGTATTAATGGCACCAGTTTTAACTCATTATCGGTATAAAAGACACCTGTCCACATCTCAGTCAGTCACACTCCAAACTCCACTATGGCCAAGACCAAAGAGCTGTCGAAGGACACCAGAAACAAAATTGTAGACCTGCACCAGGCTGGGAGACTGAATCTGCAATAGGTAAAACTCTTGGTGTAAAGAAATCAACTGTGGAAGCAATTATTAGAAAATGGAAGACATACAAGACCACTGATAATCTCCCTCGATCTGGGGCTCTATGCAAGATCTCACCCCGTGGCATCAAAATGATAACAAGAACGGTGAGCAAAAATCCCAGAACCACACGGGGGGACCTAGTGAATGACCTACAGAGAGCTGGGACCACAGTAACAAAGGCTACTATCAGTAACACAATGCGCCGCCAGGGACTCAAATCCTGCACTGCCAGACGTGTCCCCCTGCTGACAAACAAGGACACACGTCCAGGCCCGTCTGCGGTTTGCTAGAGAGCATTTGGATGATCCAGAAGAGGACTGGGAGAATGTGTTATGGTCAGATAAACCAAATTAGAACTTTTTGGTAGAAACACAGGTTCTCGTGTTTGGAGGAGAACGAATACTGAATCGCATCCGAAGAACACCATACCCACTGTGAAGCATGGGTGTGCAAACATCATGCTTCGGGGCGTTTTTCTGCAAAGGGACCAGGACGACTGATCTGTGTAAAGGAAAGAATGAATGGGGCCATGTATCAAGAAATTTTGAGTGAAAATCTCCTTCCATTAGCAAGGGCATTGAAGATGAGACGTGGCTGGGTCTTTCAGCATGACAATGATCCCAAACAGGGCAACAAAGGAGTGGCTTCGTAAGAAGCATTTCAAGGTCCTGGAGTGGCCTAGCCAGTCTCCAGATCTCAACCCCATAGAAAATCTGTGGAGGGAGTTGAAAGTCTGTGTTGCCCAACGACAGCCCCAAAACATCATTGCTCTAGAGGAGATCTGCATGGAGGAATGGGCCAAAATACCAGCAACAGTCAGGCCTCTCTAATATTTTCAAGTGGGAGAACTTGCACAATTAGTGGTTGACTAAATACTTGTTTGCCCCACTGTAGATCTAGTAATAAATGTATCAAATTCAATGAATAGACGACATCTCAGCGTTCCTATCTACTTTTGACAGGCAAGCAACAACAACAAAAAACAGGTCGCACTTCAATGAACAGGCATCCAATATTAAAATGAGAAAAGCAATTACTACTACTTACGTCTTTGAAAAAACAAGGTTGTCTTCTCCTAGGCTTTCAAAGCTATCGTGACTGAAATGTTGACAGAAACGATCGAGGAGGTAGGGAGAGGTTCTTCCGTTTGACTCTCACAAAAGATGTCCAAGTCCTTGCAGAAGAAGGTTTTTTTAGGCTACTGATAGTCTTGAGCCTTCGTGTGAGCAATTTGCCGCTACACATCGAGATAACGATGAGTCTCACGAGTAAAACCCAGAAAATCTTTGCAATATATGGCGAGAATAGCGTAGTGTTATACTTCCATATTGGAGTGCTGGCGAGGTCTTGTGGAGGTGGCTTGTGGCAAGGCGCGTCCCTCATTGCTAAGGTGTTGCTATGGCAGTAAGTCAAAAACTATGCCGTCAATTCTTTTTTTTTTTGTAACATGAGTTTTGACACCGCGAATAATGCATTCAATATAATCTAACTGAGTAAAACGCTCAAGAATGAAACTCTTCATCTGCCCTTTAAGGCTTACAGTATTTACGAAAGAGCTCACATGATTGTGAGTCAAATGTATAGCATTGGCATCATTGTAGTGACTCGATGCATGTCGCAAGGTTTACAGTTCACTATTTAGTATCCTACCTGCCTGCTGCGGATGACATCAAACTTTGTCCAGTGCCAAGACGAGGTGTTAGTGGCTGCGGCCCTAGGCCTGGTTGACCTTGAGTCTCATAAGGCGCTGCCGGATTTCACAGGCAATGCTAAGTGGGGGTGTGGAACGTAAGAATGGCTGATATGATGATGAAATACGCAGACATTCTGATGCTGTGCAATCATTTCTTTTGACTGCAGGCTTCTGTGTGCTACCTAAAACAACACAATTCAAAGGTCCACGAAGACATGAGCTCAGTTCAAGGGGCTGCTATTGAGTGTGACTCCAGACTGACAATAGTAGATCATTTTCGGCTCTACGACTCCAGTAAAGGCCAGTCTGCTTTCCGATTTAAAAACAACACATCTAGATACTGAGAAAACCCCATCACATCAATGTATCATTTGGAACGAGACAAAAACAATGAAAAATAAGGGGCTTGTACCTAAATTTATTCTTTGGTATGTGGCTGTTAGGTAAGACATTTGAAGGGGAAGCTTACAGCATCAGTTTTATCATTTCTATTGTTATGTAGGGCTGCAACTAATGAGTATTTTTTATAATCGATTAATCGAACGAATAATTCAACGATTAATTAAACAATTGATGAAAAAATTTCCCTTTTTTCAATTACCTTCACAATTTAACTTGAAGTTGTTTTAAGCATGTTGTAAGTAACAATAAAGAAAAAAATTATGACTATTTCCTTCAAAAATAATATTTTATTGCAACTTCCTGACTTAAAGGTCTACAACATTGTCAAAAATAAACAAAATACTCTACAACTGTACTGTATTAGGTACATAAAACTTGTTAATTTTTAATAAAGGTTCTGAGTATAAAACATAAAAAGATTTTCTCAGTACACAAATCAGACAAAAGTCCTGTTCATTCAATTAAAAAAAAAAAAAAAAAAAAGTGCTGCTGATTGACATTTTTTTCTTGTACGCAAAGCACTGATTTAAATTGTGTCAATGACTCATTTCTTTTCTCGAAACAAACTAAACAACAAAATCGAATACGGAGAAGGCAGACTGTAACGAATCTGTTTTCTTCATCAAACTGTTGTTCATAAACACAATCCGAATTTCAAGGCACACTCTCTTGTATGACAATTTACCGTTTCAGTTTGTGTTGAAAGGAGACTTTAAACTGTTATATGAATGGGTTTATGAGTGTTTTTTTAATAAAAAGAAATCAGACAACTTTACTATCTAACAATATCTAAGGTGCTAATATGCTTCTCCAAAACAAAATACAGACACTTAAAGTGCGTACGACAGGATAAAAAATCTTAAATAGCATAATTACGTGAATTAGAATCATATTTTCAGACGATTCGACTTTAAACAACAAATTGGCAAAGCGCAGATGATGGGAAATTAGTCTTTTAAGCTGCGTTTTGGCCACGACTACCATTATAGGCCCCAACAGGAGGATGAGGATTTTATAGTGCACTGTTTTTGCCCTATTTGACTTACTGCGCCGAAATTTGGGGAAACACCTACAAATCTTGATTACACCCTCTGTTGGTCATCCAAAAAAAAGCAATACGGATTATTCATAAGGCAAAATACAGAGCACATACACACGAGTTATTCATCAAATCCAAGTTATTGAAGCTGTATGATTCAATAAATTTCAAAACGGGACAGATGATGTACAAAGCCTCACATTGCCACGATCGACAATGGACTATTGGGAAAATGAACAATCAGAGGGGATGGTTATTATAAAAAAAAAAAAAAAAAAAAAAAACTTGTAATCACTACGAAATCTGTCAAAAATTGATATTCGATATTTTCTGCGCCCTATATGGTATACTGGGGACGGGTTTCAATAAGCTTCGGCTTCTCCCGTCAGCACTTTTGTTTTCGGGTTGAATTAATTGTAAACACATATAAATGCTGTATGTTTGTTTGTCATGCCTAAAGGGAAAAAAATTAATTGAAAAAATAAATAAATAAATGACGTCGGCAGGAGAATGGTTTCATCTGATTTAGACTTCAGCCCATTGAGGAGGAATTATTCATAACGAGGAAAATGTGACACAGAGAGCAGCAAAATGTCAATCTTGTAATTTGTTTACTCCAATATTTTTACAGGATATTCTTTTTATCAAAGTATTTTTCCCCAATTGCTAAATGAAT
Organism: Corythoichthys intestinalis; assembly: GCF_030265065.1. Classification (NCBI taxonomy): domain Eukaryota; kingdom Metazoa; phylum Chordata; class Actinopteri; order Syngnathiformes; family Syngnathidae; genus Corythoichthys; species Corythoichthys intestinalis. The sequence continues at coordinate 9,850,364 of NC_080404.1, forward strand.
GGTATGGTCATGACAAAAAAACAGTCTTGTGCTAAATGGAATATGAAATATTATCAATGCATTTATTCAGTACGACGTGGTAGAATTACTCAATAATGGCCAAAACTGTCCACTTCTTCTACCTCCCGAACTATATTGTATGCCACCGGCTTTTATCATTTCCCTGCCCGCCTCGGCTTCCGAGACGGAGGAAAGAGCGTAAACAATGGCGGGCTGGCAGTGCTCATTGCCGGGAATTAACGCCGAAAATAGCCCATACTCAGTGGGAAAAAAACGGCCGACATCGGAGCACAGAGCTGCCCGTGGCCAAGCCGAGGAAAGCGCACTTTCGGTGGGCATGCGAGCAGAACCGATCGCACTGGGTCAGCCAACCCGTCGTTGTACTGGGGCCAGGGCTCGTCATCGAGACGAGGAAAGCGCATTCTCGACAGGCACGCGAACAGGACCGGGCAAGCAAAATAGAGCTCGCCATTCTAATTGGGCCACGGAATGAACGCGGAAAATAGCCCATTCTCGGTGGGCATGGAAAGAGGACCGGGGGGGCAACAAGCCGCTGATCGTCAGCCACAAAATCCAAGCCACTTCCTTATTAAAACGTGTGCCATGATCCCAGTATTTGACATAATAAAAAACTCGATGTTTACTCACTTCCTCGTAAATCCAATGGTCCCACAGCTGTCAGAATTGTTTACGCCAATCTCGGGGTGAACGGGAACTTTTTTAAACCTAAAAGGGCACCTACGCCTCTTCCAGAATGTTTCTCCAGCACATTTGGCTGGCGGGATGCGAAAAATAAACAAATTAATCTGTGGTATTGGATGTATACTGAAGATGACTTTCCCGCTGACGTCCCATTCAGGAAGTCACTCATTTTCATGGCGCAGGATTAAAAAATTGAATAAATATATCGATTGCTTCCACACACATCAAAGCGGTCCATTTCATTCAGGAGCATAAAATACTGCGGAAAATATGAAATAAACATGCTTTTTGCTGTCATACACGATTTAAGAATAGCATTATTGCTTACTAGCTTAGCGCTCCGTGCTAAGTAGTAACATCTAATAAAAAACGCAAACAATACAATTGGATTCATTTACTCACCTCTGACGGAGGCACACTGGATATAAACAACACAAAAGACAATGTATCTCTCCACACTTCGTAATATTATTGATTCAGCAACGGAGCCTGAGTGTAGCAGTGAACTCTCTCTCTCTCCTGCTCTAACCACTGGCGTGCAGCCTCACAATGCACACAAACAAGGACCCAAATGGGACTGCTCATAGCTTTCGGCTGAAATCCATTATCTAAGTAGTTGTCAACTAATTTACGAATCAATTTAATCGATTAGTGGTTGCATCCTTATTGTTATGGCCTGCAGTGTATAAAAGGTTACCAGAAACAATAAGCTTGATGCAAAAAACCCCGAAAGCTTTATTTATACCAAAAGGAGTGTAACGTCAGACATAACATCTCTACCCTGTATTCTCAAATACTGAGGCGATGATAAAACTTACGACAAATCAATATTGGGTAATCATTAACATCGACAATTTGCTATTTGCAATTTGGACATACTATAATTTACAGCTAGAAATATCACTTGGTAGTATGTCATATTGCCAGCGGAAAAGAGTGAACACCGAGAAGTAGCGTTGCATCAATGGGTTCCTGGCAATAGAAGAGGGGCATTTGAGAAATAAACTGTTATGTTTTATGCTAAAACCTCTTTGTGTGATCCACGTTGTGTGCAACACTGCGCACTGAAATATGACTGAGAGTTTGTTGAAACCAAATGGAACAATATGAGGTGAAGGATGACGGCTGAATTCAACGGGATGCCGAGGAAACAAATTAGAGCCAGGAAAAGTCTTTGAGAAGAGTCCGGAGTCATTCAGAAGTCTTAGTGGGGTCCCCCTTGAGTATGGTGCTCAATCAACTGCAGGAAAACAATTTATCATACAGAAATAGTTTGGTTTAAGGTGGTCTACTGCAAAGCAGTCAGACTTTTACCTAAAGGAACATGTGGGCTCAGTTCCAATCAAGCATCAGTTTTTGAGCTACAGAGTCAGAATCGGGACACTTTCAGGCCAGGAATTTATGCAGTCTTATGGTTGAAGTCACAATCATTTGTAACATAGTCCACATGGGGAATGGCTTCTGCTAGTGTCATTACAGTCATCACTGCGGTATCTTCTAAAGACGATATATATTATTTACTGTACTGTTGACAGCTAAATTCACGCTGTCGCCAGTGGAGTTAAGCGAAACGTTGTGAAGTTAAATGACACGTGGTAACAACTTGCAAATTTTCTGGGGTGAGATTTCTGATGTGTTAACTCAGAATGGTAATTGCGTCCAGATTTGGAAGAATGAAGAAGACTTTACAATATTCATAGTTTTATTATCAGCTACTATTGCTACTACTCATGATAATTACAAAAATGCTTATATAACATTTCAGTGTTAAATGTATGTTCTCATTATTTGTTACAATTTTTTGAGCCCAAGTACCAAGCAGTGCGAGAGCCCTAATGTAATGCAAAGAATTATTATTATTTTTTATTATTATCAATATTTCATCATGACAAATACAAATGGACAATTTAGAGGCCTTAACATAAAACATACAAATAAAAAAACAAAATTATCAGATACATGCAGCATGCTGTAAATTTCGCAACCTTGTCAAAAACCGTGACAAAATGACTCAACGTTTCCCCCTTGAATTTTTCAAAAAGACCAAATACGTTTTTTCAACGAAGAGAGGTGAGAATTGCTCTCTTGGACCCATATTCCAAACCCAACAGGAAATCGGGTATTTTGGATTGAATGTGGAAAAAATATGCATTTTTTTAATCCATTTGCAGGGTGCACTTTTGAGACCTTGGCACCTAGGGAATTAGATGGATCCTCCTCAAATTTGGTGAGACTGTTAATGAGACACATGACATCTAAAGTTATCGAAATGTTGCGTTTTCATTCACGGGCCTGACCTGAGCAGGGTGCCAAAACCGGCCCTTTTTTGGAAAAACGCCAAATTCAGTAAATGACTAATAACTCCCTGATTCAAGATTCAGTCATTTTCATATCTGGCATGTATGAAAGGTATCACAGCCTGAAAATGACTGCATTGAAATATTACCCATTAGGCCTGGCTTCCCCTGATGGGAACAGGAAACACCCTTTTACAGGCTCCTCCTCCAAGCAAAAACAATCAGTTGACCTCAAACCTGCATCAGGGGAGCCTTAAGACATTTTTTTTTCAAGATGTATCCAATCCTACAATTTATGAACAAATCACACAATTTACATATCAAAAATTCCAGGACAGTAAGGGGAATAAAATTTGTTCACAGAATTTGCCCATTCATTTCAAATGGGGATGCCATTGACGGCCATGAACGTTGTTCCATTCATTTCTAATGGCAAACATTTTCCATTCTTTTTCAATGGCAGGAAAACATAGGTGGTTGTGATGGTGGTTTTGACCGCTTAACATTACAGCTCATTGACATTCAACTGGGGCCCATGTAAGACAGAGCCATTGACAGCAATGTACGTCCAAATTTCTAATTCATTTTCAGAAAAACCTGTGTGATTGGGATTTTTGACCATACACTTACTGTTACAGCCCATTGGCATTCAACTGGCGCCCAAATAAGTCGATGCCATTGATAGCCATGCACGTCCATGACATTGACGGCCATGAACGTCCAAATTTCCCATTCATTTTTAATGGCAGAAAAACATGTATGATTTTGATTTTTGACCATACACTTACCGTTACAGCCTGTTGACATTCAACTGGCACAAAAGTAGTTTTCATGCCAGTGACAGTCATGGATGTCCAAATTTCCCATTAGTTTTCAATGGCAGAAAAACATGTATGGTTTTGATTTTTGACCATACACTTACCATTACAGCCCACTGACATTCAACTGGCGCCGAAGTATGTCGATGCCATTGACAGCCATGCATGTCAATGTCATTGACAGCCATGTACGTCAAAATGTCAACAGGAAGTGGCCCCAAAATGTCCCCAAATCAATAGGAAGTCATCTGATAGATCAGTATCTACCACAGCAAAGCCCCATCGTAATTTCTCCAAAATTGGCAGTTTCTAGTTTTCTGATGAAATTGTTCTGGCAATATTTTTACTTTAATGTTGAAGTATGCTTTAGCAGTTTACTAGAGAAAATGTGTGTACAGCTGTACCACACGTGGTCTCTCTGCATGTTTACTTTACAGATTTAAAAACTGCTGGAGCCTGCGGGTTTTTTACGGTCACGGGCGAGATTTAATGTAGCACAATCTTTCCATATAGTGCCTTTAAGAAAAACTTCAGAACAAAGTTTAAGAATTTATTAGCTGGGAATAAATCTGGCAAAACAGTTTGAATGTGTTTTCATCTTTTTGAGGATGATAGTGTTTTGTGATGAAATGTATATTCCAATCAAATGGTATTTAATGTGCCAACAACAACAACAAAACATTGGTGTATAATAATAAGTGCTGTGAATGTGAACCATTCATGAATATGAATATGAACAAATATCAGTCTGATCATAATAGTCAATAAATTTTTGGGATTTTTATTATAAAGAACAGATGTTTCAAGAAAAATCAGATTGTGAAATCTTTTAAATAAACTCAAACAAAAGTTGCATTTTTACACATACATTATCATTCCATATTGGTGTTTTTGGGTGTAAATCTGTTCATGTTTAAAAAAAGAAATTAAACCTAAGACTCAGTTACAAATAAAGAATATTTACATTAAATTTTCTATTTATATGACTGAAAACATATTAACAATAAAATGAATCTGACACTCTTGGTCTTTTCCATATTCAACTGTCCACCTGGGCTCTTTTATATTACTGGCGGTTCCTCAACCTGCGTGGGGGTGCACCCTGAGGGGCAACTTGAGGTGCTGGACTTGTGGCAGTAAGCAGAGCACACCCAGAGGTGAGACAGACACCTGGGGGCCCTCTGAGACCTGCATGTCCCCTGATTCCAGGTAGGCCTGTTTGTCCCCGCTCGCCCGGCTTCCCAGGTTGTCCGTTAAAGACCCGCCCAGGTCGCCCACGTTGACCTGTGATTGACGCAAAAACATTATCAGATCAGAGCCAAGATCATTTCTGAACGGTGATATGTGTATTTATCATAAAATATTTTTTTATATACTATATTCAAACCAAAGGAGGGTAGTAAAGCGTTACATTTACTTGAGTAACTTTTTTGAGAAAAATGTACCTAATAGAGTAGTTTTACTACACAATACTTTTTACTTGAGAAGATTTTTGAAGAACAAATAATACTCTTGCGCCGCTACTTTGGGCTACACTAGAGTTGCTTGTCATTTTTCCTCTATATTCTACATGTTGACTTCATTTTTGCCAGAGATGCCGACAGCAGCGCTACCTGTTTCACCAGTGAGATGTCAAAACGATAAACACATAACTCCTTTATACCATTCAGAGATAAGAATGTTTTTCCTCCACAAGAGGGCACTCCTGCTTTTTAGATGGGTAATGGGTGAGTGTTCTGGTCAGAATTTGATGATCTTTTTGGCATAATATGGTCATAAAAAAGGCTCAGCAAGTCAGCAGGGAACCCCCAACATTGGGGTGGGGACCAGTACCAATCCGTGGTGCATTTGCTACCGGGTCACAAAGAAATAATAAATCATTTGTTAACGACCACAATCTGGCCTGTGCCTCTTGACTAATTGGAGTGTAGATTTGCGTATGTAGCCCTGTAGTAGTTGGCTGCCATTACTGGGGTGTTTGTAGCCCAGCGTCAGTCAATGTAAACAGAAACGTTAGCTGCTGTTGACTCTGTTCCGCAGGCGGCAATGTCGTCTTTGGACAGCTTTTTTACGGGGAAAAGGCAAGGCAAGGCAAATTTATTTATATAGCACAATTCAACACAAGGCAATTCAAAGTGCTTTACATCACATGAAGATCATAAAAATCACATTTAAATCAACACAACGTAGAAACGAAGACAAAAGATCGCATTTAATCACAGAATAAAAATAAATAGATAAAATAAAAATAAAACAAAAACTACTACTAATAATAATAATTGAAATCAGCAATGGAGATAAAAACAAGAGGAGTAGAAAGCAGGTAGATTGAAATATATAGACAGTTATAGATATGCAGTGCTAAACAAAAGCGTTTTTAGCCCTGATTTAAAAGAGCTAACAGTTTGAGCATACTTCAGACGTTCGGGTAACTTGTTCCAGAGGTGAGGAGCATAATAACTAAATGCTGCCTCACCCTGCTTGGTTCTTGTTCTTGGAACATGCAGAAGACCGGTTCCAGACGACCTTAGGGGTCTAGATGTCTCATAGGACTCTAACAAGTCAAGCATGTATTTTGGTCCAAGGCCATTAAGTGTTTTGTAAACGAGCAGTAGTATTTTATAGTCTATCCTTTGACTTACTGGAAGCCAGTGTAGCGATTTCAAAACTGGTGTAATGTGGTCCAGCTTCCTTGTATTTGTGAGGACTCTGGCTGCAGCATTCTGTACCAGCTGCAACTTCCTGACTGATTTTTTTATCAAGACCTGTAAATATACCGTTGCAATAGTCCAATCTGCTGAAAATGAATGCATGCATAAGTTTTTCCATGTCTTGTTGAGTCAGAAGCCCCTTAATTCTGGTTATATTTTTTAGGTGGTAATAAGCGGATTTAGTGACGGACTTTAAATGGCTATCAAATTTTAGGTCTGGGTCAATAATTACGCCAAGGTTTCTGACTTGATTTGTAGCTGTAAGTGACATTGTTCTAAGTTGGCTGCTTATCTTTGACCTTTCCTTTTTTGGCCCAAAAATGATCACCTCTGTCTTCTGCACATTTAACTGGAGAAAATTCTGGCACATCCATTCATTGATTTGATGAATGCATTTGCTCAGGGTGACTAAGGGACTATAATCATGTGGGGACACAGAAATGTACAGTTGTGTGTCATCTGCATAGGCGTGATAGGAAAAGGCCACCTGCTGAGCCAAAAGAGGAGCTTACAACCAAGTCTCATTCAGTTTAATATGTGGCTAAAAGCTAGCAAACGAGGCAACAAAAGCGAATGCACTGAGAGCATCATACCTCGTGGCAAACTGTATCGCTAAATCCAAGAAACCTTTCACGATTGGAAAAGAACTCTCTATGCCTGCAACTATGGATATTTGCCATCAAGTTTTAGGAGAGGCCGCTGTTTAAAAAAATGGTTGTTTCAGCGTATGGAGCCTTACATTTTCGCTGCACTTAATGTTCGTTTTTAGCCCTGTTATTTTATATTTACTGTCATTTTCTGCCACACATTGACGGTCTATAAAAACAAGGCCCATATCACACCGGTCTGTAGTACAAAAAAAGGTTGGGGACCAATTGGCTATAGTCAGGGATAAGTGGCTAGAATTTTTTGCCGTAACTCCCTGACATAAAGGTTGCCACAGAGCCAGATTGTTTTTTTTTTTTTTTTTTTTGGGGGGGGGGGTTGATAAGGGGTTCAAACCTCCTAAAACCAGCTAAATGTCAAGAAAACTACTTTTGGCACAGTTATACCTATAAGACTCAATAAAACAAAACCAATTTTACACATGCATTGGGCTACTGCGTGTAACAAGGCAAAGATGAGAAACTAATTTTCATTCAAAATTGTATTTTTTCAATTATGTGCAATATAACAGTTAAGAAAAACACCAACCGCCATCACCTAATTTATATTTTCACTCATTTCCCCACATCTAAATGCAAAACCTTAGTTTTTAGTACTTTAGAAAATAACTTACGAACATAGGATGTACATTAAAATTGAAAATATGTTTAAATATTGACTTCTTACATCCGGCAGTTTAAAATGGAATATATTGTAAAAGTAACGCAAACATCTGCTTTTTCAAATTATAAGGAGATAAATAAGTAACCTAACATAAATTAACATGGAAGATGTTCTAATCCTCCCCATCAAGACAAATAAAATAAAATAAGCCTCAAATCTCTTTCTCTTAAAGATCTGATTGATTTTCCGTTGCACTTTTTTTTAAATCGCATTAATTCCACAAGTTGTTCTCTACAACCTCTTTGGTTTGTTCTTTTTTTTCTTTTTTGTTGTTCCAGAAAACACATATGTATTTGAACCAATCAGAGCTGTCTATCAATGCTGATCACATGTCAGTTTGTCAGCCAATTGAGCGGACAACTGACCATATCGACGTGACTCATCACAGTCAGATACATTTAAGCCGCTCATTAGAACTTGTGGAATAAATAAATAAAATTATCGGTTGAAACAGGTTATGCAACACAAGCACATTATTAGGCTTGTTGTTAACACTTGTGTATGTAAATCTGACTTTAGTAGAATGTTTTCTTCTTAGAGATGCGTGTGTGGCATCCTGGCAGGTTTTTTTTAACATAGGGTTTTGACAGTTCCCTTCATACATTCGGGATCAAAGCACAGTTCCGCCCGGTGCCGGCTTTGAATCTTTTACCGGAACGACATACCAGACGGTTCCGGCCCACTTTCACCCCTGCTATAGTACAGTATAATAATATCCGTTCATATAGATGAAGTTGTGCTGAGAAAAAAAATACCATTATTTGGGGAAAAAAATCAGAAAAGCAGAAAAGCAGTAAGCAGTTACAATGTTATTCATTACTTGAGTATTCTTTTCAACAAATACTTTCTTACTTGTACTTGAGTAAATTTTTGGATGACTACTTTTACTTTTACTTAAGTAATATTATTTAGAAGGAACGCTACTCATACTTGAGTAAAGTTTTTGGCTACTCTACCCACCTCTGGTTCAAACAAATAAATTATTAATATTTCAAGTGAAATGTATACCCATTTGTCCCTGTTCTCCAGTGTAACCAGGTAGGCCATGACCCTTGGCTCCTTTATCACCTTGTTCTCCTCTGTCACCTGCGCACACACAACCACATTTGCAATCACATAGACAAATTTGTCAGAACACAGAGGACTCTCCAGAAGAATGACATTACCCAGAAATGCTCTGTTGATTAAAGTGCATGTATTCCTGAGATTACCGTTACATAAAACACCTTGTAAATAGTGATTTCAAAGACCAGTCAATAAAAGGGTGCCCCACTAAGGTCGACTGTGGCTAAAGCCTGAGGCACATGTACTCCTGAATGTCAGGACTTAATGATTCTATCTAACACAATTAGTGTCTGCTTTGTTTTCCCACACCTGGACCTCCTTGTTGGCCTGAATCTCCGACTTCACCATAAAATCCTGGCAGGCCAACTTCTCCAGCATCGCCGTTTCTTCCAGGATCACCCTGATATCATAAAAGGAAAAATATAACTGCTTAGAGAGAAGTGTCCTCCTGTATGTGTTGTCTACTGTTAACATTAATTAAACTGTGATAAATGTAGCAAACTGATTTTTCCCCCCCAATTTTCATTTATGTGGTCTTAAGGCAGCCCAAAGGCGTTTTTTTCAGTTGTATTTAATTTCTTTATTTAGAAGAACAATGTCGAGTGGTCTTCAGACAAATGTTTTTTTTTTTTGCATTCCTGGATAGTTAATATTAAGATATCATTAAAAAAAAAGTTTTTATTTATTGTGTATGTTGCTATAATTTATGTTTAATATTGCAATTCAAATTTGCTCATAAAGATTTTAAAAAGTGTTCAAAATGTTTCTTTTGTAGTTTTTGAAAACAAAGGTTTGAATTTAACGGTGTATCATCTGAACCAATACATATGAAAGCTAGTATAAGTCAATACATATGGCGGAAAACACTCAAGTGACTTAAAGTTCCGCTCTGAGAACCCCAATTTGGCCAAATTTCAAAATTGTCCAATACGCACGTGTGATACATCATTGGAAAGTTTAAAATCTCAATTTTCTGGGGGAAGAAAAATGTTGAACAGGAGGGCATTTAAAAAATAAATAAATAAAACATTTTAAACAGCAAAACCCTATCTGGAGGTGAGAGCAGGCGAGAGCAGAATTACAGACGCCATGACTTTAATGAGATAGTATCGCATACTTACCATGTTTCAATCCAAAAACTCCATGTAGCATGTCAAGACACAGCTGTGAATGGCCACAGCCGGATTTTTGGGGGATTTTATGGGTGAAACATGGTCATATAACAAGGATCGCGATGCAGAAATCGCAGGCATCAAGGAGAGGTCTAGTTATTCATTTTCACATATTTACCCTTTTAAACTTTTTTTTTTTTTTCAATTTTTCTTTGTTTGGATCGTTTATTTATCATCTAACATATCGGAAAAAATGTGACAGAAATAAAAAAAATACAATTAGTCGATAGTTATGAGGTAAATATCCATAACTTTTTTACAGAATCCATGTTTTTCATTGTGACGTACTTTGTTTAAAAGTTTAAAATATGTGAGTAAATAATTTTTTGAAGTCGTTTTTTTTTTTTTTTTTTTTTTAACGAAATATTACACATAAATTAAAGATTCTAAGCTAAAAATGACAGACGTGTTGAATAATGAATATAATTACTTCCCTTCTTTTTATGGCTGGGTTGAAACAAAAGCGGTTGCGCGACGTCTGTAAACGGGGGTTTTCAGGGTAAAACGGGCAAATTAAAAATAGTTTGGGGGCTTAATGCGCCATGAATCTACTATGGCAAACATAACAAACACAACAGTTGTTTTGTTTTAAAATACAGCAGTTTCTTTTAAAGAGGAGTGCAAGAGCAGAAACAGCTATTTCAGTCTTGTCTGTGTTTTCCGCCATATTTATTTGGCATTGATCATTTAGCCTATCAATTAATTAGGTTCATATTCGTGCCGTCCCCACCAAAATGTGTTCATGCAGGTTATGCTGTTAGATCGTCCTGACCAATGTTGAGCCCAAACCTAGGCTCTTGGTTTATTGCAGTACTTCTCAAATAAATGGTTTATTGCAGTACTTCTCAAATAGAGAAACACACTACCCCAGGCGGGTGCAGAGCGATGCCAGGGGTGCGCATGTGATCTCGGGGAACATACTTTTTTGTCGTACTAGAATAAAGTGTAATTGCACATCCACTTAGTGGGTGGCAGTGGTTCTCTCATTTTCAGAGTGTGCACAGTATTTTTTAACTAAACAAGAGCACACAGCAAAGCGCACAGGAGATATGAAGAGCTAAGACGAGGAAATATGACGAAGCGTATGCCGCATTTGGCTTTGACTTTTAATACAGTGGGAGATGAGGAAAGACCAGATGCTTATCAGTTTTAATTCATTATTATTTATTGATTTTATTAGATTTTATTTTTCAGTATCAAATGTGCAAAAAATGTAGCTTGAGTGTATTTTTACAGTTGAGATGTGACTTTTTTTAATTCAGGCAAATTGATGCACTTTGTCTTTTTTGTTACAAACAAAACACTGTTAATACATTGTACTTCATTGTAAGTGATCTATAGTACTTTTTTGCACTTTAATATTAATAAGGAAACAATATTATACCTAGAATCATAATAATTTTATGACAAATTATAGTTTTTACAGTGGTGGCAGAGTTGGAGGGGGGGCGCGACACGTTTACGTCTTCCTGGGGAGAAGCAGTGGTTTATAGTCTTGCCTTAAAACACCATCCAAATTTAAAGACTCATTGTGACAGAAGGTGTGATGGGAAAGGTACATTGATTCCTCATTTTTCATGGTTAATGGGAACCAGAACCCGCCGCGATAAGTGAAAAACAGTGCTGTCCTCCACCAAAAAAAAGCACTGAATTATTTTTAAACAAGAATGAAGTACAAAAATGCTTGTCTTTACTAAATGCTTCACTAAGTGGGATCACTCAAATCTGCTCAAGCTGCCCACTTACACACAATGAGTTGCTACAGCAATTGTTTAACAAGTTAAACGTTGATTGACGCATGCGGCGCTTTGAAGTTTCCGCTTCCAAGAGTCTCTGGCAAGATCAAACCTTAACGTCTGTCAATCATCGTTAACTTTAACAAGCAACTCTAGTGCACTGCCTGTCCAAGAAAAGCGGCAGGAGTGAGAGTGAGAGACTACGTGATCGGATTGGGACAGCTCTATAAAATACTGCATTTATTTGTTGAATTTTTTTAATTGAAAAAAAGTCTGCGATGGACTGAGGGCGCAAAGTTTGAAGCGCGAAGTAGCGAGGGATCACTGTATTACCTTTGTGCTGCATACCAAAATGGAAAGGATTTGACAGTAGTTGGAACTCTCGAACAAACATTCAACGCATACCAGGAGTGCACTGTGCTTAATGTTTGTCCTCTTGTCGATGTGGAAATTCAGCATGTTTTTTTTTTCTGCCAGCCACTACTGCTAACTTATTCCAGACATTTGCAATGTGTGGAACAGAAGCGAAAAATGTATGGAGAATAGCTCTGGTATGTGTGTTTAGGCTAATGAAATGAAAACTGTTATAACTCACAGGAGGTCCAGGTGGGCCTTTCTGTCCCGGTGGGCCCGGAGCACCCATGGGAACGTCCCCATAAAGAGGACACACTGCGGCACACGTCCTCTTGATTGAGTTGGCAAAGGTAGACATCTGCTCCAGCACCACTTTTTTACAAACTTCGATCACATGTTGAGCAGGCAGCGTTGGACCCTGTGGAACAAATCATTAGCACATCCATCGCTGGAAGTCGCCCAACAGTGCAACATGGGGGATGACTGTTTCAGCAGAAAGTATGCTGAAGTGATGGCAGCCTTTCAGAGAAAACCCCAGCCAGAAATTGGGCCAATGAGATTCCCCAAGACTCATCATGGATTCATGGACACTTTTACTGATGATACCTCACAACTGACGAAGAGTCCTGACTAATGAGTAGGGTTTTACAAATTGTTCTTGACCCAATAGTTTAAACATTCTAATTACTTGAAGAAGTGATGACATTAGCAGGTCAATGTGAGCAGATCTTAGTGTGTTCACATACATGAGTCTATGTATTGTTCATTAACATGCATTATCCTGAACCCCCTAAAAATAAATCAAAATCAATTCAGTATGCCTATCATGTTCCAAAATAAATTAAAAACAACAACCATTCTAGACAGGGGGGCTGGAAATTACGCACAGCAGGGGGTGCTGAGGATCTTTTTTAGTGTTTGCTATCCAAAAACACCAGTTTCGGTCCAGATTTGTCATGCTTGTGCGTTTAGTCCATACAAGGCGGGCACAATGGCAGTACACACACATGCTGGATAGTCTACGTACTACTACTAGGCTGCTACAAAGACAGCGTTCTATTTCACCTACAGTGTGTGTTGGTGTTTTTGTATTGGAAATAACAGCACCCGTGTATTATAAGGCAAATCAGTGCAGCTAGACGGCGCAATGACACACGAACACATTTCATAAATAAAAGGTCAATTTAACACCCCCTTTTCACAACACTAAAATAATTTACACTCAAATATCCAATAGCGCTCTGCTGTAATATGGCTACAATGCAAGCATATCTTACCTATTTGAAGACACACCAAAGGTAGATAGAACTATCAGCATAGTCATCTTCATTTAGGACATCGAATTGAAACTTTAGAAAATTTCACTGTTTTTGTAAAGAAAAACATTCGTTTTTGCTCCATGTTAGTGCCTTCTCTGTCAACAATTAACTTTAGCAAGACAGGTGTCAGATGATGACCATGTTTAAAAATAATAATAATATAAAATCTCTCTAATACTCTATTGCAGGGTTGACTAAATCCGGACCTCGGTGCCACTTTTCCTGTCGTGTTTTCCATGTCTCCCTCCTCCAACACACCTGAATCAAAATAATCAGGATCATTATCAGGCTTCCGGAGAGGTTGCTGATGACATAATCATTTGATTCAGTTGTGTTAGGGGTGAGAGACGTGGGAAACACAACAGGAAAAGTGGCACCGAGGTCCGGATTTAGTGAACCCCGCTCTATTATTTCAATGTTTTATTTATTTATTTATTTTTAAGTAATCATAAAAAAAGAATCTACCAGAACACTTTTTTTCTCCCCAACACCAGGGGGTGCTGCAGCACCCTCAGCACCCTACTTCCCACGCCACTGAGGTAAAGGTTTTATTACTTACTGGCAGACCTGGGGGGCCCTGAAATCCATCAGGTCCTCCTTCACCTCGCACCCCTTTGATTCCCACAGGACCTGAGCGTCCGGTCGCGCCCACTGGGCCGCGCTTGCCCCGTCCGCCCTGAGGACCTGACTGCCCTCTGTCACCAATCTTCAGAGAAGATTGACACCAACAGCATTAATGAGATCAATTGTGGGATTCCATGTAAAAACATTACCACAAGTGATGGGCTAAATTAACTTACCCTGCCTTTTGGGCCTTTGACACCTTTTTCTGCCTTTAAAAGACAGATAACATCAAGTTAAATAAACTTTGAGAGGGAGGGATTAGTGATGGAGTGGCATGGAGGACAAAAAAGTATGATTATCTACCTGTGCTCCTTTGACTCCTTGAATTCCTGGGATTCCTGTGTCACCCTGTACAAGGTAGTGGGGGGAAATATACTAATCTGTGAAAAAAAAAGGCTACTGCAAGATTAAATATAAGTTCGCCCTTGTGAAAGAGTCCTTTCTCTGGGTTAATAATGTCATTGCTTATTCACTGCTGTAAGGTAATTAATGTATTACATGAATTGGATACAGTGATGTTTTCGTCAACATTGACGATAACAAAAATCATGACGATGACATGACGACGACGGGCTAAAAACATGGTTTGGGAGACTAGAACTTGGGAGGCAAATGCCAGTTTTCGTCTAATGAGACTACAACAAGACAAAAATGCGACATCGTTTCTGTAATATGTTCACAATGTTGCAAGTGGAATATGTCAGCTTGCATTGTAGCAGTGTTTGGGTCGTGCCACTCATGTGAGATGTGCTGCACTTCTCCCTCCTTACCGGACTTCAACTTGTATCTCAAACTAGGCTGCGCTCCCACTTGCTTGTTAGGAAACACGGTAAGATTTATTTTCTTATTTTTGCAAGAGAAAATATGCAATGTTGTGTTAGCCTTTAAACGTCTGTGCGGAGTGATCATTCATTTATTCATTTTCTGAGCTGCTTATCCTCACAATGGTCTGGGGGGTGCTGGAGCCGATCCCAGCTAACTATGGGCAGAAGGCGGGGTACACCCTGTATCGGTTGCCAGCCAATCGCAGGGCACAAGGGGACAAACAACCCTCCGCATACACACTCATACCTAGGGACAATTTAGAGTGTTCAATCAGCCTACCATGCATGTTTTTGGGATATGTGGGGAAACCGGAGTACCCGGAGAAATCCCACACAGGCACGAGGAGAACATGAAAACTCCACACAGGAAGGCGGGAGCCCGGGATTGAAACCCTTGATCTCAGAACTGTGGGGCGAACATGCTAACCACTCTGCCACCGTGCCCTGAGTGATTATCAGATGCTAAATGTTACTCCTAGCGTTAGCGTAGCATAGGCGTTAAAATTAGCATTAGCTTCAAAATGGCGTGCATACTCTTAAAACACTGGCCAGTCTAAACCAGGGCTTTTCTGCTCAGTAACTCTGTGGCTTCCAGGAAGGTTTAATTGAAAATAATGTTCTGCTTTTCCTGCTGAGTGTGTATTATCATCACAAAGTTGGCATTGTCCTTGTGGACGCTCCAATATGTGCTCATCTGTCTATGTTCCTTTGAAATTGTTGGAAACCTTTATTTATATTTGGACTTAAACTTTTAAAAAAGTAGACGGAATTTTATGAGATTTCGCTAAAACTAGACAAAGATGATAACATGCTGAAATGACTAAAATATGACTGTGACTACAGTAGCCCTGAAGTGCAAAACACAACGGCAAATCAAAAGATCAAACGTACAATGACTAATAAGTATTTTTGTCCAAAAGACTAAGACAAAAATTTAAAGGGCTGCCAAAAACAACACTGAATTGATATTATCAGACTGAACAGGTGTACTTAATATTCTAACTAGTAAGTCTATGTATATACTACCTCATCCTTCTTTTCACAATAGACATCTGCATTGTTGATTTGAATATTCATAATTCAGCGGTCTTTCGTGTTTCCATTGCAACATTGATGACAATACCTTGCTTCCTTGTCTGCCAGCCACTCCCACATGTCCCTGTAAAGAAATGATGTACCTTGATGAAACTTTCTAAATCAAGACATATTTAAGTGTTAAAAAAAGAAAATAGAAGTTTAAATGTACATTAGGTCCTGGTGGGCCAATGAATCCTGGTCTTCCTGGTTTCCCTGCAGAGCCTTTGTACCCTCTTGGACCCTCGAGGATAAAACATTTATTAAAAGATACCTAAGGGATTGCTCATTATATTTCAATTTATTCCCTTGGAAGTGGTAAAAAAATTTAAAATGTGGTTTTGTCTGGCAGGTACAACTTACAGTTCGACCTTGGGGACCCATTTCTCCCGGTGCTCCCGTGCTGCCTTTCTCCCCCTGTGAAAGGCACGCACAGCAAATGAACCAACCAAACTCAGTTCATGACACATGACGAGCAGATTTACCTTTGAACCACCTTGTCCAAGTCTTCCACGATGACCTTGTGGTCCTTGGTAGGCCTTGGAACGAATCACCATAAAATCATTACAAGGGATCCCGAAATTGTTAAACTGCAAGCTTTTGATTGACGTTGTTACATTTTCCAACAAACAAACAATAAAAATATTTATAGGTTTTTGGATTTTGAAACAATTAAATGAGCCACCTGTGTGGATGGATCACCATTGTTTCTTAAAGAAAAACTAAAAATGATCATTTCTTATCACATCGAAAGGCTGCATTCCACTTTAAAAAGAAATAGTACACTACCTCTATTCCAGGATTTCCATCTCTTCCTGGTATTCCAGGATCGCCTACAATGCCCTGAAGAAATGTTGCTATGATTTATTATTATGAAATAAATATTTTAAGACTAAACAATATTTGTGAGGGTCTTGTCACCTTTTGTCCAATGGTGCCATCTTTACCACGTGGACCCGTGACACCCTAAATTAGACAAGTCAATAAATGTGCTATAATTTTATTGACATTTCAAAATGCAAATTTATACATACTGTATTTGACAATTAATGTGAGATATACATACAGGCTGCCCCTTCTGTCCAGAAGCCCCCCTCTCTCCTGGATCACCAACAATTCCCTGTCAAGCATAAAAGAAAATTAAGCTACTGTACATTACATGACTTACTGTTTTTTGGCTTGTATTCTGCTCAATAGACAGATAAATTGTAAGCATTAATTTTCTAATTGTAGCAACACCAACTAACCGTTGGTACAGTGAGTCAGCTTGGCAATTTGAAACAAAGTGTTTGTTATTAAAGGCTACTGCATTTAAAACTTTGGTTTATGCGAGTGCTCAGAGAGTGTTTATTTAGATGGCACTTAAATAAAAAACAACTCGATTCTATATGATTATGAGATACAATGTACTCAGTCTCTTCAACACAGTTGACTAAAATTTAGATGTTTTTTTTTTTTTTTTTTAATCAATTGATGCAGAACCCACTTGTTCTCCTCTTGGTCCAGGGTTTCCATCCGGACCGGTGCTCCCTTTGTCACCCTACAAATGTATCAAGCAATCAGGGCAAAAGATCAAGATATGTTCAAAAAAAGTGGATCAATTAAAATTTGAAATATTCATACCTTAACTCCTTGATAGCCTGCAATACCTTCATATCCTCTTTCACCTTTTGCGCCCTTAAGAGAGAAAACAAATATAGGTGATCAACAATAGGAAGTACTCATTTTGGGGCAGGCTAGTAATTGGGAATAAAGATGTGTTCTTTATCAATATTTCATGCACAGCAAAAAAAAAAAAAAAAAAAAAAAAGGGTACCCTATATTATACTGTACAGCACACAGTATATACATATACTATATACAGTGGGGTAAATAAGTATTTAGTCAACCACTAATTGTGCAAGTTCTCCCACTTGAAAATATTAGAGAGGCCTGTAATTGTCAACATGGGTAAACCTCAACCACGAGAGACAGAATGTGGGACAAAAAATCAGAAAATCACACTGTTTGATTTTTAAAGAATTTATTTGCAAATCATGGTGGAAAATAAGTATTTGGTCAGTAACAAAAGTTCATCTCAATACTTTGTTATGTACCCTTTGTTGGCAATAACAGAGGCCAAACGTTTTCTGTAACTCTTCACAAGCTTTTCACACACTGTTGCTGGTATTTTGGCCCAATCCTCCATGCAGATCTCCTCTAGAGCAGTGATGTTTTGGGGCTGTCGTTGGGCAACAAAGACTTTCAAATCCCTCCTCACCCCGTGGTGACAAAATGATAACAAGAACGGTGAGCAAAAATCCCAAAACCACATGGGGGAACCTAGTGAATGACCTACAGATAGTTGGGACCACAATAACAAAGGCTACTATCAGTAACACAATGCGCTGCCAGGCGTGTCCCCCTGCTTAAGAAAGTACACGTTCAGGCCCGTCTGCGGTTCGCTAGAGAGCATTTGGATGATCCAGAAGACGACTGGGAGAATGTGTTATGATCAGGTGAAACCAAAATAGAACGTTTTTGGATAGAAACACAGGTTCTTGTGTTTGGAGGAAAAAGAATACTGAATTGCACCATACCCACTGTGAAGCATGGGGGTGGAAACATCATGCTTTGGGACTGTTTTTCTACATAGAGACCAGGACAACTGATCTGTGTAGAGGAGAGAATGAATGGGGCCATGTATCGAGAGATTTTGAGTGAAAATCTCCTTCCATCAGCAAGGGCATTGAAAATGAGACGTGGCTGGGTCTTTCAGCATGACAATGATCCCAAACACACAGCCAGGGCAACAAAGGATTGGCTTCGTAAGAAACATTTCAAGGTCCTGGAGTGGCCTAGCCAGTCTCCTGATCTCAACCTCATAGAAAATCTGTGGAGGGAGTTGAAAGTCCGTGTTGCCCAATGACAGCCCCAAAACATCACTGCTCTAGAGGAGATCTGCATGGAAGAATGGGTCAAAATACCAGCAACAGTGTGTGAAAAGCTTGTGAAGAGTTACAGAAAACGTTTGGGCTCCGTTATTGCCAACAAAGAGTACATAACAAAGTATTGAAATGAACTTTTGGTATTGACCATATACTTATTTTCCACCATGATTTGCAAATAAATTCTTTAAAAATCAAACAATGTGATTTTCTATTTTTTTCCCCCCACATTCTGTCTCTCGTGATTGAGGTTTACCCATGTTGACAATTACAGGCCTCTCTAATATTTTCAAGTGGGAGAACTTGCACAATTAGTGGTTGACTAAATACTTATTTGCCCCACTGTATATACTGTACATACTGAGGGAGATAGGCGGCGCCTACGAGAAAAGATACTAACTGTTTGTATTACTCTAACGCACCCAATATAAAATAAATAGCTTATCACGGAAGCTCAACATGTGCGTCATGAGCAATACTGACGCACCAACTCTTCCAATCAGTTCTCCCGGACAGTCCAGAACAAATGGCGGGACGCTCTGTCCCAACACAAGGAGCACCGGAGAACGCTCGATATCCAACTGATAACATGACTGACAAGACTCCATGAGCCCCTTTGACGCTGAGGTAGCAAAATCCACAACCCTCCACAACTCCCGAATCCTCCTGTCCAATCCACAAACAAAATATAATCCCAAACACACCCTTCTTCGTGCCCACGGCACGCCCCGCAAGAGCCTTCAAAATACTGAATGTTTAACTAAGGGCTCAAATACATCAGATGCATCTTCGTTCCGGGTTCTGTCCGGCTCCGGCAAAAAATAGTTCACATGATATCCTATTGTTCAACGTATACCGGCAGCGTCAGTGCTCCGGTTTGACTGCAAACCATCTCTGGCGTGCCAGAGAAAGCCGGATGGGTTAGGCTACAGTGCCTTGCAAAAGTATTCGGCCCCCTTGAATCTTGCAACCTTTCGCCACATTTCAGGCTTCAAACATAAAGATATGAAATTTAATTTTTTTGTCAAGAATCAACAACAAGTGGGACACAATCATGAAGTGGAACAACATTTATTGGATAATTTAAACTTTTTTAACAAATAAAAAACTGAAAAGTGGGGCGTGCGATATTATTCGGCCCCTTTACTTTCAGTGCAGCAAACTCACTCCAGAAGTTCAGTGAGGATCTCTGAATGATCCAATGTTGTCCTAAATGACCGATGATGATAAATAGAATCTACCTGTGTGTAATCAAGTCTCCGTATAAATGCACCTGCTCTGTGATAGTCTCAGGGCTCTGTTTAAAGTGCAGAGAGCATTATGAAAACCAAGGAACACACCAGGCAGGTCCGAGATACTGTTGTGGAGAAGTTTAAAGCCGGATTTGGATACAAAAAGATTTCCCAAGCTTTAAACATATCAAGGAGCACTGTGCAAGCCATCATATTGAAATGGAAAGAGCATCAGACCACTGAAAATCTACCAAGACCCGGCCGTCCTTCCAAACTTTCTTCTCAAACAAGGAGAAAACTGATCAGAGATGCAGCCAAGAGGCCCATGATCACTCTGGATGAACCACAGAGATCTACAGCTGAGGTGGGAGAGTCTGTCCATAGGACAACAATCAGTCGTACACTGCACAAATCTGGCCTTTATGGAAGAGTGGCAAGAAGAAAGCCATTTCTCAAAGATATCCATAAAAAGTCTCCTTTAAAGTTTGCCACAAGCCACCTGGGAGACACACCAAACATGTGGAAGAAGGTGCTCTGGTCAGATGAAACCAAAATTGAACTTTTTGGCCACAATGCAAAACGATATGTTTGGCGTAAAAGCAACACAGCTCATCACCCTGAACACACCATCCCCACTGTCAAACATGGTGGTGGCAGCATCATGGTTTGGGCCTGCTTTTCTTCAGCAGGGACAGGGAAGATGGTTAATATTGACGGGAAGATGGATGCAGCCAAATACAGGAACATTCTGGAAGAAAACCTGTTGGTATCTGCACAAGACCTGAGACTGGGACGGAGATTTATCTTCCAACAGGACAATGATCCAAAACATAAAGCCAAATCTACAATGGAATGGTTCAAAAATAAACGTATCCAGGTGTTAGAATGGCCAAGTCAAAGTCCCGACCTGAATCCAATCGAGAATCTGTGGAAAGAGCTGAAGACTGCTGTTCACAAACACTCTCCATCCAACCTCACTGAGCTCGAGCTGTTTTGCAAGGAAGAATGGGCAAGAATGTCAGTCTCTCGATGTGCAAAAGTGATAGAAACATACCCCAAGCGACTTGCAGCTGTAATTGGAGCAAAAGGTGGCGCTACAAAGTATTAACGCAAGGGGGCCGAATAATATTGCACGCCCCACTTTTCAATTTTTTATTTGTTACAAAAGTTTAAATTATCCAATAAATTTCGTTCCACTTCAAGATTGTGTCCCACTTGTTGTTGATTCTTGACAAAAAATTACAATTTTATATCTTTATGTTTGAAGCCTGAAATGTGGCGAAAGGTTGCAAGGTTCAAGGGGGCCGAATACTTTTGCAAGGCACTGTATTTCCTATTTTTGCCGGAGACGCATTCGTCAAAATGGGCGGATCCAGGCCTGGAGTCAACAACCCAGTGTCTTATTCTCGGTTTAAACACCAGCGAACATGGACGAAGAACGTTTCATCACGGAGGTGGAAAGTCACAAAGTGATTTATGATGCAGCACATCATTATTATAGGGACAGCATTAAAAAGGAAGCTGCCAGGTGTCTTATTATGTGTGTTTTTCTGGCAATTATATCAAACACACGACGTGCTGACAACTCAGTTTTTATTAACACACGGTGCTAACAACACTTCCTCAACCTGTGGCTCTCAGTAGACTGTCTCTTTCTCACTCCCGCATTACATGAACAAAACATCACTGTAGAGTGCACTTCAGGATGCCTAGGAAAAAATCCAATCAGAATATTACGCATGGAACGCCATAGCAAAAGCTATGAGGATGGATGGGGAGTATGCAAGTCATGTAATTTAAAACATGAATAGTGTCGCAAACTTATGGTTAAAGCAAAGAAGAAGAAAAAAAAAACGGGGAAAAAATGTTCAATCAAATCAAGTCCACCTTTCACTCTCTGCTTCTCTGATGAGTCCAGACTCCGTGTGTTTGTCGTTGTTTTGAATGCCACATTACGACAGGACAGAGTTGGCGGACCATGTCATGGCAGCCATGTGCAGCCGGTATGTTTTGCCCGTTTTTGACGTACTGCGGGGCACGCAGTCAACAAAGAGCCATGCCAGACCCGGAACGAAGATGAGTCTGGTGTATTTGAGACCTAAGTGTTGTCATTTTTTCTCTGGAACCTTTTGTTGACTTCTGATATGGTGACCTTGGAATGAGCTTGCCTCCCCGCCTGAGTGTTTCTGTTTCGCATTGCCGTTTTGGTCACTTTCAATTGTCAACTTGTTTTCAGTGAGCCTTCTTTAAATCTTTCAAAATGGAGTCAGTACAAAGGGTTAAGACTAAGGTGATCGCGAAAGGTTTGGCCCTTCTGGCCGGAATGCTGTGATCCTGCCAGCCCGGATTGTTGGAGTTGTGCCAGCGCAGGTCTGGTAGTTCGCCTGGCGTGATTCTGGCAGTCTGGCTGAAGGGTCAGATTCCTTCAATACTCATATACATACATAGATACGTATAGAATATATATATATATATATATATATATATATATATATATATATATATATATATATATATATATATCAGGGCTGTCAAAATTATCAAAATTATCGCGTTAACGCGCGGTAATTAATTTTTTTAGTTAATCACGTTAAAATATTTGACGCAATTAACACACATGTCCCGCTCAGACAGTATTCTGCCTTTTGGTAAGTTTACAGCAAGGCTTTTTGTGCTGTCTAACAGCGAACTCTTGTGGTCACTTTGCGACATGGTTTATTTTTTTCTTGCCAGTTCAATATGGCTGCACGACGTCTCGAGCTGACGCCTACGTTGTAATGTAGTGCTTATATGATCCTTGGACAAGATTTGTCCGTAAGTATGGTTGTTGTAAAGAATGTACATATTATGTTAGTAAGCGAAATGTTCTATTTTTTGTATGAGACGCTTTTTGTTCATGTTTAGTGAACCTGTATAGCGTGCTAAGCTAACGTTGTTGCTAATGCAATGCTTGTGTACTTTTTTTTTTTATGACGGTCTAAAGAGGACAATGGTTTGAGGCTATTTTATTAATAAATCAGATGAAAAAGGAAGAAGTCTGATTATTAAGGCGTCGTTCACTAGCTGTCTAGCTTTGGAAAAAGTAGACGCTTCGGAGTGAGGACAGCATAGACAGATTTAAATGACAGTAGAGTGAAAGCCCCACTACAGTCCTTATGTACCGTATGTTGAATGTACAGTGGGGAGAACAAGTATTTGATACATTGGCAGTGTATCAAATACTTGTTCTCCCCACTGTATATATCCATCTTGTGTCTTATCTTTCCATTCCAACAATTTATTTTACAGAATATATATATATAATTTACAGAAAAATATGGCATATTTTATAGATGGTTTGAATTGCGATTAATTGCGATTAATTACGATTAATTAATTTTTAAGCTGTAATTAACTCAATTAAAAATTTTAATCGTTTGACAGCCCTAATATAGATAGATAGATAGATAGATAGATAGATAGATAGATAGATAGATAGATAGATAGATA
Organism: Corythoichthys intestinalis; assembly: GCF_030265065.1. NCBI lineage: Eukaryota > Metazoa > Chordata > Actinopteri > Syngnathiformes > Syngnathidae > Corythoichthys > Corythoichthys intestinalis. The sequence goes on from NC_080404.1 coordinate 9,874,037, forward strand.
GATAGATAGATAGATAGATAGATAGATAGATAGATAGATAGATAGATAGATAGATAGATAGATACACTCGACAGCCACTTTATTAGGTACACCTGTTCAACTGCTCATTAACACTTAATTTCTTATCAGCCAATCACATGGCAGCAACTCAGTGTATTCAGGCATGTAGACATGGTTTAAGTAAATCTCCTGCAGTTCAAACAGAGCATCAGTATGGAGAAGAAAGGTGATTTGAGTGACTTTGAACGTGGCATGGTTGTTGGTGCCAGAAGGGCTAGTCTGAGTATTTCAGAAACTGCTGATCTACTGGGATTTTCACGCACAACCATCTCTAGGGTTTACAGAGAATGGTCCGAAAAAGAAAAAATATCCAGTGAGCGGCAGTTCTGTGGGCGGAAATGCTTTTGTTGATGCCAGAGGTCAGAGGAGAATGGCCAGACTGGTTCGAGCTGATAGAAAGGCAACAGTGACTCAAATAAGCACCCGTTACAACCAAGGTAGGCAGAAGAGCATCTCTGAACGCACAGTATGTCAAATTTTGAGGCAGATGGGCTACAGCAGTAGAAGACAACGCCGGGTGCCACTCCTTTCAGCTAAGACAGGAAACTGAGGCCACAATTTGCCCAAGCTCATCGAAATTGGACAATAGAAGATTGGAAAAATGTTGCCTGGTCTGGTGAGTCTCGATTTCTGCTGCGACATTCGGATAGGAGGGTCAGAATTTGGCGTCAACAGCATGAAACCATGGATCCATCCTGCCTTGTATCAACGGTTCAGGCTGCTGGTGGTGGTGTAATGGTGTGGGGAATATTTTCTTGGCACTCTTTGGGCCCCTTGGTACCAATTGAGCATCGTTGGAACGCCACAGCCTACCTGAGTATTGTTGCTGACCATGTCCATCCCTTTATGACCACAATGTACCCAACCTTTGATGGCTACTTTCAGCAGGATAATGCACCATGTCATAAAGCTGGAATCATCTCAGACTGGTTTCTTGAAAATGACAATGAGCTCACTGTACTGAAATGGCCTCCAAAGTCACCAGATCTCAATCCAATAGAGCATCTTTGGGATGTGGTGGAACGGGAGATTGGCATCATGGATGTGCAGCCGACAAATCTGCACCAACTGTGTGATGCCATCATGTCAATATGGACCAAACTTTCTGAGGAATGCTTCCAGCACCTTGTTGAATCTATGCCACGAAGAATTGAGGCAGTTCTGAAGGCCAAAGGGGGTCCAACCCGTTACTAGCATAGCGTACCTAATAAAGTGGCCGGTGAGTGTATATATACATATACACCTTCTCATTCGTGCATTTTCTTTATTTTCATGACTATTTAAATTGTAAATTCTCACTGACGGTAATAAGACTATGGCTGCTTTTCAATCGCAGGTTAAATGTGCCCTCGCTCACTTGCCCTAGGCACACCCCCTTGGGGGAATCCCCGCCGCCATCTTAGGGGGGTTTCCATTTCCCTAAACAGCGAAGTGAACTTGGTGAGATGGACCCTTAGAGGGTTTAGTGATCGAGTCAACAACGATAGTCACTACAAAGCTAACTATATACCACAATTCATTGCAATGGTGCACGGAAAATATGTTCATGCGGGGTTGATAATGAAGCTCAAATACCGTTGTTTTAAACGACAAATCGGTCTACAGATTAAAAGGTATAGACAAATAAATAATGAATTGCCCAAACAAAATTTGATACAAAACTAATAATTTTGATAATTCCCAGGTACCGACGTATTGCCATCAAGCGCGGAATACGTCTCCTCCTTATTGGCATGAGTCGCTGTATGTTTTGTGCGATGTGGAATAATGGTGCCACCAGGGGGTGGCCAAGCCTGGTCACGGCTCCCCCCAATGAATTTGTTGGCCACCCTACTGGTCACCCCCCTCGCCGGTATAATGTCAGAATTGTAGTAGCTGCAGAACGCAAAATGTTGATTATTATAGACTATGCACATTAACACAATATAATGGTATACAAAATACAATCAACAAAAGTATATCAGTAGGTGTGTCCTGAACTCTTTCTGACAGTTTTCCACTGGCCTGTTTATTACGACAACATAGTAAAAACATGAAATTATGGCTTTTATTTTTTGGTGTGCCCCCCAAAGGTTTGAAGTGGCCCCATTTGGCGATCCCTAGGAAGAATTTATGGAGGCATTACTGATTTGGAATAGGCACTATAGCGCTAATCCAATACCTTATGGTTGTTCAATGATTTTCTTGCCTGTGAGTGAACGAGGGCAGGTCTTTCGCTCACCCTCCGCCCACTTTCCCTCCGCCCTCCTAGTTGCCTCCGTGTGACGTCGGAGCAAGTGCTTAGAGCAAGTGAGCAAGGGAAACTCAAACGCAGCCTATGAATGAACACCTGTCAAATTATGTACTTTGCAGAAAAAGGTGAAATAAACAAAAAACGTATAATATTCTAGTATCTTTAAAGTAGCCACCCTTTGATCTGATTACTTTTTGCAGACTCTTGCCATTCCCTTGATGAGCTTCAAGAGGGAGTCACCTAAAATGGTTTTTGACTTCACAGGTATGCCTTTTCAGGGTTGATTAGTGGAATTTTTTGCTTTATCAATGGGGTTTGGACCTTCATTTGTGTTGCATTGAATGAGATGTGTACAAACGTTTGGCCTGGAATGTATATACACACATATACATATATACACACATATACAGATCCTGTATGTTGTTAGTATAGTGCAGTATGCCGGCAGTAGACTCACGACTTCTCCCTGCCGCCCAGTCTTTCCAATATCTCCAGAGGATCCACGGACACCCTACAGTGAGAGTCAATTTGTCATCTTAAGCAATGGAAATCAGTGAAAATTCTGCAATGTCAATCTGATTTTACTGCCTTAATTCACCTTGAAGCCTGCTGCACCTTTTAGTCCCTTAAGTCCCTTGGGTCCTCGCTCTCCCTGCAAAGAGAGAGGAATTGTGATATTGTATTAGACTTTTTGTTGTATTGGTGTGCTTGTGTGGGTGGGGAGTTGTGCTGTACAATATAATTGCTTACCGCTGTACCCCAAAGTCCTCTCATTCCTTTTTCTCCTTTGCTTCCCATCTCACCCTGAGGATGACGCATGTGAACTATTATTAACCACAAATGGAAGTGTAAAGTGATAGGGGTGTGTAGACAGAATTTACCTTAGGGCCTGGCTCACCCACGTTGCCATAGTCTCCTGTATTTCCCCTGATTCCCTGCAAAACAAGTTGGCAGGTAAAAAAAACAGACTTATTAAATGCAACTGGAAGTAGTACAAAGACAAAATGCTGTACAACCTTTGCCTGATACAGCTTAATGACAGAGTCACTTGTATTCATCTCAATAATTAATTGAGGTGTATATTAAGGGTATAATGATATATTAATCTGGATGTTTGTTAAGCAACAAACCGATTTCATCAGTCCAAACGCAAAACATTGATCCATATCATTATCATCAGCCGTTTTGTTAAGAATGGTCAAAATTTATTTTTGTGCTTTAGGTGAAATGTCACTGACAGTGTTACATTCATATATTCGATGACCTTTTTAGCAAGCTGTGTGAATTCTAAGTTGAATAGACATCAAAGGGATGACCATCTGATCCAGCTCCTTTGGGCCGGAGGTTGAGTAAACGTTTGACTGAAACTACAATATACGGTAATAGCTGTTAAATTTAGTCACATTAGTGGAAAATGTACATATAAACATTCAACTGCACTTTATAAATACAAGAAGGCATAAATGCGACTAAATGGGGCGCTATTGTTTAGACAGATGCTAACCACCTAAGAAAAGTGTTGCTCTGGATCAACAAACAAGGCCTTCAATGTTGTCTGTTTATTTGAACATCGAATGATTTTATCAATAGTTAACCTCACAAATGGCTGACGGTATGGCAAAACCAAGGCAAGACCATGAATTTTACCACATTTCTATGGTGAAGAAGTTAAAGCTAGATGAAAAAAAAAAAAAAAAAAGACCACCCAAAATAGTTTGTAAATGTGTGCCAGGAAAGCGCCTCGTCAGGATGCAAGCAGGGGAAGGGATAAACATGTTGGGCCTCTGTAATTCAAAGAGTTACAAAAGACAGATGTTTACTCTCAAATGACCTCCAGCTGAAGACTCAGGATATGAAAATGTAGCATGAATGGCTCTGGAATCTTGTTCTGTGTAGGCAGGCATACTGTAAATTTGTCCAGGCAGTGAGGCCATTTTCCTTAGATACGTATTCAACACACACAGTCATGCAAACAAAACAAAACAAAAAAAGCCTAATTCACATTTGTCATCATCCAGATGAAAACCTAATTAGACTTGTTTGTTTTTCCTTAAATCTAAATGTAATTTTTGACAGTTTATATACATCAAATCTTCTCATAAAAACTTTTCTGAGGTCTGCTCCCCTTTTACAGTGACTGTTCAGCATCAACAAGTCAATAATTTAAATGTGTGATGTTCTCCATGAGCAAAAGTAGTCTTAACGTGCCAAACTTCACACTCCACTAAAGCAGACATGGTGTCATTATGGACTTTAGGGGGTCTTGGCCAACTGTTTGGGCTTAGTGTGCTCTCATGATAATGTACCACGTCATTTTTCACTTAGGGGATAACATTACCATTGCAGGAGGAAATAATAACAGAAATGAACAAATTAAAAATATGGTTCCATAATAATAAATTATCATTACATTTAGAGAAGACTAAAATAATATTATTTGGGAACTGTAAAAAGAATGCACAGTTGAAGATAATAGTAGAAGGGATTGAAATTGAGAAAGTTCATGAGACAGGTTTTGGGGGTTAATTATTGATGAAAAAAATAACTGGAAACGACATATCAAATATATACAGGGCAAAATCTCATGAAACATTGAAATATTATTTTTAAAAAATATCAAAGAGGATATTCGATTGCAAATCTCTCCACACACTATACCAGGGGTCGGGAACCTATGGCTCGCGAGCCAGATCTGGCTCTTTTGACAGCTGCATCTGGCTCGGAGACAAATCTTAAATTATTTAAAAAAAAAAAAAAAAAATCGTTATACTCCTTTGCACATTGCGCGAAACGGCGACGGTCACTGGCAACTAGAAAGCCAGGTCGCAGAAATTTTAGTGGGAAAGTTGCAAAAATACATGTTGGTGTGTCTATCTTTTTATCTCTCCATCAATCGCATCGGCACTGCAGATGAGACAGAGACACTGTTCAAGTGGGGTCGCCGTATTTTGCTGTCAAAAATAGCGGCCAATGTGCGAATGTGTGTCAAGCAAACTTCCCTCGTTTTTAGTTTCATTTTCTGCGTTTGTCAGCTATTTTTAGAAACCCTTTTAAGAAGATGGCAAAAGAAAAAAAGACGAGGAGCATCATAGTTTTCATCAGGAATGGACAGAGGAATATGCCTTTGTGGAGATAGCAGGTTCTGCGGTGTGTCTAATATGCAATGATAAAAATGCATCTATGAAAAGGTCATATATAAAGCGGCACTTCGACACCCGCCATACTACATTTGCATCAAAATATCCTTCCTGCGGGGGACAACAGGAAGAAAGCATGTCAAGAGCTACTATCAAGAGTGCAAGCTAATCAGCAGCAACTACATGTTTGGACCCAACAAGGTGACTGGAATTCGGCTAGCTTTGCTGGCGGTTTAGCACGTGTGAGAAACGGAAAGCCATTCACAGATGGGAGTATGCCAAAGCATTCATGCTTGATGTTGCCAGTGAACTTTTTGACGACTTTTCGGACATAGACAAGATAATTAAACGGATAAAAGGCATGCCTCTGTCGGCAAGAACTGTTCACGATCGTACCATCATGATGTCAAATCAAATTTAGGCAACGCAAGTGAAGGACATAAATGCGGCTGTTTTTTTTTTCTCTCGCTTTGGATGAGTCAACAGACGTAAGCAATTTATCTCAGCGTGATTGCAAGGTATGTTGTCAGTGACACACTACATGAGGAAAGCCTTGCAGTTTTGACTATGCATGGGATAACAAGAGGGGAGAATTTATTCAATTCCATCACTGAGTTTGCTAAAGAAAAAAAAATCTATCGATGGATAAACTTTCGGTGTGCAATGATGGTGCTCCGTGCGTGGTGGGAAAAATCAGGATTCGTGGCGGTTCTTCGGGAACATGAAAAGAGATGCAAGTTTCTCAATGCCTGTATGAAGCTTAACCCCACCACGTATCAACCACACTACAAAGTAGTGATGGGACGAAATGGGCCGAGGTTCCGAAGCTTGTGTCGAGTAATGGGAGGGGCATTTCCACAAAGCTTGTATCGAGACGCGCGTCATTTCGGCAAAACCCGGATGTGGTGGCATGTAAAGCCTCGCCGGCCGGCTGCATCACATAATCACTTCGGGAGTGGTCAGAGTCCGACGTTTGGCGCGCATTGCAAACACAGTACAGACTACTACTATTAGTTGCAAAACGCAATGGCGATCGCCTGTTATCTCACATTTTGTGGATTTCGGGCTCCTACACTTGTTACACCTGTGCGCAACAGTGCAACTTGTGCAATCTTTTTTCAAGCCTTGTCCGTTGCTTGTGATGGAACCTGCGCGAAAAAGGCGATCCTCCCCTGTATGGGAACATTTTCATTTGATTGCTTCCAATAAGGTAAGGGAGAAAAAACTTTATTAATCCCCAAACACCCTAGCTGATACAACCCTGGAGGTCTAAAAGTACCTATCTGAACCAAACATCAACAGAATGAACAATCCATTAGTGTACTGGGAGAAACATAAAAATACCTACCCAAATTTATATAAACTGGCACTCACATTACTCTGCACCTCAGCTTCATCTGTGCCTTGTGAAAGAATATTTTCTAAAGGTGGTGAAATATTGTCCAAAAAAAAGTTTGAAGCCAGCCACTATTATTTCTAAATAAAAATGAATAAAAAATTATCCTTAGCACTTGTATTTTGTTCACATACTAAATTACTAACACAAGCACATTCATATCTTTGTCTTAACCCTGCAATGCCTGCAATATGAAGCAATTTTCAGAGAATCACAAAATTTGAAAAAATAAGGTCTTAATGAAACATTTTTTTCAAATTTGTAAAAATGAAAAAAATAGATAAATAATAAGCGCTCTAATATCTGTAACCCTTGCTAAATCATTTTTTTCTCATGGAACCTGTTGACTTGCATCCATTTTTTTTTTTGTTTTTTTTTTTGAGAAGGGATATTTCAAAATTCTGAATTAGTCTACAAATTCTGAATTAGTCTCAAAATCATAAAATTCTAAGTGTATCAAATGTGATACATTTGGCAAGAAAGGGTTTTAAGCAAATAGCCATTGAATTCTTAACACTGTTGACCTTTTAGGCTTCTAGACCACTTAATGGCGCCATAGAGTAAATGAAGCACCATGAAGCTTTGCTACATGTGCAAACCAATTGGCTGCAAAGCTTCTTTGCTTCATGAGGCTTCATTTGGCCTACTACTACAAAGCCATCAGCAAAACCATGCAGCACCAGAAGTCGCATTAAAGGTAAGAAATACTCATCATTGATTAGCAACAGAATAACAATGTTATTAAAAATTCAGAGACTTATTGTACTTTAAAAGTGTTGAAATAACATAAAATGCACACATTTCTGTTATTTTTAGTTTTAAACATGTATGACTATCACGGAATTACATTAAAAAATATGTGGTGTTCATGGCGCTCTCAGCCAAAAAGGTTCCTGACCACTGCTCTATACAGTTGTGATGATGTGCCATATTTTACCTAACCTTGTTAAAAAAAAGAAGTTTTGAACATGTTAGTGTCCTGCCGTACCACCTTCATAATGTGAATTAATTTTTAAACAATATAACGTAGAAAAATGCTTGCCTTTATTAAATGCTTCATTGAGTCCACTCAAATCCACTCACACAACTGAGAACAGCCTCTCACTTACACAATGAGTTGCCACAACACACTACCAATAGTAACAAGCAAGCGATTGTAACAAGCCAAATGATGATTGACACATTTGATCGTAGAGCTACAGAGCCTTCACACGCAAGATCAAAGCTACAAACCTGTCAATCAGCGTTAACTTCAAGTAGCAAGCTCTACCTGCCTGCTGAACAAGAATAGCATCAAGAAGGAGATTGAGAGGCTGTACGAGCATGAAGCAGAAAACATATTTTTTTAATTAAAACTGCACGATCGGCCCGATTTCTAATCACGCGATGTGGACATCCCTAGTTCTGTCCGTGCATCATGAGCAATCATGGGTGACGTAAGGGAGAGAAAAGTTATGACAATTCTAAGGACCGTAAGGACTAATAGCGGAATCATTTTTTTTTCTCTTCTATTTATGATATTTGGCTTTCAAATTCTCCAAGATGCTGCCATGGAACCAATGCTATATCACCTACTGTAGGTTGAGCTAAAGCAATCAGTTGGAGACAAAAATATCTATTCTCAGACGACTATGACTGGAGAAATAATGGAAGGATGGAAAATGCAAAATATGATTTTTTTTTTTTTGAGGCAAAACAATGCAGTGTGCCCAGTGGGTGCTTACACACTGATGAAGACACTAAAGTTCTTTTCATATGATTTCCTGCTAGCTCCTCAATTTACTTGTTAGTTCAACTTCCTCCAAAAGAACAGCTCTCGGAAATCCTGTGATCACATGCCAGTTTGTCACAGTACACCGGAAAATGAAGAAGATATTCATCATCCCATGTGCAGGTCGAGTTATAGCTTGACGTCCACCTCAATCTACTACAGGAAAGACATGTTTTATCTATGAGAGGAGCCCCCGCATTTACTATCCCAAAGTGCTTCTGGATCCAGGTCTGTTTCCGCCCTGCTGTGGTATTTTCCACAGCTGTCATCTCACATTTGATTTTTATTGTGATGTACAGCCACCCATCAATCTAAAAAATAGTTTTAAGAATAGTGCAGCAAATAATAGTCCTTTGTTACCCAGTTTCCTTGTCTTCCATGATCCCCGTCTTTTCCGGGAAGACCTCTGTGCCCCTACGCAAGAAAAAATAAAAGGTCAGCATGCTTCATCTCACAGGGGTAACCTTTCATACAGTGTTGTTTTCGTCAACGAGAACGAAAATATTTTGTCAACGAACAATTGTTTTCGATAACGAGATAAATATATGTATTTTGAGAGACTAAAACCTCATGAGGCTAATGTCAGGGTTTTCGTCTGACAAGACGAGAACAAGACAAAAATGCCCCCCCCCCCAAAAAAAACCTTTAGTGACAATTTCACAATGTGTGACATTTTATGTGTAGTTAGCCTGCATTGTAGCAGTGCCTGTTTGTGTCACTTAGTTGTGACGTCCTGCCTCCCCCCCTTCCCAACTCACCAGTGTGTCGTCTCCTGTCTTGCAGGCTTGCACACACGGTAAAATTTGTTTTCTTGTCCGGAGAGAATATGCAATGTTGCTTTTGTCTTTAAAGGTCTGTGCTGACTGATCATCACACACTAAATGTAACTCCTAGCTTTAGCATAGCATTCACGTTCATAGTTAGTATTAGGCTAATGCTAACAGCAAGCTTTTCTTAAACTCTTGGACAACTTTTATTTTTATTACATACAGTTAGTGATGTCCAGGTGGGTATAATTAATTGAAAATAATGTACTGTTTTCCTGCTGTGTATAATGACCCAGTTGGCGTTTGTCATATTCTGCTGCTGGTCAGATTTTGTTTCGTTACAGAGCCAGCTGTGGGAGCGTTACAACGTCGCACCTGCAGTTAATCCCAGCTCATCAACAGTAATATATAAACACAGGTTATCCAAGAGAAGGGTGCCGAGATATTGTCTTGCTGATCGCCATTTGACAACTCGTACTTTAGTCTCGTTGCATTTACTCGTTTCACCCCTGCTTGGGGTTTTTGTTAGTCTGCTGCTGTCACTTGTATCCTCTACCTTGCGCCTTTGAGATTTTTATTTTGTCTTTTTGGCTCTCCGCTTATCAGCTTGGTTACCCTCGATTTAGTATTATTGAGCCCCGTCGACCTGCAGTCATGGACCCATTTTGTTATTTCCACTTTTCCGCGATCTTGTTTTTTTCTTTCCCAATAAATACTTGTACGCATCCCTCAGTTGTCTGCTTCAAGGTCCAACCTTGTTTCCGCACTTGCGAACCCCAACAGCGTTGTCCTTTTAGACGCTACAATATGTGTTCGTGTGTCAATGTTCATTCGAAATAGTAGGAAACCTTTATTTCTTTTTGTAGTAAATTTTAAAAATTTTACAGATCAAACATTCTTTGCAAACGTCGACTAAAACTAGACCAATTTAGTCTTGAGTTTTTGTCAACAAAAACTAGACGAAGATAAATACATTTTGAGATTACGAAGGCTAGGTCCATACCGCAGGTTTTAATGCACGAATCCGATTTTTTCGTGTTTTTCCGACTCGAGTGAGGTACTTATTTGACGGTGTGAAAGTGACAAGTCGCATAGAAGTGGATCATTTTAAATCAGATTTGGGTCACTTTCGTATGTGGTTTAAATCCATAAAAAACAAAATGGGTCGAGGATAAGCCTGAAAATGCTCGGTTTTCTCTCTGCTCCAAATGAGCAATATTTCAAGATTGATTACATGGCCGGGAGTCAGGGCAAACTGTCCGTAAATGTACAGTGGGGAAAACAAGTGTATCCAATACTTGTTCTCCCCACTGTATATGTGTGCGTCATGTGTAGTCATTTTTTTTTATGCTCCTGCAGCTGCAGGTCAGTTGCTCAATGCATCTTGGACTGCGAATTTGTGCGCATGCGTGATTCTTGAACGGGCTCAATGGACAAAGGCAGTCTGAACGGGCAGGCCAAAAAAACAGATATGACAAAAAATCTTAATTGTGCATTAAGACTTGCGGGATGAACCTAGCCTAAGATATCACTAAGACTAAGTATTATCGTCCAAAAGACTAATGGAATAGGTTTGCATGGAGCCACGTCGCATGCCGCAATCTGTCCTCCTCGTCCAAGTCAGGACTCTTACCAGCAAGGGAGGCGAGTGCGCTAACCACCAAACCAAAAGCCCAGGCTAGCACATCCCCTTGAAGGTATCTAAACGGAGGTTTCTATGCACCGTAAACAAATGACCCGCTTGCACCTGTTACACTCACCCCCCCAAACCCTTTACTGCCGATCCAGGTCACGGCACTAAAGTAATCGGTCTGCATGGAGCCGCGTCTCTCCTACTCATCCAGGTCAGGACTCATACCTGCAGAGTACGACTTGCCCAGCACAGTAGGCGAGCGCGCTAACCACTTAGCCAAAAGCTTTAGCTGACAGCACGCCGTCATGAAGGCATCGAGAGGGAGTTTTCTATGCACCGCATACAACGGACCCGCGTGCACATGTTACACTAAGTCTGAGACGAAAATTATAAGGGATGCCAAAAACAACACTGGTTTCATGTGCAAATCCAGTACCTGTGTCCCCGGCCGTCCCTGGATTCCTGGTTGTCCGTGCATGCATTTGCAAGATGCTCTTCCGGCTGTCAGGCCTATCTCTGCATAGCCTCCGCACTGCGAGAGGACACAATTTCAGGCGAGACTGATAAACAAGGACAGTAGCGAGAGTTGCAGAAAAGAAGTGGACTCACCACACTAGAGAGCTCACAGCAGCCTTCGGAAATAGCCTTTTCTGGGTCACATGACACATCCATCTGCTGGAGGTCCAACTGAAATGATTTAGAAAATGTGACCTTTTACGTTTAAGCCTGCGATCCAGTTCAAATATTTGAAAGAAAGAGTCATGCCGCACACATACTGAGACAGAGCGGTCTCTCGCAGCCCGCTTGACAATGGAAGTGTAACCTTGGCGGATGACTGGCATTGGCTCGTCAATGGACTCCACACTGACCTCCTCGCAATCTACCAGCAGTTTCACTTGGCTGCCCTTCACGCTAAGCGCCAACTTGTGCCACTGGCCATCGAAAAGCTTCCCCACGCCATGAAAGGTCCTCAGCATCTGGCTACCACTTGGGCTGATGTAAAAGAAGTCCAGCGAAAGGGTATCCCCCTGGAAACGCAGGCCTACTTGCTCTTGACCATCTGGGGCACTGACCTGCCACAGGTTCCATGATTTCTTAACCATGTCTTTGGTCAACTTAAAGGTTGCAATAATGGAGTAGTCAGAGGGGAGGCCATCTGGATACACGTCTCTGCAGTGGGGGAGTCATCATAGTATCATGAACATGAACAATCTCTTGCTCAAGCTTGTTAGTTGATGTTTTACAACTTTGTCAAATCACATCCATGTGAGCTCAAAGCATTCATCATTCTTTGTTTCTCTCATGTGGCCTGTTAATTGAAACTAAAGGCATAAAAATAACAACGCCTCTCAATGTGCTTAACATATTAACAGCCTGTGGTTAGAATCTTATTTACAGCAATTACATACTATGAATATCCCATAAGTACATCATAAAAATAAGACAAAATAATAGGAAGCAATTCCATTTGGCCTGGAATGTACCGTCTATTAGCAGCTACTGTGTATTCTTTGCTAGACCCTACTGATTGGAACTCTCCGGAACACCTGCAAACAATGTTCCCTCTAAGCTGCATGCATGTGCAATCTCGCACTGCTTGAACATACTCAGCACAGACGAAAATCTATGCAGCCGCAAAATAGAATTAAACAGTAACGTATTGTAGTGTCACTAGAACTACTGTCGGCGCCGCAGTGATGTGTCAGCGCGACGCTCCTATTGGTGCGTTGAATACAGCAATGTGACTTTTCCATTGGTGGGTTACTACACCAAGATTGTATATAGACCCCAATCACGTGACGTCACAACTCCGCCCCCCCCGACTGGTTCCGCCATATTGTCCGTCAGCTCGTCGTGTTTACAAATTACCGCTACGTACATTCCTCCTATTACTGCGTGTTTTTTTGCTTGTCTAAGGAATCAAACGAACCCAAAAACCTTCCTGACACTCATTAACATTGATTGATCTGACTGATTAATCCAAATGGTGAAGGCATGTGTGGCGGTTGGTTGCAGTAACAGAGATAATAAACAGTCATTTTAGAAGTTGCTGTGTGCCCATTGTTAAAAGGGCAAATCTCTAAAGCAGCGCATTTTGTTTATCTCGGTCCATGATGCGTTTGTGTCGACAGCCGTCAGACAGCGGCGAAAACATCATCAGACGGAGACTACGAAGATCGTCGCCACGGTCGCGCAGCAAGAAGGTGAGCGCAACAACAGGTGTTGTGCCGAAAAATAGCCGCCCTGCGTGAAATGTCCCCCCTGACGGGAGTGCCAACACAGAAACAACTTTCTTGTACCGTGAATATGTATTATTTTACTCTGCTTGAACTAGTAAATATCATACCTGTGTGATTGTCATTGGGATATGGTCGTGAAAACCTGTAGACTAATACATTTCTGTTCAAAGATGGTTATGTGGCCCAGTCCACGATTTGTTACTAAAATACAGTACTAATATTTTGTGTAATTTAATTATTTAAAACTGATCTTACAGCCGTAAATCCATTTCTGTAATGCATCCATGAATTCACGTCAATAAAGCGATATAAATAAGCGCTCCCGTCAGAGGGGACATTTCACGCGGGGCAGCTATTTTTCGGCACACACCGGCCCGTTGTCAATCAAGTTTCATTTTACAATCATGACAACGGTGACGCTCAGCTGACCAAATGTCGGTTTATATTTGGGCCGGTGCCGATTTTGGGAACCCGACTCCTCATCGTGACATAAACTGGAGTATGATTGGAAATTTTGTGGTCTCAGGACGAGCTCTGACGCACGGGACGGGACCGGACGGGAGGAAACATCGGTTTGGGCATCAAATATGGATCTGGCGACTGGATCGACCGAAGCTTTTCCAAATAATGGCTTTTATGCAACTCATCCAATGAGTTTACAGTGTCTGAAAGCACCGGGGCTTCCATAATTTGCAAGTAAATCCACCTTTAGAAACTATTACCATTGACAATACGGACACACAATGACTGACAATATGGCGGCACAATACAGCGATCACGTGATTGTGTGACGTTGGTGATTGGGGTCTATACAATAGTTGTGATGTGCATGACCTGGATGGCTCCAGAGAAAAATAAAGGGTAAACAGTAAGCTAGACTCCTGTGCTGATTTACTGAAGCAACATTCCACCACCAATTTTCACAAGCAATACAGTATTAATTAATACCTAATTTAGAAATCATATAGTTTAGTTCAGGGTTCACGTCTCTCTCCCCTAAAACACCTGAATCAAATGATTATGTCATCAGCAACCTCTCCAGAAGCCTGATAATGATCCTGATTATTTTGATTCAGGTGTGTTGGAGGATGGAGACATGGAAAACACGACAGGAAAGTAGCACTGGGGTCGGGATTTGGTGAACCCTGGTTTGGTTGATTAGACTACCAAAATTGTTTTCTGTACCATTTCGCAATGTAATTCAATGAGCAGCAAGTGTCTAGCAAATAATACAATGCAGTTCACTTACGTGAACATAGTTACGCAATGCAGGCTATCATAGCATTGAGAGTGTTGCATATATGTGTCCTGCCCATACGTGGCATGCAAGTTAGCTAGCTAAGAACACTGCAGTGGAAATAATAAATGGGCAGCGATACTACACTCATCAAGCCAAAGTAAAAACAGAAATGAGGTTCTTTTAAGATGGAATGGCTGTCAGAGTATATGGCGGAAAACAGTCAGGTGACTTAAAGTTCCGCTCTGAGACCGATATGCATGTGTGATACATCATTGGAAAGCTTAAAATCTCAACGTTCTGGGGGAAGAAAATTTTTGAACAGGCGGGCATTTAAAAAAAAAAAAAAATTAAACAGCAAAACCCTATATGGAGGTGTGAACACGCGAGAGCAGAACAACGGACGCCATGACTTTAACGAGACATAATCGTGTACTTACCTTGTTTCGATCCAAAAACTCCATGTAGCATGTATCACTGAGTGTCAAGACACAGTTGTGAATGGCTACAGCTGGATTTTGGGGGATTTTATGGGTGAAAAATGGTAATATAACAAGGGTCGCGATACAAAAATCGCAGACATCAAGGAGTGGTCGAGATTTTCTTTTACATATATTTACCCTCTTAAACATTTTTTTTCAATTTTTCTTCGTTTGGATAGATTATTTATCATCTAACATATCGGAGAAAATGCGACAGTAACAAAACAATTAAGCGATAGTTATGAGGTAGATATCCGTGACTTTTTTACTGACACAATTTTTTTTCATTGTGACGTCATTTGTTTAAAAGTTTAAAATATGCGAGTGAATAATTTTTTCAAGTTTTTTTTTTTAATGAAATATTAGACATCAATTAATCATTTTAAGCTAAAAAATGACAGACATTTTGAATAATAAATATAATTAATTACCTTCGTTTTATGGCTGGGTTGAAACAAAAGCGGATGTGCGACGTCTGTAAACAGGGGTTTTCAGGGTAAAACGGACAAATTAAAAATAGTTTGGGGTCTTATTGCAGCATGAATCTGCTACGGCAGCATATAGACATATTGTTTTATCAAACACAACAGTTCTTTTGGCTTAAAATACAGCAGTTTATTTTGAAGAGGGGGTGCAAGAGCAGAAACTGCTTTTTCAGCCTTGTCTGTGTTTTCCGCCATATACAAATAGAAGAACAAGCGCTGAAACTGAGTGAATTTTTTTTTTTTTTTAACCCGTCCTATCTTGTGTGTCCTTATTGTCTGAACAGTTTTAATGCGGGAGTTTAATATACTCTCATTGTGGTTGTTCATTATGTTATAGTTATTGACTCGCACATGACACAACTGGACCTTACTCAGGCCAAAGCAGGACTCTTTCTATGGTTCAAGCAGGATTCTCATGACATAGCGCACATCTCACGAACAATTACATTTTTGTCTTTTTCATTTTAATTGGGCCAAGTCAATTATATTAAAGGTAAACTAATGAAAATTGTTGCTGCAATTTAATTCTTTTAATAAGCCATGTAACTTGCTATGATCCAAGGTTTTGAACAAGCATGATACTGGTGTGTGGCCGCAGCTTACACATCTGCTCACAGTGGGCCGCAGTGTGCTCAGGGAGCTTTTGTTTATTTATTTATTTTCCCTTCAGGCATATTCAACCCGAAAAGGGCTGCCGGGAGAAGCCGAAGCTTATTGAAACCCGTCCCCAGTATACCATATAGGACGCAGAATGAGTCCTTCGCCTTCGAGTGTCTGAGTAACTATCATTTTGTGTCTAAGACACATGAAAAATTAAAATTAATGGGAACATTGCCTACAAAGGTAGCTGTACAGGAATTGTCAATGGTAGTCCAAAATATTCCATTTGTTTGGCTGGTAAGGCACCCTCATAAAGCTTTTCATTAGATTCCGATTTTTTGCGCTTGCTGCCCCCAGGCTGTGGAATAGCCTACCCTCTGAAATCCACACCACTACGGATCTAGGTGTTTTTAAGTCTCGGTTAAAAACACACATTTTTAGACTCGCCTTTTACACAGATTAGGATAGCCTGGTTTTATTTGCTAAAGGGTTTTTAATGTTTTCGAATTTTATTGGTTTTATTGTTTTATTTGCTGAACTTTTATCGCGATGCGCTGTCTTTGTTTCAATTTTTTTTCTTAAGGTCATTGTATAATATTTTCCTGCCTTTTATTTATCTTGAGCCATGTTTTGTTGTAAAACACTTTGAGGGCATTCTGGGTTTTGTAAAGGGCTATATAAATAAATTTGATTTGATTTTGATTTGATAGATTCTAAGGTTCTGAGTCTCAGTTACTACGCCTGCCCAAGTGTACTAATTATGTTCCTAAGCTATCAAAGTCAAGTGTCACTGATACAAAGGAAGTACCTTCTAAGGTGGGGGTGTCCAACTATTCCACATAGGAACGCAGTGGGTGCTGGATTTCATTTCAACAAAACAAGATGACACCTTTTATCAAATCTGGTGTCTTACTTACAAGTGTTATCAGTTGATTGCAGTCAGGTGCTGCTTGTTTTTGCAGACACTAACTTCATTGGTTAAACTGTCCTTGCTTGATCGGTAGGAACCAAAAAAAGGCCCTTGA
The DNA here is from genome assembly GCF_030265065.1 of Corythoichthys intestinalis. Taxonomy (NCBI): domain Eukaryota; kingdom Metazoa; phylum Chordata; class Actinopteri; order Syngnathiformes; family Syngnathidae; genus Corythoichthys; species Corythoichthys intestinalis. Next base: position 9,891,103 of record NC_080404.1, read on the forward strand.
GGACTAGTTTGGACACCCCTATTCTAAGGTATCAATCCACTAATAACCTATTTCACCCATTTTTCTTTAAGTGTCGCTGATGTGAAACTCATTAACAATCCAAATGTGAAGTGCCAGCAATGACATCTTTCGTCACCCTTTTTTTTTCGCCCCAGCGTCATGGGGCTAAACTGCCATTTTTTATAAACGTGTTGTACTGAAATGATGCACAATGGCCACTGTTTGGCAGTGTTGAGTCTATTTTGGATTTTTTCAGACAGGGCGCTGAAAGTCACCCACAGCAGGGGGTGCTGAGGATCTTTTTTAGTGTTTCCCATTCCTGTTCACGTTTTCTCCATACAAGACATGCACAGTGGCAGTACACACGCATGCTGGATAGTTTACGTCCTACTACTAGGCTACTACAAAGACAGTGTTCTATATCACCTACAGTGTGTGTGTAGGAGTTTTTGTACTGAAAAAAAGCGCCAGTGTATTATAACGCAAATCAGTGCAGCTCAATGACACAACGACACATGAACACATTTGATACTAAAACTCAAGTAAGCCTCAGTTTAAAACCCCTTTTCACAACACCAAAATGAATTGCACACAAACACAGCCCCACAGCAACAACAAACAATAATATGGCTACATGCAAGCATATCTTACCTATTTGAAGACAACAAAGGTAAATAGACCTATCATCATAACCATCTCAGTTTTTGACCTTGAATAGAGTTTTAGAAAACTTTGCTGTTTTTGTCATTTCCAATTGCGCCTTATTCAACGTGACCCGGTAGCAGGCAAGGTGTCAGGTGGTGACCAGGTTATCAAAAAAACAAAAATACTTGTTCAACATACTGTATATATTTAATCCCCAAAGTTGAATACTCTATTATTTCAATATGCTTTATTTTATCATTCAAAAAAATATTCTACCAGCGCTACTTTTCATTCCCAACACCAGCAGCACCCTGTGCCACTGTTTTAAGACACAAAAAGACCAAAGTTGCAGAGAAAAAAAAATGGCGACACACTATAAATCTGACACTTAAAAGTAGGGATGGGAATCGAAATCCGATTCCAATTCGGAACCGGTTCCGAGTGTTTCGAGGCCTCGACATCATAATGAAATAGCCTTAACGATCCCTTTAACGAGTCCTGAAGACGCATATTGCGTCGTGACTCTCTTGTTGTCCAAACACATCAAACTAGCATGGCACCAAGAACCACCCGCTCCAAAGTTTGGCTACACTTTACCAGGAAAGAGGGTGAAAATGAAAGGTTACGATGGTTTAGCACGAGCATTGCAGCCGTAAACATAACAATGACAGCACGTAGATTCAAACGATCGAAAGTGTGTCTTCACTTCACGAGGAAAAATTACAACAAAACGACTTGCAATCATTGCAAGGTGGCGATAACTACATCGGGAGGGAAGGTAGAGATAACTGCATCGGGAGGGAATAGACAGCACTGTCCTCACCGAGACACCTATACAGCTAGCTAAACTCCGAAATGACGATACAGAAGACGTTGGTATAATTTGCTGACTTTATTCAACCATCACTTGAAGAGTGAAACTAAAAATAGAAATGAAACAAATAATTTCGTCCCCAGTAACAAACAGGTTTGCATCAACGTAAATCAGCGATGATTAGCTGTAATAACAAAACAGTTAGCATGCGTTCGCTAGCATTAGCACATCGTTCAAACCACTACACAACTGGATTTAAGTGTCCGATCGCGAGTGGAAACACACAACAACAACAACACAAAAGATGATACATACAGGCGTTGCCTCTGTAGATATTTTACAAGCATTAACAAAGAACATAGGGTCGTAGCAGTGCTTCCCTCTCTCACTAACTCTCTCACGCTTTCTCTCGCATCTTCTTCACGTGAGGAAGCGCAAGGGCGCCCCCACTTGAGCGTGAAAGCACCATAAAAACTAAAAGGCATGCACTTCAATATACTGGTAAATAATACTTTAACAGGGGGCCCCAAACTAGGGCCCGCGGGCCGAATACGGCCCACCCCAACATTCAGTCCGGCCCCCTGAACAATACCAGAGAGCATTTTGATTTTTTTTTTTTTTTTCTCAATAGTGTTATTTATTTTCTGGCCTTTTTCTGTGAAGAATTCAGAGAGGGTTATTTGGTTATTATCTATTTGATTAATAGTGCTATTATTATTAATTATTATTATATTATATTATTATTTTTATTTTATTTACTTTTGTTCCGTGAAATATCCAGAAAGGGTTATTTGATTGTGGCTTCCTGAAAAACAATAATTTTTTTTACATTCAGGCACTCCTGCAATCGTCACACTTTTTCTGTTACAAACTGACCCCGGCCCCTCAGAGAAGGGAAAAGTTATGCAGCCCTCACTGGAAAAAGTTTGGGGACCCCTGCAAGTTTAACACATATTGCAAACGGCAGACCAACTACCTATATGCTAATATATACCAATATTTTTTATTTCTATTAGAAAAATGTTTCAGTAAAATGTTAAACATTCTTGTGCATTTGCCACTTTTTGCCACAGTCAATATTGAGGCGTTGGGCTTCTTTTGACCTTGTTGTGAGTTTTTAAGGTTGTGACTTCTGATTAAACAAACTCAATGCCAATCTAAATGTTTGTTCTTTACCCCCCCCCAAATTAGAATCGATAAGAGAATCGATAAAGAATCGAATCGTTAACCAACATCGATAATGGAATCGGAATCGTAAAAATCCTATCAATTCCCATCCCTACTTAATATTGCACTCAACCGACTGAGCATGTTACAATTAGAAAATTACTTTCAGTGTTTCATGTTGCATGGTTGCTCACATGTCTAAACTCCATAATTAGGCATACCTCATAGTCTTCTGCAAATGGATGGTTGGGTTGATGCGATAAGCCACCACGTCCGGTTCAGAGCCTTCCACTCTCTTCACTCCTCTTGACTCAGACACACGGAATTCCTCCAGAAGATCGAAACCTCATAGCACGGAGACATTATCAGTCAAATGCAGATTTTTATCAAGAAAGGGGGAAACATGAGATGTTTTACCACCTCTGTACAGGGGCGCTGGAAGTCAGTCACAGCAAGGGGTACTGAGGATCCTATTTTGTTTTGTCAATTTGTCATGTTTGCGTTTTTTCAACATATATGGCGTGCACAATGGCAGTACACACGCATGTTGGATAGCTTACGTAATACTACTAGGCTCCTACAAAGACAGCGTTCTATTACACCTACAGTGTGAGTTTTTGTATTGGAAATAAAAGCACCCGTGTATTATAATGCAAATCCCCGCAGCGAGACGGCGCAATGACGCACAAACACATTTGAAAACTAAAAGATCCAATAAGCCTCAGTTTAACACCGACTTTTCACAACACACAAATAAATTGCACACTAATATCCAACAGTGCTCTGCACAGCGACAGCTCAACAGCAACAATAAACAATAACGTGGCTACAATTCAAGCTATTTGAAGTTCTCCACAGTAGGACCATATTACACCGGTTATGAAATTGTTACACTGGCTTCCAGTGAGTCAAAGGATAGACTATAGAATACTACTGCTCGTCTACAAAACACTTAATGGCCTTGGACCAAAATACATGCTTGATTTGTTGGATCCCTATGAAGCATCTAGACCCTTAAGGTTGTCTGGAACTGGTCTGCTGTATGTTCCAAGAACAAGAACCAAGCAGGGTGACGCAGCATTTAGTTAGTATGCTACTCACCAGAGGTGGGTAGTAACGTGTTACTTGTACGTTACATTTACTTGAGTAACTTTTTGTGAAAAATGTACTTCTAAGAGTAGTTTACTAAGCTATACTTTTAACTTATACTCGAGTAGCTTTGGGAAGAAAAAACACTACTCTTAACCTGCTACATTGGGCTACACAAGAGTTGTTACATTTTTCCTCTTTATTGTACATATTAGATATATATTTTTCATTTTTTGCCAGCTATGCCAAGAGTAGAGACGTGCCGGGTGTATTACCGGGGTAACCTAATCATGTGGTGTCTTTAAAGCACTGGAAAAAATGAAGTATTTGATATAGACCGCTGCCCTAAGCATGACTCGACAGTGCGGATTTTAGGCAAGGCAAGGCAAATCTGTATGTACAGCACAATTCAACACAAGGCAATTCAAAGTGCTTTACATCACATGAACATCCACAAGCAGAGATAGAATGATTCATAAAAATCACATTAAATCAAAAGAAAGTTAAAACAAAGACAATTGAAATAGGAAATAAACTTGTACATAAAATGAATAAAAATCAAATAGCTTGAAATTTGAAATATTTAGACAGTTATGGATATGCTTGGATAAACAGAAGCGTTTTTAGCCCTAATTAAAGGAGCTAAGAGTTTGAGCACACTTCAGACCTTCAGTTAACTTGTTCCAGAGGTGAGGAGGATAATAACTAAATGCTGCCTCACCCTGCTTGGTTCTTGGTCTTGGAACATACAGGAGACCGGTTCCAGATGACCTTAGGGGTCTAGCTGTAGGGATCCAACAAATCAAGCATGTATTTTGGTCCAAGGCCATTGTTTTATAGACGAGCAGTAGTGTTTTATAGTCTATCCTTTGACTTACTGGAAGCCAGTGTAACAATTTCAAAACCGGTGTAATGTGGTCCAGTTTCTTTGTATTTGTAAGGACTCTAGCAGCAGCATTATGTACTAGCTGCAGCTTTATGACTGATTTTTTATCAAGACCTGTAAATATACCGTCGCAATAGTCGAATCTATTGAAAATTAGTGCGTGCATAAGTTTTTCCATGTCTTGTTTAGTCAGAAGCCCCATAATTCTGGCTTTATTTTTTAGGAGGTACAAAGCGTATTTAGTGACTTTAGATGGCTATCAAATTATAGGTCCGAGTGAATAATTACGCAAAGATTTCTAACTTGATTTGTTTGATTTTAAAATAGTAATCAAGGACTAAGGGAATTTTGATGTCTTCTTCAGGCAGTCATCTTTGTAAATCTCACTGGAACAGCACCAAACAAAAGTTCCAGCACCATCAAATTGTCAAAAGTCAAGAACCTGCATTGGACAAGGTGTAGAGAGTCAAGAATCTCCATTGGACAAGGTGATTATGCCGGAACTTTTGTTTGGTGCTGTTCCAGTGAGATTTAGAAAAATGACTGCCTAAAGAAGACATCAAAATTCCCTCAATCATTGATGCTATGGGGCTGTATGTCAGGCAAAGGCACTGGGGATATGGCTTTGATTATATCTTCAATAAATGTACAAGTTTACATTGAAATTTTAGACAGCTTTCTTATCCCTTCAATTGAAAATATGTTTGTCATTTTCCAAGATGACAATGCATCATGTCACAGAGCTAAAATTCTTAAAGCATTCCTTGGAGACTCATCCAGTCAATGTCATGGCCTGCAAATAGCCCAGATCTCAACCCTATAACCTGTGGTGGAAATTTCACAGTAAGGCTCCGACCTGCAAGGACGATCTGGCAACTGCAATCAAAGAGAGTTGGCACCAAATTGATGAAGAATACTCATTAAGTCCATGCCTCAAAGACTGCAAGCTGTCATAAAATCCAGAGGTGGTGCTACTAAATACTATAGATGTGTTTTGATTGTTATTTCTTTGTTTGTTTCTCATGATTCCATATTTTTTTCCACAGAATGGAGTGATTCCATATATATTTCCCTGCGCTTGCTCTATAAAATTAACATTTACTGACCACCACAATGTTTTTTATTCATTTCTTTTAATGTTTCTGAATGCTAGAGTTGCACTTTTGAACTAATTCATTATTTTTCAAGCTTTTTATCTGAGTTTGTTCTACATGATAAAATGTCTGAGTGAGCGCTTGTCCGAGACTGGTGATTCCATACTTTTTGCTAGGGGTTGTAGATGTTGAACATTGTGCTCAGAAAAAAATACCATTATTAAAAAGTTAACAAACGCTACAGAAGTCACGTCTGCTCATTACTGCACAACACCACCATATGATAATCGACTTTCATAAACAGGACGAGTTCGAAGTACAGCGCTCTTAATTTGCCACTCGTTGTACAGTGGAGCTGTATGACGCTGAAACCACTTGTCTTTCCTCGCTAGCAATGATCCACGTATGCTATAAACAAAAACAGCTCCCGCCCAATTTGGGGGAAGAGGGGAGGTGGTGGCTAGCGGGGAGGAGCTCTTTCTTTCTTTCTTTCTTTCTTTCTTTCAAGGCAAAGTGGACAGCTTGGCCTGTGCGCCGGACATTGTAGCGCGAGCAAAAAAAAGTTGGGAAAATGCATTTTGGGAACTTTTCATTTGGATCGAATGTTTTTGCGTATTGAATCGAAGAGGGCGTATCGAACGGTTTAATATAAAACCGGGTATTGTTGCATCCTTAGTCTATATATTTAGAATTTCACGCTATTTGCTTTTTATTCATTTTTTAAATTTATTTCTATTTCCGATTTCAATTATGTAAAATTTTTTTTTTTAATTATTGATGATTTAATGTGATTTATATGTATATATTTTTTTCCATATCCAATTTTCCTTGTTTTTAGCTGTCTTTTGATTTAATACGATTTTTACGAATCATTTTATCTCTGCTCGTGGATAATCATGTGATGTAAAGCACTTCGAACTGCGTTGTGTTGAATTGTGCTATATAAATAAAATTGCCTTGCCTATATTTAATCCACAAAGTTAAATATGCTCTTCTTTCAATACTTTTTATTTATTGATTTAATTTTAAACAAACACACACAAAATCTATTGAAGACTTTTTAAATCTCCCCAACACCATGGGGTACTGCAGCACCCTCAGTACCCCACTTGCCGCGCCACTGCCTCTGTAACAGATTCATACCCTGTACGGCAAGTTTCCTTTTTTGTGAACACAAACTTTTTATTTGGCTGATTTGGCTTGTTTTCTTTTTCTGTTGTCTGTTGAATATGAAAAGCACAATTTGAACCGCTATTTCACCTCTTAACTCTGAGAAAAGCAATTCAGTTAAAAAAAAAAAAAAAAAAAAAGATGATATCCCCTCTTACTACCATAGAGACCAAAGATACATTAGTCTATAAAAAGACAATACTGACATCTTTTGGTCATTGCTTGGTACTGTAGTTTTTTATCTATGCAACTGAACATGCCGTTAGTGCATTTAAATGTCAAATCCATCCCACTGTTATAGCTTATAAATGAGTTGTCATCTTTTTCAGGTATGCAGCAGAAAGTATTTAGTATTCAGATTCAAAATAAAATGTAAAATAAATAAATAAATAAATAAAAAGATAAACTTACTTGGTAGTGTTTGACCGTGTACACATCCCAAGACGATAACGAGTGATGCAAACACTAGCATGGCTTTGCAGGCAGGCATTTTCCGATTTGGAAAAGTCAGACACTATAAGTGCCTGGAGAGCAACAATTAAAGAAAAGACAAATGTAAAAAATGGCAAGAAATAAATGTATAGACTCAAACTATCAGCGATAAATCTAACGAAATTAAGATAAACTTTCACCGAACCACAATTTTAGTGATAGAAAGTATAAAGCAAAAATAATGCCTTCAATAATAAGGCCATCTTTATTCCACACTGTCATGGAGTTATTATTGTTGTGCTTGTAACACTACTTTTTGTCATACTGAAATGTGTTTCTACCATTTTTGGTGGCCCTAGAAGGTAAAATAATCTGTACCGTTTAAAGTATGGTGTGGTGCAACTGTGGAGTTGCAAACTTCCACCCCAAAATTTAAGGAAATAAAAATAGTTTGAAACTAATTTGACAGTTAATTTAAAAATAAATAAATAAATTGATAAATGAAAGATATTTTTCCCTCTCCTATCTTTGAAACAGTGGAATATTTAACCAATTGATGCCAACATTTAAAAGAAATTAAAATAAAAAATATTTAGCTGAGGTTTTAGCTTTCAAATAGATAGCTAATTACAATACATTAATATAAAAATAATAAATAAATACTTCTAATACTAATAATACTAATAAAAAACAAATCATTTCATGTACAGTCCAAATCAGCGACGACGGACATCTATGGTCAAAAAAGCACTGAGGCTGCTTTGATCTCGATGTGCCTTTCACACCAATAGACATCAAGGGGTTAAAACGCCTCTTTAGATTGCTACCATTATAAATAAAACTACCGAAAAATCAAATTGGATAACGTAATAACTAATGTAATCACTCACATATTCCTCGAAGTGGAGATTTTTGGGGCTCTTGCAGATGGATCTATTGCTGTTCGGGCTCCCGTTCTAAAGTGCCATCCTGGGCCACACTTTGAACTCAACAGGAGGACCATTCAAAGTGGCAGCTCTAGGGCTCAGACCAACGCCAGCCCTGTGCTCCGTTCAACCTTTGGTACCGACGGGATCTGCCATCTCTCATCGGCCAATCACTTGAAGCCAACAGACACCGTGCACCCGCCTGCATCTTGATACCTTTGCGGAATCATTATAATTCATCTGATTGAAAGGTCTGTGCAACTTCTGGATCACTTTTTGCCTCTTACATCTTGCATTTTTACTTTGTTTAAAAAAAAAACTAATAGATTTTTAAAATTCTTTGCACAATATATCACTGCTTTAGGACAGAGTTCACTGAGGACAGTATACTAGCATCCGCACAGGTTCGCTGGGGTAAAGATGTAGTATGTCACAGCTAAACACAAGATGCTCTGCAAACATTCCACCTGGAGGAGACCACAACTTCAACCTTCATCGCCTCCCAGCTGGTACCATATAAAGTTATTTATGAATATATACTGTACATACATATATGAAAAACAGAAATAGTCAATATTTAAACCGCTGCAGTTTGGTTAAAAAGATCCCATTGTCTTTTCGCACCACCTAATAATCTGAGGAATAAACAAATTTATGTACATATTACTAAGCATAAAATAACTTTAAAAATTCAAAACAGCCCACAGGTATCAATCGTTCAAACAGCCCAAATAAAAACCATTGGTGGGGGGGAGGCTTCAGTGACCCTTCTGGTGGCCGAATATAGTCATTGCATGTAATTGACTTTCCTATAAATGAATTTAAAGCAGTTCAGATTTTTTGACAGAAGGCATAATCTTCGAGTTAGCAGTCTTTAATTAGTCGGAGGAGTTGATTTCAACGAATTCCGTGCGGTTTGAGTCATTTGGTTTTTTTTTTCAGGGCTTTGGAGTGGCTAAGCTAGCACGGGTCAATAGTACCTGCTTAGCATACCAATAAAAAAAACTTATGCACGCATGACAATCACCGATAGTATTGGCCATGTTTTCAGGATAAAGCTATTATAAAACATACAATTACATGTCAATAATTGTCGTATGAACAGCAACATTTGTAATCCAGCAGCACTGCAGGAAACAGGCTGCTTGACAAGCAGGGCGGAGTGATATCACGTTGTTTTTTTCACCGGATTTTCTTTTTTTTTTTTCTTTTTTTTGTTTTTTTTTTGTTTGTTTGTTTGTGAGAACAAAAGGGACTCCCCAGCAGACTGAGCACGAGGGGCCAAAGCACTCCTCCCTGTTGTGGTCGCATTATGCATCTAACAAAAAATAGTCCTGCAGAATGAATTATGGCAGTTTGTTGTAACATTGTTTTGGCCGCATGGGTACTTCAAAAAATGTTGTGCATTTTGAATATATTTACTGTTAGATCTGTTAAGTTAATTCTTTATTGATCACTCATAGGGGAAATTCAGGCATTGTTGCAGCATCAAACAGTATACGATTAAATGTATAACATAGAGAAACTATAAAAACTATATAAAGTATACAAATTACTTATAACTAAAATAAGTACACATGGAATCTAAAATGACTGCAGATCAGTCACTGCAGATATGTCACAAACAAACAAAAAGAGTAACTGTTATTTTCGTAATGCGTTCAAGAAAGGGCGTAGGTTTGCATAGGTATGGCAGGGACATATCACGAGCAACTTTTCAGGATCCTCAAATTGTCCCCACCCACTTTTAAGAAACCTTATTTGCATCATATAATGAGTTCAGTTATATAGGTTATTTATATTGTCTTCCCATATGTTGTAAGGATAGAATTGACCCTACCATTATGAAGTGAATTATTTTCATTATGTTCAGACCTTACATTTACCCATTTTCACTTGCTGAATGTGCCGGTCCAATTGTTTCACCTCAAAACGCACGTTTGATTGGCTGATGACTTGCATTTATTTAAAATGTATTCATTTATTTCCTACATCATTTCTTTAAAACATTTTTATTTCAAACCTATGCAGACATTTTTTCCCCAGATAATCTTACATTAATCATAGTTGAGGTAAGAAGGTTTTATTTTTTGTTGCGTTCATCTGTGCTTGAGGACAAAAGCAGGCGTGTTTTACCTTAAGGGAAGGCTCCCTTTTTATTTTTGTTATGCCCTGAGTAAGGTATTTTTTTCCCCCAGTTATATTTACAGTGGGGAGAACAAGTATTTGATACACTGCCAATGGGAAAACCCATTGGCAGTGTATCAAATACTTGTTCTCCCAACTGTATTTATTTAGACAGACATTGTTGAGTGGTCTTCAGACAAATGTTTATTTTTATTTTTTTGCATTACTGCATAGTCAAGAGATTATTAACAACTGTGTATTTATTGTGCATGTTAATATAATTTATGTTCAAATATTGCAATTTAAATTTGCTAACAAAATCCGTACATTTATTCTGGAAGTTTTCAGAATGTTTCTTTCGATGTTTTTAAAAACAAAGGTTTGAATCAAACGGTGTATTGCCTGAACCAGTACATGTGAAAGTTAGTATAGGCCAATACAGATTTATTTTGCATTGATCATAGCCTATCAATTAATTAGGTTCGTATTTGTGAGAAATGTAGCCCTGACCCCCGTTCACCCAATCTGTTTGGCCTCATTACTGTCCCCAGCAAAAAGTGTACATGCAGGTTATGCTGTTATATCGTCACTACCAATGTTGAGATGAAATCTACATAGGCCCTTGGCTTCATGTACATTAAATTGTGAGCACAGACCTCTGCTGCTGTACAAAGGCACCTATAGCGCTCGGTTCTGCATCTAGGTGGTATAAAGCGCTGCCCATCTGCCACAGCTCGTCATGGATAGAGTGAGAGGGGATTTCTAAGTTGGCTTTGAATTTGATCATCCTCCTCCTCTCAGCCACCGTCTCCAGACTGCCCAAATCAAGCCCCACCACAGAGCAGGCCTTCCTCACCAGTTTATTAAGCCTGCCCACCACCATCCTAATATAAAGGCTGCAACAACTAATCGATTAAATTGATTAAAATCGAATCGTAGATTAGTTGCCAACTAATTTGATAATCAATTTTAGCCGGCAGCTATGAGCAGTCCCGTTTGGGTCCTTGTTTGTGTGTAATGTGAGGCTGCACGCTAGTGATTACAGCAGGAGAGAAAGAATTCACTGCTACACTCAGGCTGGGTTGCTGAATCAATAATATTACGAAGTGCCGAGAGTTAGATTGTCTTTTGTGTTGTTAGGTCCAGTGCGCTTCCGTCAGACGTGAGTAAATGAAGCCAATTGTATTGTTTATATTCTTTGTTGATTAAACGTAAATTACTACTGAGAACATTGCAAACTAGTTAGCGATTATGTTATTTAGTGGCTTAAGTGACCATTTGTGTTTTTTTGAAGAAGCATGTTCGCACTTGAGTTATAGTAAAATTGTCTCATTTCTTTTTATAATGAAAAAATACCCATAAATCCATTCACATAAAATCTTAGTCTCCTTTCAAACTCAAACTGTAAATTGTCATATGGGTGTGCTTTGAATTGGATTGAAATTTATGAACAACTGTTTGATAAAGAAAACATTCATTCATTTGCCTCCTCCTTACTCGATTTTGTTTGATGAAAATAAATGAGTCATTAACACAATTAATATTAGTGCTTTGCTCACAAGGAAAAAAATGTTAATCAGCAGCTTTTTTTGTAAATGAGCATGCCATAAACAACTTCTAGTCGAATTGTGATGGCAATCGAAAAAAGTGACATTCATCTGATTAATCAATTAATGATTGAATTAATCGTCCCATTAATTGATTATTTAAAAATAATTGTTAATTTCAGACCAAGTTAGTATCATTTTTTACTGAAATGCTAAGCAGACACCATTGACTCACGCTAGCGTAGCCACTCCGGAGCCCTGAAACTAAGAAATAGCTGACACACTGCACGGAATTTGATGAAATCAACTCCACTGACTATTTAAACCCCCACTAACTCAATGATTAAGCCTGATGTCAAAAATTCTGAACTTCCCCTTTAAAATAAAGACCTAAGATGTAAAGCAATAAAACAACAAAAATGAATGAAATGAACGTGAATCCTACAAAGTATTTTATAACGGGTCAAAATTCTTTTTCGAACACGTCATGTAACAAGTACTTTAGAGACGGTTCTTTGATTTGCTGAGCCAAAACTAGACCTGAGGAGGTGGGATATTTAGAATTTCTTTAAACCTAAGCTTTCAAAAGCTTCAACAAAAACTGAGCTTTAACTGATGATTGAACACAATATACTAGTATACATGGTAACTTATTTTATTGCTGACACTGTGTTTTGGTGTCATCAACATGTTTTGCCCCCCTCCCACAAAAGTCAAACTCCACCTATGGTAAAAACTCAACTTTTGAACATTATGGGTGAGTATAACATGAGGAATGATGGCAACATGAATAAAGACACAATGGTCAGCAGGTCTACGTGAGTTTCTGGCAGCTTGGTGCAAGCAGGTTTATTACAAAGTAATAAGATTACAGTAACAACTGAAATGAAGCGGCGTGCCTACAGAGATATTATTAACGTGAAGGAGTTCACATGTTGCTGCGAAGTGGTCTGCAAACGGAGGACTTTGTGACTGCAAGGTTTCTGCTACTTGTAATAGTGTTGTTAAAGGTTTCTGCAGTGCTTACCGTAGTTATATTGCATTGCCCTTGAAAATACATTATTAGCACTTATAAATAAATATTTGCGGTGCCACACACACATACACACACATGGTGGCACGATGCTACTCCAATGTCCAGCGCACATACATGACAAAAGTACATTCAGTAACTTCTCTTGAGCGCCATTTCCAAGAGACCAACAAACCTTGACGGGTTCAATCAAATAAAATACAATAAAAACATTTCACATTTTCACAAAAAATAAAATACATTAAAAACAAATACACAAGGCCATCAACATCCCATTCACACGTACTATTCGATCAAATGGCCTCTCAAAAGGAATATTTTACAACTCAGCAACAATTTAAATAACACTCAGCACATTTGCAGTCTTCACTTAGATAATTCCAGTGTTGGGGGCATGAATTTGCTCTCAAGGCCGCTGACTATCGCTTGGATCCCTTGGCAAGTTTGCTCGTGGAAGTGCTTTTTCTCTGCGGTGTGGGAATCTTGGAGGGTTTCCCTCCATGATGGCGGGCCAGTGAGCGCGGCATGGTCCGCGGGCCATCCCCGACTGTCTCCGACGCATCCGAACACACCGACTGGATGTCTGAGATGTCAAAGTCAGAGGCATCGCTGCCTCTACGACTGCTGCCTCTGCTTCCTGCTTTGCTTCCGGGTCGGCTCGAGCTTTTCCTGGATTCTGCCAGGGAACAATCAGGTAATTAGCTATCCAATTAAGATGGTTGAACAAACAATTAACTTCAATTTGTTGATAAAGGGTGGTATTTAGTCACCGCCCAAATGTATTGAGCAAAGTTAACGTTTCATTCGCATTTTGAGTGTAATATTAAAACTGTTGGTTTACAGCATTTACCTTCACGTAATTGAGCAGTTGTGCTAAAAACAAATTGTTGCCATAAAAAGCATTGTCCCCATTGACTGTACTTATATCATCAGCTGGTAGATGCTATTGTTCAAACAATAACAATGGTTAACTGTTAAATAACCGCAGTGGCCTGTACTACAAATGGAGTTCAACCTCCACAGAAGTAACCCAGGGTACCAGCAGGAAACCGGGGTTGACAAAACCTGGTTACCTAATGTGGGGTCAATCGGTGCTACGACGCTGATTAGGAGGTTGATTTGTTGAACCTGTGTTAACCCAATCAGAGTTACTGCGCTAAAAGGGGGTGGATACCACAGTCAAACAGAACTTTTGACGGGCACCTTATTTCACAGACGTGTTATGCGCAATAATTATGCTGAGTTATGAAGAACTTAAATTCACCCTCACCGCGAAATCCAACACCACTTCAGCGGGTAGAGCGCGACTGGTCTGTTGGCAGCGAATTACAGATCGTTTGAATGTGTCAATATGCCAGTTTACTTACGTCGATGAAAAGAAACAAAAAGCCTGCTGTCAGGACAATAAAAAAAAGATTTGGTACGTTAACTGTAAGAAATAATTTATCGTCTGTGCATCACCACATGAAGCAGGATGATTGTATTTTTAGTCCCCTTGACTGTATGAGTATGTATGTCCTTTGAACATCTTGAGAGTAGAGGTTAGATCGGGCCTAAAAAATCCAGCCCAACCCAGCCCGATCAATTAACTTGATTTGCAGGCCAGAGCCCGAAACCCCCCCGAAATTTTATGTTATATTTGTGAGGACTCAGGAGAAGAAGGAAATGCGGGGATGCGATGCGTGGTTGCGTTTTGTATGATTACATTTGTGACGATGCCTGTGCATAATAATAACAAATTAAAGCCTGTCTTTCGTAACGAATTCTCACAGTTAAACAAGACTGTAAAATGCATATTCAATAAAGATTTATATCTTTTATATTTGTGTGTCTGTTCTATCAGTGGATTTGACATTTATTTTAATCTCTCCGAGTTGGCAGAAAAAAACGCAAGTGTTCTCAATGTTTAAATAGTCTTCATATTTTTATGATCATTATATCTGCATTTACACAACAAAATAACGCTGAAAAAGTTACATATATTTCACATATGAGAGCAAATCGCCACATTTGTTTACATTCAGCGAAGCCGACACAGGTTTCTGTACAGCACCTTCAACAATCAATTTGAAGCCTTTCCATACCCCGCTCCTACCGCTTTCCAAATCACATGGCATACAGTGTTCTTACTCAGATATTCAGAATCACCGATGGATTACATATATTGTCCGCTGGCGAAATAGCGCAAGGACTGGCACGCATTCTGCTCGATTGTGAGGGCCTCACTTCGGCGGGTTACATGAGAGACGTCCGCCTCGATCAGCTGGCACAGGTAACGAATTCCCTCAGCTGAATATCTATTCTTTCATGCAGAACATCGTCCGGGTACACCAGCGGATTCTGGCGGTCTCTAAATACTTGTGCCCTCCGAAGAGAGCCCCTCACAATCCGCGTAATGTCGTACAGGTCGTCCAGGTACGCTGTCATTGTCAAGAGGACACGTCCGCGGAGCAGTGCTGTTTCAATGTATCGTGGTTAATCGGAAACCTGGGGTTAAGCAAGATCTAACTCTTAGACGACCAGGTTTGACGTGTGGCGTATGTTGCCATGGCAACATTCCCCGATTTCAACATATCCACCTTTCGTAGTCCCGGTTGGCCGGGAATTTAGGCTGCAGGTGATGAAGTTACTCTCGAAGTTACCCTGATAAGCCAGAAAACCTGCTTCGCAGTACAGGCCACAGGAGTCACATTTGTACCTCTAAAGGCCTAACGCTTAGGGGTCAGCAACCCAAAATGTTAAAAGAGCCATATTGACCAAAAAAAAAATACAAACACGTCTGGAGCCGCAAAAAATAAAAAGCCTTATAATGAAGATAATACATACTCTATGTATCTATATTAGATATATTAGCCCACAATCAAAAAGTTGGCTACAAATATAATGTAGTATAATGAGCCTTCATGTTTAAATGTTTATTTTCCCTGCAGTGCATCCTATAGAGAATGACGCACCATGTGCCTACTCTGTTGTACGATGCCGCCTCAAGTTTAACTTCATTAAAATATTAATTAATTAGAAGAATGTTTGTGTCATGTCTGTCCTCCTACAGAAACCATAATTAGCATAATGTGATAAAGTTAATTATTTTCTGTAATGTACTCATAAACATTTGACTTTCACATATTTTAGATTTATTACACACAACTGAAGTAGTATAAGCCTTTTTTTGTTTTAATACTGATAATTTTGGTAAAAAGTCCCAGAAAAAACAAAAATCCCCATCTCAAAAAATAGCATATGAAGAAAAGGTACTCTAAAGAAGCTACTAACCTAATCATCTGAATCAACGAACTAACTCAAAACACCTGCGAAAGATTCCTGAGGCTTTTAAAAACTCCAGCCTGGTTCATTACTCAAAACTGCAATCATGGGCAAGACTGCCGATCTGACTGCTGTCCAGAAGGCAATCATTAACACCCTCAAGCAAGAGGCTAAGACAGAGAAAGAAATTTCTGAGCGAATAGGCTGTTCCCAGAGTGCTGTATCAAGGCACCTCAGTGGGAAGTCTGTGGGAAGGGAAAAGTGTGGCAAGAAGCGCTGCACAATCAGAAGAGGGGACCACACCCTGGGAAAGATTGTGGAGAAGGGTGGATTCGAGACCTTGGGGGACCTGCAGAAACAGTGGACTGAGTCTGGAGTAGAAACAACCAGAGCCACCGTGCACAGGCATGTGCTGGAAATGGCAGAAGCGCCTGACCTGGGCTACAGAGAAGCAGCACTGGACTGTTGCTCAGTGGTCTAAAGTACTTTTTTTCAGATGTCAGCAAATTTTGCATGTCATTCAGAAATCAAGGTGCCAGAGTTTGGAGGAAGACTGGGGAGAAGGAAATGCCAAAATGCCTGAAGTCCAATGTCAAGTTCCCACAGTCAGTGATGGTCTGGGTGACCATGTCAGATGCTGGTGTTGGTCTACTGTATTTTATCAAGGGCAGGGTCAATGCAGCTAGCTATCAGGAGATTTTGGAGCACTTCATGCTTCCATCTACTGAATAGCTTTATGGAGATTAAGATTTCATTTTTCAGCACGACCTGGCACCTGCTCACAGTGCCAAAACCACTGGTAAATGGTTTACTGACCATGGCTATACTGTGCTCAATTGGCCTGCCAACTCTCCTGACCTGAACCCCATAAAGAATCTGTGGGATATTGAGAAGAGGAAGTTGAGAGACACCAGACCCACCACTGTGGATGAGCTTAAGGCCGCTATCGAAGCATCCTGGGCCTCCATAACACCTCAGCAGTGCCACAGGCTGATTGCCTCCATGCCACGCCACATTGAAGCAGTCATTTCTACAAAAGGATTCCCGATCAAGTATTGAGTGCAAAGCTGATATAATTGATTGAAGGTTGACTTTTTTTGTATTAAAAAAACACTTTTTTGTATTGGTTGGATGAAATATGCAAAATTTTAGAGGGATTTTTGGTTTTTCTTGACTTTTTTTTTTTTGCCAAAATCATCAATATTAAAACAATAAAAGGCTTGAATTACTTCAGTTGTGTGTGAATCTAAAATATATGAAAGTCTAATGATTATCAGTACATTACAGAAAATATTTAACTTTATCACAATATGCTATTTTTTTTAGAAGGACTAGTATTTCCCTCACCCATCCATTTTCTATTTTCATACATTTTTGAGAAAGCTCCAGGGAGCCACTAGGCCAGTGCAATTGCCTTGTTTGCTGTCTGTAGCAGAACGAACAGAACAACTTCACATTTAGTGAGGAAAGAACACATCATTTTAATAAAGTAAAGTGAAAAATAAGATACTGTGAGGTAGACTTAGGTACTGTTTATCCTGGAGACAAAATGGTGACTGAGACTCCGGTGTCAGGAAGTTTAAATCGCGGAAGTCGAGCAACACGGGGAATAACTGTACTTTTAATTAAGTAAAAGTGTGTGCCCTTTTTGTTGGTATAGAGACATCTAGAGACCATATATGGTGTATGCCTAGTAAATGATGATAATAAGTTTACTATCTTTTCATATGTAGGCTGTTGTCATATCATCCAGCACAAGTATGTATGTTGATGGCTAGGTTCATACTGCAGGTCTTAATCCACGAATCTGATTTTTCGTGTTTTTCCGAATCGAGTGAGGCATTAAATTGACGGTCTGAACGGGACAAGTCGCATAGAAGTGGACCATTTAAAATCCGATCTGGGCCACATTTTTCCAGAATGTGGCGGGCGGTTTGAACTGTCAAGTCCCCCAAATCGGAATTTATGCAGCAATTACGTAATCAAAGAGCGAGAGAGACATCGCGCTACGGTAGCGGTGCAGCTGTGCGTTAACGCCTAGCTTGCCTTGAACACAGCTTTTGAGGAAGGGACAGGCTTGACAACAGTCATAAAAAATAAAAATGGGTTGAGGATAATCCTGAGAATGATCACTTTTCTCTCTGTTCTATATGAGCAATATTTCAAGATTGCTTACACGGCTGGGAGTCGGGGAAACTGCCCGTATGTGTGTGTGTGTGTGACATGCACGGACAGAGCGTGTATTCAATCGATCCATATAAACTTTGAATATAAGCCTAAACGGGGATTATTTATTTATGTGTGTTATTTGGGTCCTCTTTTTGGAAATCAAAATATGATCTCCCTGTAATGACGGATGACAGCCAGCATGTGTAGTTATTTGTTTTGATGCTTCTGCGCATGCGGGTGTTCTTGCTCAGCGCGTGTTGGGCTGCGAATTAGTGCGCATGCGTAATACTTGAACGGTCTCAATGGACAAAGGCAGTCTGAACGGGCATGCCAAAAAAACAGATATGACAAAAAATCGGATTTGTGCTTACCATTAAGACCTGCGGTACCTAGCCATACTGGTATATGTGCATTATGTTCCACCAGCACGCACTTGTGAGCAAATGTGCCAATCTTCAAAACGCAACAAAAACAAAATGATAGAAGGTTCCCGACACTCACCACCTAGCGTCTGCCCGCGAGCTTTGAGAATGGCAGCATTGATCAACGTTCCGTCGTCGCTAGACTGAAATCCTTTTCCCGACAAGTAGCCAGGAAGACGCAACTTGCTGCCTTGAACTGGTGTCGTCTGCAAAACACAATATGCACTTACAATCAGTTATTATTCTAGTTACTATTATGATTTACTGCCGAAGATCTCTATTCTTAAAATAAGTTGCACCATTCAGGACAAACTTTGAACAAAAAACATGACGTTAGAAAGTGTTTGTTTAAACAGAGTAGTTAATAGAAAATCACTCATGCAGAAGTGAATCAGTTTGGATCACTGGTTTGCTGGGAGAAATGAAATCGTTAGTAGTTAAAGACCAAATTCAAGACCCAATTGGAATCTGTGGTTTCCGAATTTTTAAACGAATGTTTACATCATTTCAAATAATGGAAAACATTTATAATCGGTAGCAAATTCCAGTTGGGTCAATTCAGGAAGCGCTCACGTCATGTACGCCACAATACCTCTGCGGATGAACCTGGGCTCCCGAAGGAGTCGGATGATTTAATTGGAGTGGAGGGTTTGCTGTTTGTAAGCCATGGCTTATCATAATTGCGGCTTATGTGTTGGCATGTCTGGGGAACAACGGCAAATCAACAACACAAAGAAACACGGAATGACAAATCAAATACACAAAAGGCACATGAAATGGGGGAGAAGATTAAACAAAACTAGGGAATAAATAACAAATGATTATACAGTGGTACCTCTACATACGAATTTAATTTATTTCTAGACCTATGGTCGTATGTCGTATGGTGGTATTTTATTCCCATAAGAATACATTTAATAAATTTGTACTAAAGCCCAAAAACCTACGCTAAATGCGTCATATATACTGCAGGTACAATCACAAATAGCAATTACACATAGCAAAACAAATAAATTATAAATACAAATCGGTATAATAATAATAACAATGTAACGAATCGGGTTCTAATGTGGCGGTTGTGTTTTGCATGCTGTTCCAGTGACAGATGAGAGAGTGACAGAGGTGCGTTAAGAGTTTTTACTTTCCCTTTCCATGTTGTGTTGTTGTTGGCGTCGGCTACAGTAGACAATAGCCGTGTTGTGTAGTACAAGTTGTGAAATAAATGATTCAAAACCTGACGAAGCTGGCGACATCCTTGCTGATGTTACAATAATAATTATCACTTATAAACTAAAAAATGTATAACATCTTGATCAGATTATTTTTCCTAAATATAGTCAAATAATTTTCTCCATCTTGTTTAGTGTTAAAGACTAATTAACAGATGAATGTGTCAGGTTATTCTACTTACTGTAAGTAAATATTACTATTTTTTCTTTAGCCCATACATCTAAAAGTTGGTCGTTTTTCACCTATACCAAGAAACATTTGCTTTCTAATAATTTTTTGAACAATATCCATTCTTGAATTAAGAACATTTCTGACAAATAAGCTTTTTTTAAAGATTTAACATACTAATTTATTGCTTAAAATAAAGGCTGAGTTATGCTTTTGCGTTGCGGTGACGGCGTAGCGATGATGAGCATTCAATAATTCTGCAGCAAAGGAATGTGTTGCTCTGTAATTCACCGCCAAGCCACTAGAGGAGTGTTGCATTGTGTTTGTACGGTTTTAGGGAACTCTTCTCAACTTCTAGTTTTCGTCCGGTTACACAACAATGCCAGCGGAGATGGAACGATTGAATGTGGATCTTCAGCTCATCAACATTTAACAACAAATGTTGATCATACAAATGTTGAGGCGCAGGCGACGCAGAAGACTGTTGCGGAGGTGGTGTGACCAACTGTTGATGCCGCACAGAGACTGGCCGTTTAGGGACTTCCCAAATTGCGTTGGAAACCTGGTGGTGGTGATGGTAAACAAGTTATCATAAAAGCACTGTGATGATTTATCAAGTGTGTGAACTAGTGTTGAAAATTAACATCAAAACAACTCTTTTGATACCAAACCTGTGCTTTATTCTTGTGTAGTGTAAAATGTAAATAAGTCAGACTCACAGCAAACATATGTACACAATAAATGATAAAGTGCACCAACCAAAAATACGACATAAAGTGATAAAAAGCTGGCAGTTTTTGGCCGACTGTGTCACCGCTTCGTGTGGCCATTCGCTTCCGAACACACACATACTTTTCTCAGAGGTTCTTCCATTTTTTTATACAATTGCTGACCTCCAGCCCCGTATTTCCAGCAATCTTCTTCCACGAATTGCTTGCCATTTGGCACTCTTTATAATGTCTTGACGAGACATTGTAGAGGTTGTTGCGGACCACTTCGATGATCAGCTTGGTCCATTTTTCGTGTAGCACAACAATGTCTGAAAATGGCGGTGATTTCGCGCTGAACTGGAAACAACAGTCTGAGCAGACCAATCACAGTCCATTTGCATCACGTTACCACGCGTTGACGTGACGCCCAGTTCAGGATTTTGTGGAGTTGCACGTCAGGCTACGGCGGAGGGGTTGTAAATCGGGTCTGCCTAGATGGCGTAGGTATGCCACAGAAGCATAACTTGGCCTTAAGTCTGTTAACCTAATTTTCAGCTAGCTATTTTTCTTATTTCATGAAATCTGAGTAAAATTAACTTGAAGCACTGGCAGATAATTCCACTTAGGTGGAAGAGATGAAGATGCTGAGGTTCTTCAGGACGTATAGGATCAGGAATGAGCATATCAGAGGTACAGCGCATGTTAGAGGATTTGGAGATAAAGTCAGAGAGGCCAGACTGAGATAGTTTGGGCATGTCCAAACCAATTTATATATTTAAATGTTCAGATGTTAAGATTTGAATGAGGCAAAATAACATGCTTTTTCTCTCAAATATATTGGTATAATCATTTGTTTCAGATGTACTGTAATTATTTTCTGTATAAAAATTAATTTGGTGTTCAAAAAGTCTTTTTTCAAACTTGAGTCTTGAAAAAGAGGGGGTCGTCTTATAATCAGGGCCATCTTATATTCGTGCCAATACGGTATTTAAAATTAACACTCCTGTTGTAAGAAAACACATGGTGGTTACACATTTTGCATGTATAAGGTTTGAATAGTAATTGCTTAACTTGTTCAAGTACTTTATCAAGTCTTACTTAAATCTTTTATGCATTTTTTCATTTAACTACATAACTTAATAGTTACTTAAAACAGTTGTGTGAAACCACTTGAAATAAGGTTCTTGACTAAATACCATGTATCTTTTTTTGAGTGCAGGCAGGAGGTCTATAAGACGACCAAAGAGGAGGTTTATGGATGTAGTTAATGAGGACATAAAGGTAGTTGGTGTGACAACTGATTCGCTGTGGCGACCCCTGAAAGGAAAAGGCGAAAGGAAAAGATTTCTAGGAGATATACATTACAAATAAGGGAATTCAACTAGTTTTCAGTTAGTGTGTATTAGCAGTTAAACCGTGTTGTATTGCACAAGTTCTGAAATAAATGTTTAACTAGTTTTCAGTTAGTGTGTTTTAGCAGTTCAACCGTGTTGTATTGCGCAAGTTCTGAAATAAATGATTAAAAACCTGACGAACCTGGCGTCTTCCTTGCCGATGTTACAATAATAATAATTGTCACCTCACAACTCATACACTGCAATTTTATAAAGTCTTAATGAGATTATATTTCGTAAATCTATTCAAATATTTTCACCATCTTCTTTTAGGTATTAAAGACTAGTTAACAGATTCATGCGTCAAGATTATTCCACTTTAAGCAAATATTACTATATGTTCTAATTAAGCCCATACATATAAACGTTGGTAATTTTTCACCTAAATCAAGAAAAACTTGCTTTCAAATAATGTTTTGTACAATATTTATTCTTGAATTAAGAAAATTTCTGAAAAACAAGCTTTTTTTTAAAAAGATTAAATATACTAATTTGTTGCTTAAAATAAGTCTGTTAAGCTTATTTTTAGCAAGCTATTTTTCTTATTTCAAGCAATCTGAGAAAAAAATTACTTGAAGCACTGGTAGATAATTCCACTTATTTCTAATAGAGTTACACTGAAAACATAGGGATTTAACAATAGTTTTAAGGAGGTGTGTTTTTGCAGTGTAATGACTGGCGAACAGAGGTCGGAGGAGGACTGTCAAGATCGTAGACATATTCCATCATTTCAATCTTAATTTCAATGGTAAGCGTCACCATTTTCCTTTTTTTCACCGCCTGCACTAACGTTCTTGGGACCCATGTTGATTTCTCTAACAAGAAAATCTTCCGTGCTGCTGTCTTGTGTGAAAACAATAAAATTGCGACGCTGTTGCAAACAGTCATATTTTGAGCATGCTGTCATATGTGAGACAAATGACCAGTCAAATTTTATGTGGCTGTCGAAAGGCTCGTATGTCGAGATGTTCGTGTGTCGGGGTACCACTGTAATTACACAGAACAAATGAGATTGAAATGGCAAAAGAAGGATGATTTTGCAGTTGAGAGGCCATAGAACTACAGAACTTGTATTCTTCTCACCTTCGGTGTGCTGTTTACTGCCGGGTTGGACGGGATGACACAGCTTTGGCTGGACATTGACCTGTTAGGCGAGGAGGGCCGAGAGCGTCGTCCCCGGTAACGGAAGCTTGCCATAACTTGCGTGGTGCCTTCGGGGACCATAAATTTCTCTCGTAGCTCCATGTTGGTCCTGCCTTTGGCTGAAAGAAAGCGTGCAAAATCGAAATAAACAACTTCGCATGCCTCTGTTTTCTTGTAGAAAAGATGTTGATGGTCTCAAATGGTAAACATTTGATGATGACAATAAATGTGAATGAATGGAAACCAACAACACCAAAGGACATGCGCATGTTGCACATCTTCGCTGTGTTGCAACGGCAGCCACACTGAGTTTTTGACACAAGAAGATTCTGCATTTGATCCAGTGCATTCATATAAAAACCCACAGGACACTTCATTAGGTATACCAGAAGAATCTTTGTAAATTACATATTTTCGAGACACCTTGCTGCTTTATCTGTGTCAATCAAATCAGAGTATCCTTGTTTTATACATTTTGGTCTCTTAAAGCGGAATTTTTGACATTATGCTTAATCTTCGAGTTAGCAGGGGTTTAAGTAGTCGGTGGAGTTGATTTCAACAAATTCCATGCAATTTTGTCAGGTATATTCATGTCTCCGGAGTGGCAAAGCTAGCCCGAGTCAATGGTCCCATCTTAGCATGTCAATAAAAAAATGATATTAACACACCTAACTTAGTCAAATAAATTCAAAATGCAGATCATTCTTCCAAATATCCATGCGGCCAAAACGTCACACCAAACTGCCGTAATACATTTTATTCTGCAGGACTATTTTTTTAGGTGAGTAATGTGACTACAATTGAGAGGAGTGCTTCGGCCACGCTGCATTTGAGTAAGGCGGGAAGTAGTTTCGACCTCAAAGCATTCCAAGCGAATGTAGACAACAAGATGGCTGATCACAACAAATTGTTTTGCTTTTGGTCACCCAAAGACATTTTCACCTCCAGCAAACCTGCCTTCCTGTAACTAATCAAATAATGGAGGAAAAACGACAGCTAATGTAAATAGCACACACTGAAAACTGCCTTCTTTAGTTTTACTTTTTAACAGTCTACTTTTCGACAGGCACCGCCATTTTGTCAAGTGACGTCAGCTTGAAGCAACTTGTTAAGTCGGGGCACTTTTTTTTTCTCCCGACTTCGCGACAATGGCCTCCCATTTTGAGTTGCGTTCCAGTGATATTTTTCCTAGGTTGGAAAACTTGAATTCATCATCAATCTACACTGAAGAGCGACAACATGGTGAAATGTGCATTTAGAGAAATGGCCAAATGAAGAACCAGGAACAATATAAACTGTGGTTACTTGCTGCTGGTTACGACATAAACACACCGGTGGAAAAAATATCACTCAGCTCTGCAGCCTGTTCCCTGCAGGGCTGCTGGATTACAAATGTTGCTGTTCATACTAAAATTATTGCCATGCAATGGTAAGTTTTAATAACTATCCTGAAAACATAGCCAACACTAATGATTGCGTGGTTCATCGATGATTCTCATGTGTGCATACGTTCTTTTTTTATTAGCATTCACAGATGGGACCATTGACTTGCGCTAGCTTAGCCACTCCATAGCCTTGAAACTAACATATAACAGAGAAACTGCGCGGAATTTGTTGAAATCAACTCCACCGACTAATTAAACCCCCGCCAACTCGAAAATTAAGCTTGATGTCAAAAAATCTGAAATCCTCTTTAAGTACTGTCCCAGAATATCACTTATCTCCATTTGAATCTCTAATAGTAGTTATTATATCCTAATGTTTAATATATTTAATCAAAATAAATGTACAGTGGTATTGCTACTTACGAATTTAATTGGTTCTGAAAGTAGTTTCGTGAACTTAAAATTCTGAAAGTAGAGACGTGTTTTCCATGTAAATGCCCTGATCTGTTCCAAGTCCCCCAGTATTCAGACATAAATCCTAATCAACGATGAAAGATGAGAATTGTAATGTAAATATAATTGTAAAATAGAAATAGAGTAAAGAATGAAAACATTTATAATGATAAATGCAAAATAAATCTGTATTGACTTATACTAACTTTTATTTGTATCGGTTCAGCCCACACCGTTCAATTCAAACCTTTGTTTTCTAAAAATACTAAAGAAACATTTTGAAAACTTCCAGGAAAATTGTCCAGACTTAATGAGTAAATCTAAAATGCATTATTTGAACACAAGTTATATTAACATACACAATAAATACAAGCTTGTTAATCATCTCTTACCTATTCGGGAATTTAAAAAATAAATAAATAAACATTTGTCTTAAGACCACTCAATATTGTCAAAATAAAGAAATTAAATATAACTGAAAAAACTTATTTTTCAGAGAATAACAAAAATAAATAAAAATTGAGGCATCGTTCAAGTAAAACACTACTGATTTTGTCCACAAGCACAAACTCAACAAAAAATGAAAGATCCTATGGGCTGCTTTAAGACCACATAAAATGAAAAGTAAAATTGGGAAGAAGGGGGTAAACCTCGGTTCACTACAGTTCTCACAGTTTAATTAACGTTAACAGAAGAAAACACATACAGGAGGACACTTCTCTCTAAGCAGCATCCTACTTGAGTTTTGCAGGTTAGCAAGTTCACACAGTTGAACGTTATGCTAACTCTGATGCAGGTCAGGCTTTCAGTAGCAATATTAGTGGTGTGTTTCCTACTTCCACAAAATTCACGTCTTTTCACATTTCTTACATTGGCTGCCGCTGGCTGGAAAAAAAAAACTTGTAATATCCCTAATATCTAATATGTGTGTGTGTGTTAGTGTGTGTGTGTGTGTGTGTGTGGTGGGGGGGTGGGTCACGTTATTAGCCAATCAAATGTGCTTTTAGGAGGAAAAAAATGGACCGGCACATTCAGCAAGTGTAAAGATGTACATGTGAGTCTGAACATAATAAAATAATTCACTTAGTAATAGTGGGGTCAATTACAACCATTAAAACATAAGCAGACATACATAAACATAAGTA
Organism: Corythoichthys intestinalis; assembly: GCF_030265065.1. Taxonomy (NCBI): domain Eukaryota; kingdom Metazoa; phylum Chordata; class Actinopteri; order Syngnathiformes; family Syngnathidae; genus Corythoichthys; species Corythoichthys intestinalis. The sequence continues at coordinate 9,917,516 of NC_080404.1, forward strand.
CAAACACAAACATAAGTAGAGACGTTCGTAAGTAGAGGCACCACTGTGTGTGTGTATATATACAGTATATATAGCAATTAATCTTTCATTTTTGGAATGCCCAAGACATTTCTTTGCGAGCAATTTAGCTAATATAACCTGTATACAGTTGTAACTCTACATACGAAGTTGAAATGGTTGTATGTTGAGCAGGATTTTCCCATAAGAATACATTATAATTCCATTAATTCGTTCCACAGCCCGAAAACCTACACTAAATTCTTAATAAATACTGCTGGTACTATTACAAATTGCAATTACACATAGCAAAACAAATAATTAAAAAAAAAAAAAACTGAATAATAAAATAATAATTCCTGAAATGTAACGAATCGGGTTCTAATGTGGCAGACGTGTTTTGCGTGCTGTACCTGAACCTACCAAGTTGCTGACGTGACAGAAAGAGGGAAAGGTGCGGTTGAGATTTATTTTCTCTTTTAATGTTTTGTTGAGAACACCTTAAACTGCGGCAGACAGTAGGCGTGTTGTGTTGCACAAGTTCTGAAATAAATGATAAAAACCTGACCAAGCTGGCGATTTCACCACAATAATAATCGTCAACTTAACTTATAAAGATTGGCGAAGCGAGGTCGGAGGAGGACCGTGAAGATCGTCGACAATCTATGGCCGTATTGTTGAGCCAGTTTACGGATGCGCACCCCACGCTCAAATTTTTCTATCATTTCCATCTTCGTTTCAATGGGAAAAAAACCCATTTCCTTGATTCACCACCTGCACTAACCTTCTTGGAACCTATGTTGATTTCTCTCACAAGAAAATCCGACATGCGTCCGTCTGCGGCGCTGTCATGTCGTCATTTTTCGAGCATGTCGTCAGATGTAGAAACAAATGGCGAGTCAAATTTTACGTCGAATGTCGAAAAGATCGTATGTCAAGGTACCACTGTACATTGAGGAAGTAATTTGAAATTTTAATTATTGGCGAGATAATAAATAGAGCTAATTAAATTTCAAATACTGTGTATGAATGACTGTATTCTTTCATTTTTATTTATTCAATAAGCCTTGCAAATTGAATACATGTGTCCAGCAAGTCTAACAGAATTTTGTACGGGGTTCCCTAATATTGTGCCCAGCGAGTATATGCATGAATGTCTTCAAATATTCTTGCAACAAAAAAATCTTCCTCACTAGTTGTTAAAACAAACTTGAGTGTGAGTTGCATGCCACCCACCTTGTCAAAAACAAAGTCAGTACATTTTGTTTTTGTTTGTTTTTTAAACTGTAATTCCTGTTTGTCTGATTGAAGCAAAAGGGGAGAGCTGCAAAAAAATTTCGGCCGAGGGCCTCCCGCTTGCATGCCCATGAGGAGAGAAAGATGCCCTAGTAGCTGATGTGACCACAAAAGAACAAACATGCATGAACACTAAGGTGAATGAGTGCTGAGTTTCACACTGAGCACTGTATACTATATACAATACACCTTCACACACCCATGGGCCCAACACAAGTAGCACACACTGGGATGCGTGAACAGACATACCACTGGTGGGTTCATGGAGCAGGGAAAGAAAGTGTGAGATTTGCCAACCTATAGGAGACTGAGTAATCGAAGAGTTTGATTCGGAGCGCAACATTTTGCTGCCATGGTGATGAACTAGAAGAAATGATGAAGGTTGTTGAGCAGCAGGACAGAAACAAGAAAAGAATATGAGGCGTTTGCATACTCATTTCAATGTATACATTGAATAGAATAAGTACTCACTGCTGTTCAAATGCCAGTTTTTGTAATATATTTCAAAAAACCAAATAAACAATATATAATTTTAAAGCAATTGACGCTAATATTGTGACCAATACAGGGTTCTTGGACCATTTTAAAAGTCAAATTTAATGATTTTTAGGACATTTTTAAGAGCTTAAAAATATAATTTAAGACCAAAACACGTCAAACTATTTCTGATGATGTTTCCGCTGAAATATGTCAGGTAAATAAAACCACCTACTATTGCCTGGGACAAAAGAAAGGGTTTGACGAATATATAAGTGTAGGCAAAATGAACTCTATACAACTATTTCTGATGAAGAAATACTACTGCCACAGACCACTGGTGTTTTTCTCTTTTCACGTACGACTTGACGAATTTGACACCCATTGTCCCGAATGAAAAAGTCTTTTTGAAGACTTTGCAGTTGAGCTGGGAACCTCTGGGAGCCTCACGCTACTATTTGCGATACAAGGCTCACAATTGGGCGATACAGCAATCGAAAATCAATCAATACTGTACATGGGTCAGGAAATCATTCTAGGATATTCTGTATCTTTTGGACTATAAGTCGCACCAGCCAAAAAATGCGCAATGAAAAGGAAAAAAACATATACAGTGGGGAGAGCAAGTATTTGATACACTGCCAATGGGTTTTCCCATTGGCAGTGTATCAAATACTTGTTCTCCCCACTGTATAAGTCGCACCGGAGTATAAGTCGCAATTTTTGGGGGAAATTTGATAGAATCCAGCACCAGGAACAGACATGTCGTTTTGAAAGGCGATTTAAAATAAAAATACAATAGAGAACAACAAGCTGAATAAGTGTACGGTATGCTAACGTTACATGACTCATAAACAACGAACTGAGAACGTGCCTGGTATGTTAATGTAACATAGCTATTAGAGAGTTATTCAGATAACTATAGCATAGAGAACATGCTAACAAGCAACAATGATATAATAATGTGTAAATAATTTAACACATAAGTCGCTCCAGAATATTCGACGCACCCTCTGCCAAACTGAAAAAAAACTCCGACTTATAGTCTGAAAAATACGGTACTAAACCATACTATTTTATTGAACCCAGTTTAATTTTTGCTTGTAAGATTGAGAAATGCTTTTATTTATACACTCACTGGTGATTTTTATTAAGTACACTTCTTAAATACTTGAGAGCCCAGATGTATCTTAAAGTGTATATGACACCAGAAAGCATGTTTATTTCATATCACACACTGTATTTTATGCTCCTGAATGAAATGGACCGCCTGGATGTGAGTGGAAGCGATCGATATATTTATTCAACTTTTTGAATCCCACGCCATGAAAATGAGTGACCAGTCTCTGATTGAGGAAGAAAGCAGATGTGACGTCAGTGGATGAGATCATGTTCACTATACAGCCATACTATTGTATGGAGAAGGATTGCGGATTCAGTTAGTTTTGCATATTAATCCATTTATTTTTCGCGTCACGCCAGCCCAATGTGCTGCAGGCTCTTGTTGCTACACCAGTGAGAGTGGTGTGAGCCATTTTGGGTTTCCAAAAGATCATGTTTACAGCGAAGTATGGGCAAAACAAATCCAACAATCGAGGGACCATTGGATGGATGGGAAAGTTAGTAGGCCACGTGTATTATGTTATATCAAATACTGGGATCATGGCACAAACTTTAATACGGAGGTGGCTTGCATTTTGTGGGTAACAATGCTCACCATCGGCTGATAAAGGGGGGAGTACTTGCGTTCACTGGTGTGTGACGAACCGCCGGTCGTCGACCGGTGAAGGCGGGAGTGCTTGCCTTCATCTGCCGTCGAACATGGCGTGTGACAAGCCGCCTGACGTCTGCTGGTTTGTCCACCAAAAATGCGCCATTTTCAGTGTTCATTCCCCTGCTGCATCCTAGGCAACAAGCACTCCCGCCAGATGCTCGCTGACATTGCCCTGGGTCCGGCGGGACTGCTTTCCGGGGCTGCAGCAGGGGAATGACGAGTGATCGTAGTCCGCTGGAACTTGCTCACCCCGGAGGCTGGCCGATCGGTGAGGGCAATCACTCACGCTGCTGTGTGTGACAAGAGTCAGCGCAGTTTTGTGTGCTTTTTCATGTTCAAAAGGCGAGGAAGAGACTTGGAAGAGCCGCTGGGTTCGGGTTAACTCTCACGCCTCTTCTTTTGTTTACGCTCTTTCCTCCAAGGAGTCAGCAGTTTTGACCATTATGCAGTAATTTAACCGTCATACTGAATAAATGCATTTTTAATATTTTCATATACCATTTAGCACAAGACTGTTATTTGTCATGACAATATGATTTATATGGTAGTTGTGGAATTAATAATTATACAAAGAATATCGTGTAATAATATTGGAGTAGAGAGATAAAAACAATGATGACATTTTATGTTACCCATGCAGTCCGCGCCAATCATTAGCCTCTTGTTTGTTGTCTCTGTCGCCTTTTTCCCGTTCTGAATCTTCCTCCTCCTCCAAATACGACTCAAACATATAAGGCTGTATGTCACTTACTTCCTCTGGATCGACAATATCGTTCAAAAAATCCACACTTGAACCAGAATTGCTGAAAAACGCTTCCTCCTCCGTTGTGCTCAATGCTAAATACTTCACTTAGGGACGTCATCACCAGGATGGAGGCGCCAAGAGCGCTATGATGACAGGAGGAGTTTAACGGCAGCTTTAAAGACGCATTTCTCGTCATTTGCGCTTAGCCAAATTGTTGTATATAGTTGAATCGTCTCAATTTTTTTATTTTGATTCCAAAAATAATGCTATTTAAGATTTCAGTTTAGGTGTCATATACACTTTAATGTTGTGGGCAGTGAGTGTATATTTTTAGTACGGTGCATTATCACTTGTTTTTGTAATATAATGGGCCTTTTTTCTCTACCTGTTTACCTTGTGCGCTTGCAAAGACATGACAGAGGATGCGTGCCAAAAAGTGCTTGTGACACTTTTCACGCTGCCATAAAACTGAACTTTTAAACTCACCTCGACAGGGGTCGTTCTTCACCAGGAACTCGTCCAGCGCCATCCAGCCTCCACCCACACGCACCATCACGGTGCTGCGCAAGATGCGTACTAGGCGAAGCTGCTGGGAATCTCCGAACTACAGCGAGATGGAGGAGTGAGGGGAAGAATTTATAAAGAGCAATAAAACAAAGAGGGCATATGTGAACTAGGACTACTTGAACACTTCAGCCTTGAACCAGAACAACACTGGAAACCAGCTGAGTGTGACATTTACATCACTTATATTTTGTGTCAATTAAGAGCCATACGCATGCAAAACTTTGGGATCTATAATTAATTATCTAAATCAGACCATGTTTCCTTTGTGTGTTGCAAAGGTTTCACACAAATTAAACTTTGACACAACAACATCAATTTTTCATTCTCAAATACACAAACAGCTCAAGGTCAGTCCAAATGGCTTTACTTCCATTCGTTTACAATTGATTTGTAGTACTGATGGCACATTAAAACTCAATACAGATAGTCCTCGGGTTACGAACGAGTTCCCTTCCAACGCTGGTGACGCAACCTGAATTTCTGCGGGAATCAGAATTAACACTTTAAGTACCCCTAAATACCCCCTAAATCTCAAAATAACTATCCAATAACATGTACTATACATCATTGTACTGTCCTTGCTAAGACGTTGGAGCTAAGTTCTTGATAGACAGCGAGCTAAACTGTCATTTTTCCCTCTCTTTCTGTCACTCGGCTGCATGACAGGAGCAAATGCGCTCTTCTTCGTGTGCACAAATACGTTCTTGTTCGTGCGTACATGCGCTCTTACTCGTGTGCATACTACTACCTCCGCTACACTTCCTGCGCCAAAATAAAAACACATTATAATCAAATACACATTTCGCCAAAGGGCAGAACAGTCATATTAATAAAGTTAAAAAATAAGATTCTGTGAGGTACAATATGGTACCGTTTTTCGACACACACACACAAAAACGACTGGAGACAAAATGGTCAAAAGTCAAAATCACAGAAGTCCGGTACATCGTAACCCGGGGACTACCTGTAGTTTTTATTATCTGGAACCACTGTACTGTATAACCCTTAGATGCATAAGTGGTGAGGTTTTTTTCTTAAAACATCTTTGTAATGAAAAACTTCAAAACCTCAAAAACATGTTTTTGATATAATGCCATTCAATTTCTTAAAGTTTTTATACACTTAAAAAAATTGTAATTTTTCTATTTTCTACCCCAACCTTCCATATGTGGGTCAAAAATTACCCACATGCATTTTCTATGGAGTCCAATGGGAACCTTTGGGTGTCAGGAATAAATTAACTGTGGACCACAAAGACTAGGTATATACAGTGCTGGCCAAAAGTATTGGCACCCCTTGCAATTCTGTCAGATATTGCTCAATTTCTCCCCGAAGATGATTGCAATTACGTTGGTAGTGATATCCTCATTTATGTTGATGTGCAATGAAAAAACACAAAAGAGAATGGAAAAAAAAAAAATCATTATCGTATTACACAAAAATGGGCCGGACAAAAGTATTGGCACCCTTTGAAAAATCATGATGCCTCTCTAATTTGTGTAAATAATAGCACTGGTTACTTACCTGTGTCACATAACAGATGGTGGCAATAACTAAATCACACTTTCAGCCAGTTAAAATGGATTCAAGTTGACTCAGCCTCTATCTTGTGTCCATGTGTGTACTACATTGAGCATGGAGAAAGGAAAGAAGACCAAAGAACTGTCTAAGGACTTGGAAGCAAAATTGTGAGGAAGCATGGGCAATCTCTAGGCTACAAGTCCATCTCCAAAGACCTAAATGTTCCTGTGTCTACCATACGCAGTTCCATAGGTGTCAATAAGTGTAAAGCCCCTGGGCACTGTAGCTAACCTCTCTAGATGTGGACAGAAAAGAAAAATTGACGAGAGATTTTTACGAAAGATTGTGCGGATCGTGGATAAAGAACCTCGATAACATCCAAACAAGTTCGAGTTATCCTGCAGTCCAAGGGTACAACAGTGTCAACACTTACTATCTGTCGGCGTCTGAATGAAGAGGGACTCTAAGATACCACTTAGGCCAGGCTGGAGTTTGGCAAAACGTACCTGAGAAAGCCAAAAACGTTTTGGAAGAATGTTTCCTGGTCATGAGACAAAAGTAGAGCTTTTTGGGAAAAGGCATCAACATAAGAGTTTACAGGAAAAAAAGACGAGGCCTTCAAAGAAAAGAACACTGTCACCACAGTCAAACATGGCAGAGGTTCCCTGATGTTTTGGGGTTGCTTTGCTGCCTCTGACACTGGACTGCTTGACTGTGTGCATGGCATTATGAAGTCTGAAGACTACCAACAAATTTTGCAGCATAATATAGGGCCCAGTGTGAGAAAGCTGGGTCTCCCTCAGAGGTCATGGGTCTTCCAGCAGGACAATGACCCAAAAGACACTTCAAAAAGACACTACAAAATGGTTTGAGAGACAGCACTGAAGACTTCTAAAGTGGCAACCAATGAGTCCAGACCTGGATCACATAGAACAACTGTGGAGAGATCTGAAAATGGCAGTTTGGAGAAGGCACCCTTCAAATCTCAGAGGCCTGGAGCAGTTGGCCAAAGAAGAATGGTCTAAAATTCCAGCAGAGCATTGTAAGAAACTCATTGATGGATACCGGAAGCGGATGTTCGCAGTTCTTTTGTCTAAAGGTTGTGCTACCAAGTATTAGGCTGAGGGTGCCAATACGTTTGTCCGGCCCATCTTTGAAGTTTTGCGTAAAATGATAATGATTTCTTTTTTTTTTTTTTTTACATTCTCTTTTGTGTTTTTTCATTGCAAGCAAAATAAATAAAGATATTACTACCAAAGCATTTGTAACTGCAATCATTTTCGCCCTAAATACTAAATATTATTAGTGTAGTATTAGTGTTTATTCACCAAAATGGCATATAAACACATTGAGTTTAATATAGGTCATTTTTGACCCACTAATGGAGGAGTGTTGGGTCCTGTCACTTGTGCAACTAAGGATCAAGTCAGTAGAAAAAGATACCAGTGACACCACCGGAGGTCACTGTTGGGCTATAACTTGCTTACACCTGGCCATGATTAATGTGCTTCTGGTGGGATCAGAGAGCAGTTGAGGCACTTGGACATGATCTTGAGCGTTTAGTGCATGATTGACACAGCCGCATGCTTTCTGTCCAGATCAGGAACGATGGACGCACAGACAGCAAACTCGTGCGCTTCCAGCACACTGTTGCACGCTTCATTAGTACAATCCAAGATGCACTGACAATGATGCAGAACCAAGGCAGCTAGCGCCGGACGACACACATGAGGAATGGTTCAAATTATCTCTAATGTCTAAATCCATCACAGTGGGACACTCAAACATGAGCAAACACTGATGACCCTGCAACGAGTGTCTGGCACTAGCATATTTTATCTCAAAAGGAACAGAATCTTGCAATCTTAATGATTCTCAAAATGATTCAACGCCACTGGTGATTTTAGTGATCAGATACATTAAAGGTGATGGAGATTGAGTAATGAATCTGGAGGAAAAAAAGGCACAAGAAACACTTGAAGAATAACCATTTACCAGGATACAGCTTTCCAAAACTGCAACGTGCAGGTGAGGGCTTAGATTTTGATTTTCCCTGTTTGCTATTGTCTCATCGCCGACTACGGAGTCATGTAAGCAGTGAACCAGACCAAACTGTCAAAAGAATTAATTCAATTCATTGTTTGTTGAGACATGGACACAGATCAACACTACTCCACTACCCATGTCAATTATACATCCCCTCAATAACCTAACAATGTGACCCATATCTGTCATGAATTTTACATTTAAACATGCTTTTGTTTTGTTTGGGGGAAAAATAGGTCAAATGAAAAAAACAAAAACAAAAAAAAAGAGCGCGAACATGAAGTTCAGAAAGCATCAGGCAACGTTGCGATAAGACATTCCCAAATTGAAGCGCCCATAGCAAGCACACACATTTTAATTCTTTTAAGTGGCCAGCAGATGAACAACCAATAAAAATGTAGGCTGAAATGGTGTTTAGCACATATGCAGAACAGTAACTGAAACTCAAAAGTGGACTACATGAGCATTTTCTGGAAACAAAAGGCCAATGTTTTATTTTTTGTGTTATTATTTATTTTTCTTAACTATAATACAGGTCAAATTCATTCAGTTTAAAGCCGTGCTTCTCAATAATTTTCGGTTAACCAGGAAGACGTAAACATTTTGCGCCCCCTCAACAACTCTCTGCCGCCACTGTAAATAGTATCATCTGTCAATTAAATTATCATTATTATATTTACACCTCAACATTGTGTTCTTTTTTATATTAAAGGAAAAAAAGTAATATAGATCATCTTAAAATAAAGTAACTTTATTAACAACTTTATTAACAACGGTTTGTCTGTAACAGAAAAGACTTAAAGCGCATCAATTTGCCTGAATTAAAAAAAAAAAAGTCACATTCAAACTATACAAATAGTAAGGTACATTTTTGACCATTTGACACAGAAAAATAAGATTTAATAAAATCAGTAAATGATAATAAATTCAAATTGATTGGCAACATTAACTAAGAGAACAATATGCCAATTAATTAGACAGAAAAAAAAAAAAATATATATATATATATATATATATTAATACAACAAAAACGATAGTGTCATTGGACAGAAGGACAACTTTTATTTTTGCTGCAGGCAGTATCGCCTCTTTTGCTGTAGTGTGGGGTTATTTTTCACTCAGCAAGTTGGTATGTCAAGTATATCATGCTAACAGTGCTCGCTGGTTTACTGATATAAAACTAGGGGTCCCCAAACTACGGCCCACGGGCTGGATACGGCTCGCCTCCACATTTGGTCCGGCCCCCTGAACAATTTTTTTTTTTTTTTTTTTAACTTTTGTTATTTATTTCCTGGCTTTTTCTGTGAAGAACCCAGAGAGGGTTATTTTATTATTATTTATGATTTTATTATTATATTATATTATATTATATTATATTATATTATATTATATTATATTATATTATATTATATTATATTATATTATGTTATTTTATTTTATTTACTTTTGTTCTGTGAAGAATCCAGAAAGGGTTATTTGATTGTGGCTTTCTGAAAAACAATAAATTTTTACATTTAAGCACTCCTGCAATCGTCACACTTTTTCTGTTACTAACTGACCCCGGCCCCTCATCAGAGAAGGGAAAAGTTATGTGGCCCTCACAGGAAAAAGTTTGGGGACCCCTGTATAAAACTGACAAAGCAGGACGATTGTTGGCAATATTCTGCACGTTTTCGCTGAAAAAAAAATCAAGCAGCTTATAAATGTGATAGGGGTCTAATGTCTTTAAATCAACACTAAGTAACTTTTGAGTTTTGGTCGATTTTTGCGACTCAGGTGGAAAAAAGCGGTAGTGTTTCCTGATCTTCCGGATGGATTGAATGACATTTCTTTTTCCAGCAGCTGTGTGCAGGCTGAATAGTAGTAATGAGGTAATGAATCCAGTTTTGGCTAAACAACAGCATATGACAATGTTGAAATTGCGATACGTTTGATTTTGTAACTCATCAGCGTTGATGAGTTCGGTTGAGGGAGGGGGACACGCTGGTAGCCTCCCTTTTTCTTGTTTTTTTGTCTCCTTGGACGAAACAATTTGTCTCATTTGTCGCTGTGCCATCTTTGTGTCTTTATAACAAATGAGGAATGGGGGAAGTGACGTATGCCAAAAAGGAGTCAGCATATTTGTTTGTTTTTTTTTGTAGCAGGAAATCTGCCACCCTCCTCAGATACTGATACACTCAAGATATAAGAGAGGTGTCATTCAACTAGTTGTCAGCCGACATATATTCACAAATGTTATGAAAATATTTTATATAAGTTGAAACGTTACCTAGTGTTGCTTTAAGTGATGTATTAATTGATTTCGCCTCCTGCTGTCCGCTGCAAACATTTTTAGACACAGTAAACAGACTGGTCTTTCCTTGTCTCCCACTGTATTAAAAGTCAAAGCCAAAAGCTACATACGCTTCATCATATTTCCTCATCTTAGCGCTTCATGTCTCCATTGCTCATTGCCACCCACTGAGTGGATGTGCAATGACATGTCATTCGCTTTATTCTAGTAGTTCCCCGAGGTCACATGCGCCACCCCTGGCATCGCTCTGGTGCGCCCCACTATTTGAGAAGTACTAGTTTAAAATGAGAAAAAAATCATTATTGTTTTTTTTTTTTTTTAATTGAACTTACCACATGATAATTTAGTTTACATAAATTATTTGGATATATGGTTTATTTTCACATTATTTCACACATAAAAAATGTTTGTTGGAATTGTTTGTTTCTGACAATTTTCAATAAACGTTTCCTAATGATTTGAAGCAAAAATACCCTCTATGACATCAAATATTTGTAGCTTGAATAAAAAGACTGCAACTCTTTTTTCCTACTTCTGAGTTTCAGTATGTAACCACCAGCCAGGGAAGTGGGCGTTGTTAATTGAAAAGCAAACATGGGACATAAAAAGCCATATAAAGACACAAATGCACAGAAAAAAACCTTTACCTGGTTTCCAAGGTAAAACTGGTGGTGTGAAGAACAATAGAAAAATTCCATTAGCATTAGACACTGATATCTGGGTTCACAATCTCACCTCGGGAAATTCTACCATTCAAAGTTTTCTATAATGGTCAGTAAACTACACCTTTTTCATATGCCATAATAAATAAACATTAAACTGCATTCCAATTTTTTGACATTCAATTTTTTTCCATGAAAAAGTTTATTTATTTCCAAAATAAACATTTTCATGATATTATTCTATTATTAATTAAGTAAAATTCAGCTTACCCTGTACTTGTTGGCACCAATTTGCTCCACCTGGAATCGCTTGGGACATTTGCATTTGGCGACTTGGCGTGTCACCTACAAAGGAAAAACAGGAAAACTAATCCTTGGTTTTATAGTGCAATTTTTAAATGAAGTAAACAGGCCTTTAACCAGCAGATGACGCTGTTGTAGTGAAGAAATGCTGCTCTCTTTCAGATTTTTTTTTTTTTAATTAATTAGTTTTTTATGCTGTCTTTATTTGATTTATCTCAAAATCTGTGATAGTGTTGTTTTTAGAAGACAAAGTGTGACTTAAATTGTAGATTTCGAAATTGTATTTTTTCCCCCTTGGCTGGCTAGACAAACTCTTTAGAAAAACAAATATTATCCAAGTAATTTTTCCTTTGGAATTGAGAAATTTATATAATGAATGAGTCAACTTTGCTATTAGACTTATTAAATTGGATGTACAGTATTACTCAATATTTGGAATGTAATCTACCTTCAAAGTTAACGTTTATTGTTTATTACTATAAATATAATTGGTTTAAACTTTAAGGAACATGATTTGATAGATTTAAGTGGAAAATTTGTTGTTACCTCATCTTCAATCTTGTCAGCATCTGTCAGAGGTTTGTAGGCATCCTTGTTGGGGTGAAGCGCCGCCACAAACTCGTAGTAGTCGATGTAGCCGTCACCGTCCCGGTCAAATATATCAGCCACGGCGCTCATCTCTAGTCGACTAGTCGGGAATTCTGAGGGTACATAACCCAGTGGTTAAAAAAAGAAATGCTCGAAATTGTCAATAATACTGCTAAAAATAATTGTGGCAAGTTTCTTTAAAAATAAATGTTACAAAGTGCTTCACATGAATAATTGTCAATGAAAAAAAACTATGCAAACAATTAACATATTTACACTGATTATTTTGATTAAGTCATCAATTATTTCATTGCTGTTAACTTTACTCAAAATAGGTGCGTAACGATACATTGATCTGGATCGATACAATTGATCAAGAGCTTCTTCTTTTAGATACTCTACTTTTGAAAAAGATGGTTTTCATTCAAATACCCAAAATGTTTCAGCAACAAAATTGCCAAAAACATCGAAATTGCTTTTTATTTTTTCGTTGCTTTACGTGTAACAGCTGAAGGCCTTTAAATCACATCAAATGACGGCAAATATCGAATATTTATCCAAATAACAGCTATTGTAATGCCATTAGGGGTTTATACACCCAGCTCATAACAAAGCACTACGAAATGAGGTACCCGCTGTACAGGCGTGTATTTAGTAGATTGTAGTGCTGCAACAATTAATCAATTACCTTGATTAATTCAATTAGAAAAAAGCTTCAAATCAAATTTTGCTGCTTCGAAGATTTGGTTAGAGAGACTTTGTAATTTTTTGTTTTGAAAGTGTTGCGTTTAGTTTTATTGATTTGGGTGGATACACTGCCCTCTAGTGGCAATAGTGAATATGCCATAACTCGTCTAACACCCATATCGTATGATTTTATGTTTGTTTATGCATTTGTTTTGGCAGTTTTTTGAGGGAATATGTATTTGAAAGATTTGTTAAGAGCACTGTAGAAAAAGAAAATTAAAAACCTTAGCATTTCATAACATTTAGTTTGTGGACTTTTGCTTTGCAAGTTAGCCAATTGTTTCTATATTGTTTGAGGCTAAGATCAGGTATTTTAATTAATTTATTTTTTTGCTCTTGTGAAACCAAAGTGCAATTCTGAATTGTTTGAAAAAAACACTCAGGAATGTTATTATGTATACGCATTTAATGCTCATTTGAACGTGTAATCTTGGCGGGCCAAAACAAATATTATTGCAAGCATAAAGACTTGTTTAATTGTTCTACATATCCTAAAAACGTATTCTGCAATGCATGAAATGACTGTAATCCGATTATTCGATTATTCACATTAACTAACTGATAGATTAATCAATGATGTAAATAATTGATAGCTGCAGCCTAGTGGATATGGAGTCATTTAAAAAACAATAATGTTTCGGACATCCACTTACTAGAGGACAGGATACCCTCGATGAACTCTTGTCTTGTTACTTTGCCATCCTGATCTTTATCGATGCGTCGGAAGAAGTCCATGACGCGAGACTTTTTGTGGTTCATCCAACGCATGTAGCGCTTCCGCCACACATCAAAGTCAAAGTTGGCGAATTCTTTCAACTAGAAAGAAAGAAAGATATGTGATAACAGGTAGTCCCCGGGTTACGAACAAGTTTCATTCCTACGCTGGTGATGTGACCCGAATTTCCGTGTAAATCGGAATTAACCCAGTAAGTACCCCTAAGCACCCCCCTAAATCCCATCATAACTATGCAAAAACATGTACTAAACGTCATTGTACTGTCCTCACCAAGACGTTGGAGCTAAATCCTGGCTAAACAGCAAGCTAAAGTGTAATCTCTCACTGGGCTACGCAACTTCTTCGTTGGAGTAAATGTGCTCTTCCTTGTGTGTGCGCACGCACTCTTCTTAATGTGCGCAAATACGTTGTTCTTCTTGTCTCCATGCGCTTTTAATCGCGTGCTTACTACCTGCTCTACGCTTCCTGCGCCAAAATAAAAGTATCCATCACAAAACAAAAGTCAACATTATAATTAAGTAGACATTTGGCTAAAGGGCAGAACGGTCATATTAATAAAATGAGGTACAATAAGGTATGATTTAGGCGATTTAAAAAAGTAAAAAACGACTGGAGACAAAATGGCCAACAACGAAGTTGAAATCACGTAAGTCGGGGCACTACCTGTACTTACAGTGGAATGAAAAAGTATCTGAACCTTTTGGACATTTCTGCATAAAATCGCCATCAAATGTGACCTGATCTTTGTCAAAATCACACAGATGAAAAAGCAGTGTCTGCTTTAACTAAAACCACCCAATCATTTATAGGTTTTCATATTTTAATGAGGATAGCATGCAAACAACAACAGCTGAGGGGAAAATAAGTAAGTGAACCATTACATTTTATATTTTGTGCCCCCCCCCTAGGGTTCAAGTCTGGAATTTGATTTGGCCACTCCAGAACTTGATTAACATCCAGACTTTTAGAGATAGCTTTGTATCCTTTCCCAGCTTTATACAAATCAACAATCCTTGATCGCAGGTCTTCAGACAGGTCTTTTGACCGATCGGTGATGCACATCAGACAATGCTTCTCATCAAGACAATTCTTACAAGTTGTGTTTTACAGGGAGCAGGGTAGCTTTAAATCACTCATCAGCAGTGTTGTTAATCTTACTGCAATGCTTCTCATCAAGACAATTCTTACAAGTTGTGTTTTACAGGGAGCAGGGTAGCTTTAAATCACTCATCAGCAGTGTTGTTAATCTTACTGAAAAAAAGTAATTAATTATAGTTACAAATTACTTCTCCCAAAAAGTAATTGCGTTAGTAACTCAATTACCTGAATGTAAGAGTAATTAATTACTTGGAAAAGTAATTGGTGATAATTACTTTTTTTTTCCCCTCAAAAAAAAAACAAAACAAAACAAAACAAAAAAAAACAAAACAAAAAACATTGGCCACACTATGTAAAGTTTTTTGTGAAGGTTTTTGGATTGGCCCGAGCCCAATTCTTTACCCTAATTTACCCTTTACCCTGAATCAACTGTTAAAAGTTGTTAAAATTGCTCCCATTATTGCATTAGTTCCCTTCTCTCTACTTTCGACATATGAAAGTTTTAAAACTGTGTCATCATTTAAAGATAGATTCAAGTCAAGATTTTGCCGATTTAGAAGTATTTTAGATAAAAAGTTACTTAGGTTCGCTAGGAAGGTTCTACTGTTTTAAGATGGCGGCTGTTTACTAACGCATCTAGTGCCATGTCTGTCATTTTGCATCTAGTTATATCTATATACAGTACATGTGATATCTACCATGTCTACCATATCTACCATAACATGCGGGCGTAGTTTGTACGCTATCGGCTACAACAGGTATTTTAGATAAAAAGTTACTTAGGTTCGCTAGGAAGGTTCTCTACAACAGAGCCGTAATAAAAGGTCTACTGTTTTAAGATGGCAGCTGTTTACTAACGCATCTAGTGCCGTGTCTGTCATTTTGCATCTAGTTATATCTATATACAGTACATGTGATATCTACCATGTCTACCATATCTACCATAACATGCGGGCGTAGTTTGTACGCTATCGGCTACAACAGGTATTATTGGAGCTACCTAGCATCGCGTTTTCTCGGCGTCACAACTTTCTTGCCTCCTCCCCACTCCTGCTCTGCTCTGTCGTCTCGGTGAGTCCGTCTCCCTCAGACTTTTCGACCAATATAATAACGCATAGTAACGCATGCCTTTCCGTCCTCAGTAACGGTAACGGCGTTGCCAAGATGAGAAAAGTAATTAATTAGATTACCCACTACTGAAAAAAATAACGCCGTTATTAACAACACTGCTCATCAGTGATTGGGCACACACCTGACTTAAACTGTTTGGTAAAAAATGGCTTCAATTGCCCTTTAAGTCTCCTTAGGCAGAGAGTTAACTTATTTTTCCCCCTTCTGTCATTGTTTGCATGCTATACTCATTAAAATATAAAAACCTATAAATGTTTGGGTGGTTTTAGTTAAAGCAGACACTGTTTTTTCATCTGTGTGATTTTGACAACCATCAGTTCACATTTGATGGTAATTTTATGCAAAAATGTGAGAAATTCCAAAAGGTTCAGATACTTTTTCATACCACTGTAAGTGGACTGGATATGATATATTACACATTTCAATGTACCTCCTCCAATCTGTCCAAAGCATCGTTGAGTTTCCTCCTCCTGTCCAGAGCCAGCAACCACACATGCTGCCATTTACTGACCAGCAGGTTAACTCGTGGGTTTTTTGTTTCGATGGGTGCTTGTGTCGCTGATGCATACATGGTTTGTGTGGGAGAACGTTTTCCTGGAAGTGAAGAAAAAAAATGAAGAACGTGCACCAAAAGTGTTTTGTGACAAGTGTTAACATCACTCCAGGTGCCAAAGAGGATGTTGAGTCACTCTGCAGTGACTCATCACTTGCCAGATGGTGCAGGTTTTGCATTGTAAAGCTAAATTTCAAGATACGTACTTCCAGCTCGTCCTTTGTCCAGCACGGGGATTTGAGAGTGGATCTGAGGCTCCAAAGCAGCCTTTCTTTTGTGTGTCTTTGTGATTTTGTCAACATCTGGTTGCTTTCTGGTCATTTCCTCCATGAAAGCCTGCAGGGTTAAAAATAAATAAATAAAAGTTTCTCGTTACCTTTGGTTAGTGCAAAACTTTAAACACAAGTAGAGCTGCAGCTATCGATAATTTAAGTAATTGATTAATCTATCAATTAGTTCGTTGGAATAATCGAATAATCGGAATAGGAACATTTAATGCGTTGCAGAATTTTTTTAGGAGATATAAAACAAAGGCTTGGTAAGACTGCACTTTCAAAAAAAGCATTAGATGCGAATATAAAATAAAATTCCCATGTGTTTCTTCAATCTATGCAGAATTGTACTTTCATTTCACTAGAGCAATAAATGCATTTAAAAATAAATATGCATTTAAAAATAAATGAAAATACCAGAACTTAGACTCAACCGGTATAAAAATAAATAAATAAATGAGGGTCTAAGTACAACAAAAGAACAATAGGCTAACTGACATAGCAAAAGTCCGCTGACTTAAATGCTATAAAATGCTTTTTTTCACACTGCTCTTAACAAATCGTTCAAACACATATTCCCACAAAAAAACTGCTAAATATACTTCGAAACTAAATTACGAATGCAAAATAAAACCATATTAGCGCAAATGAAAACTTATCTTATGTTGGTCTTAACAGGGAGAAGCTAGATTCAACCATCTTAAATGAGCTGTCATATTCACTGTTGCCACTTAAAGGCAGTTTATCCACCTGAATCAATAAAACTAAATGCAAACACTTTTCAAAAATTCAAAAAAATTTGAAGCTTTTTTTCAAATCGAATTACTCGAGTTAATCGATTAATTGTTGCAGCACTAAACACAAGGCTTTCTTTGGGTATTGTTTAATGTGTTTAGTTGGTTGTTGGCTGCTCATAGAGGATACACATTAAAAAAAAGAAATAAATCTATCATGAAGATGTTTTGCTTTAAAAGTCACAAATACAATTCCAACCCTTGATTTAAATTATTAAATATGTGCTCAGTACTGCATGAACCCAAACAGAAATAGTGTTCTCAGTTCTCCCTTACACTTCAGTTCCAGTTCAGTCTTATTATATATAATAAATGCAAATGAAAAATCCCTTTACCTGGTGTTCTGCGATGAGATTTTTCACCTCTTGGATCTCCTGCGGGAGAGGTTCTTTGTCTTTGTCACTCAGGTTCGACTCGGCCCATTGCAGCCAAGTCAGGAGGTTCTCCAGCAAGTCCTGAGTGGCTAAGGACTCACTGAGAGCTGTGGCCAGTCGCTGCTGGTGCTGCCTGGCCCAGGCTTGCACCTAAAAAAGGGCACGTGATGACTTAGAAATCCTTTTGTGTCACAAACTACAGAAAAAAAACTAAATTTTTAAGATACACTGTTACAAATCACAATTTACCTCTTCAAACCGGGCTTTAATGATCGTATTCCAGTGTTTGATTGTTGTAATAGAGTCAGGATGGCATATGCTCAGAATAGCCTCACCCAGGCTAATGGCTTTATTCAGAGCAACTCGCTTTTCTTCTAGTTTCCTCATAAACTCCTTCAAAGAGGACAGAAACACGTTAGGATTTACATTGAACCACAAATGGAATACAGAAACACGATCGTATGAAGTGAAAGTCATCTAAATATAAGCGCAACTCGCCTTGTGCTGGTCAATGAGTGCACGTAGAGCCTCTTCATCATCAGGTAAGCTGCCATGGAAACGCAAACTCTGCTCAGCCTCGGCCAGCCACTCTAGCAAAATGTGAACTGTGGAGTGAAACTCCTCAGCTTGGCACAGGGCCTGCTCTAGACGCGCCTGCTTGGACACTGAGAGGTTGCACACCGTCTCCCACCGTGTGCTCAGCTCCTGCATCTGTACTTTAACCCAAGAAGAGTCGTCGTGACTGCTGTCAATCAGCTCCCTGGCTGAGCGTTTGAGTGCCTGGACGCTGACAGTCTTCTTTCCCAGCTCCTTCTGGAAGACCTGCAGAGCATTAAAAATGAAAGACATGGTCAAACACGGAAAAAAAGGGAAATAATAACTATTATTCAGGAGTGATAAAATAGCAAAATAAAAACAATCTCTGAAAGTTATGCTTTATGCAGGCGACAAACTCAAGACAAATCAGGCATGCCGCATAATTTTGTGTAGCCAGTAAAAGACAAATCATGTGCATCGATTTCATGCTTCGTGCTCAAATGCCCAAACCAGGGTTGTTTCAAGTTTCCTCAAGTGAAATTTAAGACTTTCAAAGATATTTTAAGACCATTTTGAATAGAATTCATTTTCAATTTGAGAGCGTTTTTCAAGCACAATCTCACAATGAATGAATGAATGGATAAATAAATTAGTGCTGCAATGAGATTAACTTCAGTAATTCTATTAGATAAAAGCTTCAAATCCAACTTTGCTGCTTCGAGTATTTGTTTAATTAGAGTGGTGTTGTAATTTTTTGTTTTGAAAGTGTTTGTATTTACTTTTATTGATTTGGGTGGATACACAGCCCTCTAGTGGCAACTGTGAATATGATATAACTCATTTACCATGGCTGAATCCAACTGCTCCCTGTTAAGACCAAAATAAGCTAAATATGTTTTTTATACATTCGTAATTTAGTTAATAGGTATACAGTATTTAGCTGTATTTTTGTATGTGGGAATATGAGTTTGAACGATTTGTTAAGAGCATTGTCAAAAAAAAGTAAGCATTTTATATCGTTTAAGATAGCGGACTTTTGCTACACAAGTTAGCCAATTGTTCTTTTGTTGTACTTAGATACACATTTCTTTATTTTTCTTTGATACCGTCTAAGGCTAAGCTCAGTTATTTTATTTTTAAATGAAAGTACAATTCTGCGATGTTGAAAAAACACATTTTATTTTGTATTCATATTAATGCTTGTTTGAAAGTGCGATCTTAGCAAGCTTTTGTTTTAAATCTACTAAAATTTATTATGTAACGCATTAAATGTTCCTAATCCAATTACTTGATTATTCGAACTAGTTGATCCGGATGTCTCGATCCGATCATGTGATCGGAAATTGGGCCAATTGCGCCATTTTTTAGAGGATCACTATCGGGTGAAAAGGATTGGGCTTTTTATTTTAAAAAATGCATTTTTTTCTGCTTCATGCTTGTATAGCCTCTCACTCCCTCCTGCTGCATTTCTTGGTTAGCGGTGCCCTGGAGTTAGCTTTTTAAACTTAACGATGATTGACAGGGGTGTAGCTTTGATCTTGCCAGAGAAGCTTGGTAGATTTACCATGAAAGACGCACATGTGTCAATTAGCTTGTTAAACACTAGCGGTACTGTGCTGTGGCAACTAATTGTGTAAGTGAGAGGCTGTTCTCAGTAGCATTAGCGTCAAAGCGTGAGCGGATTTGAGTAGACTCTTTCAATGAAGCATTTAATAAAGACTAGCCTTTTTCTACGTTATTCTTGTTTAAAAATCATTCACATTACGAAGGCGGCACGGTGGGACAGTAACATTTTAAAAACTTTTTTTTTTTTTATGAACAAAATTTTGTTTTCGGTATTGGATTGGTACCCAGTATCGACAGATTCTTAAAATCAGGTGACTCGGATGCAAAAAATATGCAATCAGGACATTCCTACTAGTTGATGCATAGGCTAAAATAATCAGTAGCTGCAGCCCTAAAATAAATAACCCTTAGAATGTTGGCAAAAGCACAATGTCACGCAAAGGACGGAACTGAATTCAATTCATACTGAATTCAATGTCTTTTATAGACACTACCTAGACTAGTTCATATAAGACTTTATAAAAGCCGATCGAAACCCTGAGTATTGCAGATTTTCTCGAATTAATAACGTTAAATGTTGGAAGATTTTACCATCAGGCTTCTGATTTCAAAACCATGTATCATTCAATTTGTTGTCATGATGGCCCATCAGTGGAGAACAACTAAAACGCGGCCTGTGACAAAAATGAGTTTCACAACAATGCATTCATAAAAAGAACATTTTACATGAGTGTGGTCATTAGTCTAATTCATTTATTTTGGAATGGGTATTTTTTTGGGTCAGAAAATATTTGTCTTTTCGGCTGCTTTAGGCATCCATTCAATTTGTCTTTTAACAGACTGCTAGTCAGCGCAACAAAGATCCATTTGTTGGGATAGGATTATTGGGTTTTGTTATTGACATAGTGCCACTGGCACATAAAGGCGTGTCTTTCTCACGCATGTCAAAATAGAAAGCCTCGCAACGCTTAAAGCTCAATGAAGTGGTAATACAATACCAAGCCTGTTTATTGATCTATTCTCTAAAAGCGTTTTTTTCAATTGGGATAATACAAAATAAATATAAAATAAGATATGTTTATTCAAAAGGAAGATGAGAAAGAAGTTCAGACCTTGTGGTTGTCTATCAGGTTCAAAATGAGGTCAATATCGCCGTGAACTGGCTGGTCTTCAGCCATCTGAGGCTCAACCTTGTACAGCCAGTCAATGAGAGCCTGCAGAGCATCTTTGAACTGGCCAGAGAACAGCAGCGCCTCCTCTAGTTTGTTTTGCCTAAAGGAACACACAAATTGATATCATTAATTCACCAGGCTATCAATGTTACGTCTAAGCTGCGCACATGCACAGTTGTGCACCGCTTGCGCGGACTCAGCGCACAAGAAAACATATGCAGCGCACAAAATAAAATTCAACAAACGTATTTTAAAGTCACTAGAACTACTGTCTGCGCCGCAGTGATATGTCAGCGTGACACTCCCATTGGTAGGTTACTGACACCACCATTGTATATAGTTGTGAGGTGCATGACCTGAGTGCGGAGAAAAATAAAGAGTGAAAAGTGAGTAAGACTCCTGCGCTGATTTGCTGAAGCCACATTCCGCTGCCAATATGTGCAAGCGCTACAGTATTAATTAATATCAAAGTTCAGAACTGATATAATTTATTAGACAAATAATATTGTTTCTGTACCGTTTTGCTTCTTATGTTTGGGATCATTTTGTTCTTTTAAGATGGAATGGCTGTCAGAGTATGTGATTTTTTTAAAAAATTGTTTTTTTTTTTTAAACCTGTCCTGTAAAGCTGCTTAGACATGGAATATAGGAATCTTGAGTGTCCCTATTGTCTGAACAGTTTCAATTAGGGCTCAAACGATTAAAATTTTTAATCGAGTTAATTACAGCTTAAAAATTAATTAATTCAAACCATCTATAAAATATGCCATATTTTTCTGTAAATTATTGTTGGAATGGAAAGATAAGACACAAGACGGATATATACATTCATCATACGGTACATAATTACTGTATTTGTTTATTATAACAATAAATCAACATGATGGCATTAACATTATTAACATCCTCTTAAAGCGATCCATGGATAGAAAGACTTGTAGTTCTTAAAAGATAATGTTAGAAAAAGTTATAGAAATTCTATATTAAAACCCCTCTTAATGTTTTCGTTTTATTAAAATTTGTAAAATTTTCAATCAAAAAATAAACTAGTAGCTCGCCATTGTTGATGTCAATAATTACACCATGCTCACTCATGGTACTAACATATAAAATCAGTTGGACCCCAAACGCCAGCAGAGGGCAGCAGACACCAAAAAACAAGTAACAAGCGGACATTACACTGTACCGTCATTTTAGTCTGTTTGAGCGGGGCATGTGCGTTAATTGCGTCAAATATTTTAACGTGATTAATTTAGAAAATTAATTACCGCCCGTTTACGCGATAATTTTGACAGCCCTAGTTTTAATGTAAGAGTTTGATATACTCCCACTGTGGTTGTTCATTATGTTTTATTTATCATTTACAGTGGTACCTCTACATACAAAATTAATTTGTTCCAGGACCTGGTTTGTATGTCGACATGGTCCATAAACCTACGCCAAATCCTTAATAAATGCTGCAGGTAAAATTACATAAGCAATTACACATGGCAAAACAAATAAATTATAAATACAAATCGGAAAAATAATAATAATAGTAATGTAATGAATTAGGTTGTAATGTGGCGGTTGTGTTTTGCATAGTGTTCCTGAACGCACCGTGACTGTCGAGAGAGTGAGAGAGGGGGCAGCAGAGATTTTCCTTCCTCTTTCCATCGGGTGACCATATTTTGATTGCCAAAAAAGCTCTTTTCTCTTGCCAGTGAAATAATGTAAATCAAACCGTAGCCTTACAACAGTACTAATTTGACAACAACAACAAAAAATGTCACTTTAGTCTTTAATGTTTTTTGCTTTAGCACTCCAACGTCTGTTTTCTCTGTTACTGAGCACATCAGAACCAACCACTGGGCAGGCTCTCTGGGAACACGTCACGGGCAGTACAGTAGTATTCTGTGCAAAGCCTCAGTCAATTTCAACACACGAATTGGTCCCGTGAAAAATGATGAAAACAGGACATTTTCATGAATTTATAAAAGCCCGCCAGACACTCCGGACAGATGTAAAAGGTGGACATGTCTGGGCAAAAGAGGACATTTGGTCACCCTATCTTTCCATGTTCTGTTGTTGTTGGCGTCGGCTACCGTGAACATTACCCGTGTTGTGTTGCACAAGTTCTGAAATAAATGATTGAAAACCTGACAAAGCTGACAACTTTCTTGCCAATGTTACAATAATAACAACATTAATAAAGTTGAAAAATTTTACTATCTGGACCTCTAATAAGGATCGTATGTTCTATGCAATCGTATGTCGAGGTACCATTGTATTTATTAACTCTTCCATGCCACAACTGAACCTTACCCAGACCAAAGCAGGACTCTTCCTATGGTTAAAGTAGGGCTCTCACAAATAATATAATATTCTCATGAACAACGAGATTTTAGTCTTTTTCATTTTGAGTGGGCCAAATCAATGATATTAAAAGTAAACTAATGAAAATTGACGTCGTAATTTAATTATTTTAGTAAGCCATGTAACTGTCTATGATCCAAGGTTTTGAACAGGCGTAATACTAGTGTGTGGCCAAAGGGTACACATCTGATGTTGCTCACAGTGGTCCTCAATGTGCTCAGGGAGCTTGTGTGTTTGCTCAGACACATGTAAAATTAGAGGGAACATTCCAGGCCATGCATACAATTGGATCCGAAACAGTGAAGGAAAGAAAAAGCAGTAGTGAAAATTTATCATTGCAAAGAAACTATCATTTTTGGCCAATTTTGTAATGTCAAAATCTGTACTAAACAAAACTTGACCTTTGAATGACTATACCTCTCTATGGACTTCCCACAAACGGTGTCCCATTTGTCTCTCAGTTCACTCAGCATGTCGTCCAGTTTTTGATTATCATCCTGAAGTGAGGTTTTGTCCTTGAGGGCTCGACCAGTTCGCGAAGTCGTATCATACACGGAGTGCTTGCTTCCCAAAGACTTCTGGAACTCCTGTTAGCAAGAAATCCATACTGATAGAGTACATATAATGCAGTAATTGTATTACAGTGCTACTTAGCCTTCAGTCTGCATTGACTGGAGCACTGTTGTTGTGACTTCTGCTTTGCCCAATCAGAGATCACCACAAAGGTTCATTTTTGTGTGACAAAATTTCTACTTGAGCATTCTATATCTTTCAACTGAGTGCATCTCAGATAGCATCTTAATCTGCGTGTGTATGTGTACTGATTAGGGACATGGCGCTCTTCATGAAAAACCAAAAATGGGTCAAAACTCAAGAGCCACAGCTCCAAAGAGATTATAAGTATCCCAAAGCACGGCCACCCCAAATACATTTGCTCTATCCCAGTATTATGACAGGATTAACACAATCTGCCAGTGCACCACTGCAAAGCAGGGATTATGTAGCCAACGATAGAATTAAAAGTGTGACTAATGTATGCACTATACTGTAATTCATCTGAATAGGTTTTATTGAGAATGTTCCCACCCCTCATTCTCTCGCAGTGAAACCACACAAAAGCAATCTTTTAAACCTCCGCGTCATTATTCAGATGTCTAAAAATACTCTACAACCCCTAGCAAAAAGTATGGAATTGTCAGTCTCGGACGAGCACTCACTCAGACATTTTATTATGTAGAACAAACTTAGGTAAAAAGCTTGAATTAATGAATTAGATCAAAAGTGCAACTTCTAGGTATTTAGAAACACTAAAAGAAATGAATAAAAAACATTGTGTTGGTCAGTAAATGTAACTTTTATAGAGCAATTGCAGAGAAGTAAATATAGAATCACTCCATTCTTAACAAAAAAATATGGAATTACTCCATTTTGAGTAGAAAATACAGACATACCCAGTGAATTTCCTTTCCTTAATTGGGCCCCTGCCTCAGATTGGATCTGCTTCTTAGTCAGCAGTTAAAAACAGTGCAGTTATCACACCTTGAAGGGCTGCTGGACCAAGTCCATTCACAAGAATCATGGCTCCAACAAGAGAGATGTGTCTTGAGACCAAGGAAAGGATTATTAAACTTCTTGAAGAAGGTAACGCTACATGTATGGTTGCCAAAGATGTGGGCTGTTCACAGTCAGCTGTATCAAAAATCTGGACCAAGTACAAACAGCATGGCAAGGTTGTTAAAAGTTAAGCCTACAGGTAGACCGAGGAAGATATCCAAACGTTATGACAAACAACTAAAGGCCATATGTCTTAAAAACAGAAGATGTACAACAAGACAAATGAAGAAGAAATGGGAGGAAGCTGGAGTCAAGGTATGTGACAGAACTGTGCAAAATCACCCCAAGGAAATGGGATTTTCATACAGGAAAGCTAAAAGGAAACCATCATTGACACTTAAACAGAAAAGAACAAGACTGCAATGGGCTAAAGAAAGGCAATCATGGACTGTGAATGACTGGACGAAGGCTTATTTTCAATGATGAGTCAAGAATCTGCATTGTACAAGGTGATGATGCTGGAACTTTTGTTTGGTGCCGTTCCAGTGAGATTTACAAAGATGACTGCCTGAAAAAAACATCAAAATTCACTCAGTCCTTGACGATATGGGGCTGCATGTCAGGCAAAGGCACTGTGGTTAAATCTTCAATAAATGTACAAGTTTACATTGAAATTTTAGACAGCTTTCTTATCCCTTCAATTGAAAATATGTCATTTTCCAAGATGACAATGCATCATGCCACAGAGCTAAAATTTAAAGCATTCCTTGGAGAAAGACTCATCCGGTCAATGTCAGGGCCTGCAAATAGCCCAGTTCTCAGCCCTATTGAAAACCTTTGGTGGAAATTAAAAATAATGGTCTACAGCAAGGCTCTGACCTGCAAGGATGACCTGGCAACTGCAATCAAAGAGAGTTGGCACCAGATTGATGAACAATACTCATCAAGTCAATGTCTCAGAGACTGCAAGCTGTCATCAAAGCTAAAGGTGGTGCAACTAAATACAAGAGATGTGTTTTGATTGGTATTTCTTTGTTTCTCATGATTCCATATATTTTTCCTCAGAATGGAGTGATTCTATATTTATTTCCCTGCACATGCTTGATAAAAGTAACATTTACTGACCACCACAATGTTTTTTATTCATTTTTTCCTTTAGTGTTTCTGAATGCTAAAGAGTTGTACTTTTGAACTAATTCATTATTTTTTTTAAAGCTTTTTATCTGAGTTTGTTCTACATAATAAAACGTCTGAGTGAGTGCTCGTCTGAGACTGGTGATTGCATACTTTTTGCTAGGGGTTGTAGTACACATGATAGTTCCTACATGTTGTTCAAGGTCAAAGTATAATCAAGATGCATTTTCAAAAGTTTCAAGCACTCGTTTGAATACTAGTACTCATTTTTACCGCTCACCTTGTGTTGCGACAGCTGCTTCTTGATCTTGTCCGGCTCATTGGCAATTTCCACTTCCGAGTCCAGTGTCTTCTCAGATTCATCCAACCACTCCATCAATTTACTCCAGTTTTCATGGAACTGAGGACAAACAAGATAAGCGTCTAGTATCTCCAGATAATGTTATTTTCATTACTGGTTAATTAGAATAGGCTTGAGAAGCTTGTGAGTACCTGTTTTGCTCTCTTTCTCGCATCGTCCAACACACGACCACGTTCCACAGATCGCTGCACCAGCTTCTCCCAGCGGCCTTGTACACTGAGGAGTAGGTTCTTGATCAGAACAACATCCTGCTTCTGGCTGAAGTACTTCAGATGTGTGCCTGTCTTGTCCAGCTCGATGATGTCATCCCTGTGAGAGTTGACCTCAGTCACAAACATCTGCAAAGAGACAGGTTACAGACAATAGCGTGTCATCTTAAAGGCTTTCAGTTCATTTACAAACAAAATGGTGAGTTTGTGACATCATCATCTTTGAATGAAATGACTTGTCCATAATGTGATTTTTGACTACTTGCTGTGGAAGTTGTGCAAGGGCTTAGGTTTGGTCTCAACATTGGTCGGGACGATATAACAGCATAACCTGCTTGTATACCTTTTGCTAGGGATGGGGAAATAATAAGACTAAACAGATTTGGTGAACGGGGGGCAGGGCTATATTTCTCACAAGTATGAACCTAATTAATTGATAGGCTAAATGATCAATACAAAATAAATATGTATTCACTTATACTAACTTTCTTGTGTAATGGTTCAGTTGATACCGTTCGATTCCAACATTTTGTTTTCCAACAATTTGTTTTCAAGAAACTACTCAAGAAACATTTTCGAAATTTACAGATTAAATGTCTGGATTTTACGAGCAAGTTTAAATGGCAATATTTCAACATAAATTATATTAACATAAAGAATAAGTCTAAACAAGTAAATTCAATACAACCAAAAAACGTTTTAGTCAGGGATTAACTAAAATAAACAAAAATGAAGCCTTCCTTCAGGTAAAACACTACTGCTTTTGTCCACAAGCATCTCTAAAGTGCATCAGTGGGTTGAGAAATTAGGGGAAACAATCTAAATCGGCATTAATTTTTACCTCGGTTATGATTAATGTATGACTATGTGAAAAAATGTCTGCATAGGCTGCAAATGAAATGCACTAATAGGTGTTAGGTTTCAAACGTGTAAAGTCACAACAAACTCAAGCCTTCTTTCCTTCAGAACTAGGCTGTTTACAAGAAGAAACGCATCGGCATGTTTTTTTTTTTTTTTTTTTACTGTCATCACTTTCTGAAACACAGGCTGGGTCTTGGGACCTCTCTCTCGAAGCAGCTTCTTGCTCACGTTTTGCTGGTTCTATAATTTTCATCAGAGTTCATTACGTTTCTCACAGTTTACTTAATATTAACAGTTGAAAACACATGCAGGAGGACACTTCTCTAAGCAGATTCTTACTCAGGTTTTGCAGGTTAGGAAGTTCATACATTTTAATGTTATGCTAACTCTGATGCAGGTCGGACCTTCAGTAGCAAAATTAGTGGTGTGTTTTCCACCTCCACAACATTGACGTCTTTTTACATTACTTACAGTGACTGCTGCTGCTGGTGGTGGCCGAAAAAAAAAAAAAAACTAATATCCCTCCTCTTCGAAGGGGGCGGCATGTTGTTGACATGAATCTGACATAAATCGAGTTTGTGTGAGTGTGCGTGTGTGGTGATCAAGTCATCAGCCAATCAAAGTCAAGACCAAAGTCTGAACATAATGAAAATAATTCACTTAATAATGGTTGGGTCAATTCTACCCTTGCCACATATGGGAAGGAAATCTAAATTACCTATATAACTGAAGTCATTATATAATGCAAATAAGGTTGCTTAGAAGTTGGTGGGGACAATTTAAGCATCCTGAAAAATAGGTACTGCTATGTCCCTAACGTCCCTATGCAAACCTACGCCTTTGAGGTTGTGTAACCATTCCCTCTGTGCAAGCATTACCTTGTGCTCATCGATTTGAAATAGAATGGTTTCAAGAATCAGGGAGGCAGGTGACACCATGTTCAGCGTTTGCTCTGCTTGGGTCAGCCAGTTGATGAAGTCCTGCAGAGAGTTATGGAAATCTGTGGCCAACGTCAAAGCCTCTTCCAGTTTCACCTGTGGACAAAAAAACGCAGTGAAGAGCCACCCTTTAACATGATATCTTGATTAAACACAGATGCAGTATGAAATCATCTTCACTGAGTCAAAATAATCACAAATACAAGCCCAAATCAAATGAGGAAGTACATTTTCACCATGGAGGTCGATGGTGAAACAGATTCTCGCTAATGGATTTTTAATTGAATGATGAGAAACATCCGTT
Organism: Corythoichthys intestinalis; assembly: GCF_030265065.1. Classification (NCBI taxonomy): domain Eukaryota; kingdom Metazoa; phylum Chordata; class Actinopteri; order Syngnathiformes; family Syngnathidae; genus Corythoichthys; species Corythoichthys intestinalis. Next base: position 9,946,481 of record NC_080404.1, read on the forward strand.
GGGGCACATGCTCATGTCACACAGCCATGCTAACAATGTTAGCACGTTGATGTTTGATGCTGCATTTCCCTCATATGTCATTGAGAGGGCTAAACGTGGACTCAAGAGTTGTCAGTTCTCTATTCTATTATGGGAACACTTTGTTTGGCTGCAGACCGCACTGTGATTCTGGGAACGGGACCAAAGTAAAGAGGAAGCAAAATGGTTCAGCAAGAAGCCAGGCCATATTTGTAGTGAGAGAGTCACTTTGTTTTGTTGTGGGTGTGTGTCTGGGGGTGAGTGGGAGTGTGTGTCTGTATGTGTGTGTCTTAAAGATGGTTTATCTATTAAGGTACAAAAAAAGAACATGTTGATTATGTCTAGCTATCCTCACAGGTCTCATTTATATTTGTTACTGTGTTATTGTGGAGATAGCATAGCTAAGTGATATTGCTAATAGGCATTTTACTTCATAAACCTCCTAAAACCACTGAAATGCAGAAAATATGCTTTTGGCACAGCATGGACTTCAGTTATACCTATAACACATACACACACAAAAAACTGTTTTTACACATGCATTAAGCCACTGCATTACACATACTGTCACCAAGCATACATGAGAAACTGATTTTCATTCAAAATTTTCAATGATGTGCAACATAACAGTTAACAAAAACGCTCTAGAGTAACCCGAACCTCCATCTCCTAATTTTTATTTTCCCTCACTTCCTCACATCTAAATGCATAACCTCAATTCATTTTTAACTACTTAAGAACATAGGATGTACAGTACATTAAAATTGAAGATAATGTAAACTTTCATTCGTTCATTTTCCACGCCGCTCATCCTCACTAGGGTCGCGGAGGTGCTGGAGCCTATCCCAGCTAACTACGGGCAGTAGCCGGGGTACACCCTGAATTGGTTGCCAGCCAATCGCAGGGCACAATGAGACAAACAACCATTCATGCACACACTCATACCTATGGACAATTTTAATGTAAACATTTGACTTATATACTATTAAAAAAAAAAAAAAAGCAATATACATTAACATAAATAAGTACAAATGACTTACATAATGGACAATGAAATTGAATATATATTGAAGATAACGCAAACATTGACTTTTTTTTTATATCATAGGGAAATAAATAAGTTGCCTAACATAGGTAAATGAACAAAAATAAGTCCAAAGTGCACATTAACTATACTTCCAAATGTATCACATTTGAGACAAGCATTTCGGGACTTCATTGCAACAAAAAATGTTTAAAACCTTATTGTGTTCATTTTCACTTTAGTTATATTTGTTTTACCACGACAACAGCATTTAATGATTAATCTATCATTTATGATACAAATTAGAGAACATATATACAATTTTTTTTTTTTAATGTATTATATTATGTTAAGGATAACATAAAGCTTTCAAATTTAAAAAATTCTGTTCATTATTTCTGGGGTTAGACATTATAAAATGGATGTTTTCAAAGCAAATAAAATCAAATTAAATAAGTATCTTTAATGTTTTCCTTTCTCTTAAAGATCTTATCAATTTTCCGTTGCATTGCCCTTTTTTATCGCATGAATTCAACAAGCTCGTTCTTTTTTTTTTTTTTTTTTTGTCCCAGAAATATGTGCATTTGAACCAATCAGAACTAACTATCCATGCTGAACACATGCCACTATGTCAGCCAATTGAATGGACAACTGGAGTCCAGGCAGGGTTGTTTGTTGCGCGCATGGGCACATCGGCACGAGTCGACTGTCTCGTCGCACTCAGATACACATGCTGAGAGAACTCCGTGGAACAAATAAATAATAAATATCGGTGGAAACGGATGACGCAACACAAGCACTTTATTAAGTTTGTTGTTAATACAAGTGTATGTAAATCTGGCGTTAGTAAATTGTTTTCTTGCGAGATGCGTGTGTGGCAGCCTGGCAGGTTTTTTTTTTCAACATGGAGATGTGACTGTTGCCGTCATATTTTCGGGATCAAGCACCGTTCCCCCCCATTCCGCACCCGAATTTTATAACAGAACAGCGTACCGGACCATTCCGGCCCACTTTCACCCCTGATTTTTTGTGAAAACAACATCTAGATGGAGTCATACCTTCCGATCAGCAACTTTGGCTTGTGTCACATCCCATTTTTCCTTCAGGTTTGCAAGGTCCTGCTCTGTGTTGCCTTCCGGTGTAATAGAGAGCAGCTGTTGACCTTTGGTCATCAACTCCTGGTACAGCTCCTCCTTCACCTCCAAGGCAGAACACAACTCCTGCGTGATGACATGGCACAACAGTTATTTAGGGAAAATACTAGTATATTCTATGTCAGCAGTATAACATTAAAACTGCATGTCACCATGTCCCCACAAACAATTAAACAGTATCATGTTTGTACTTTAGTAAATATTCTCCAGAAATGCTGCTTTCAAAAAAGTTCCTTAGAAAAAACACGCAATGAAAGTACCATAAATGGAAGAAAAAGGAAAAGAAAACATTCCTGGAGACATGACATTCAGATTATTCTGAAAACTGTTTTAAAAACCATGAAGTCTTTTGGTCATCTTTGGCAGTGTGGAGCCAAAAGATTCATTCAATTTTCACAGAGCAGACAGAGCTGGCCGACTCCTCACGGCCGGACCATCTGCATGCGCAATCTCGCATTGTTAAACACGTACCAGATGGGCGTTAAGCTGCTCGCGGGCTGTGTCTGGTAAGCCTCCCACAGCCTTTGATGCCAACAGCTGACGTTCTGTGTCTTTCAGCCATTGCAGCATATCTTCCACCTCACCATGGAAACCCTGGGCCTACAACACAATACAATGTCAGTCAGACAAAAGGTGTCACAAACACTCATTGTTCGGAGGGAGTGGTTCTCATTTTTTTGGATTCATTCATTTTGCTAGCAAAACAATGTTTGACATACATTCTGTTGCATAAATATCAGCATGTAGATCTAACTGATAGGGAAAACAATGTGAAGTGATTGAACTATGTACATCAATGGTATTCAGTATTCTATTTGAATTAGGGCTGCAACCAGAGGTGAGTAGAGTAGTCAAAAAATTGTACTCAAGTACGAGTAGCGTTACTTCAAAATACTATTACTCAACTAAAAGTATAGTCATCCAAAAAATTTACTCAGGTACAAGTAAAAAAGTATTCAGCGAAAAGAATACTCAAGTAATGTAACATTATGAGTAACTGCTTATGAATATATATTTTTTTTAAATTGTATTTTTTCTTTCAGCACAAACTTATCGAAATAAACAGTTGTTATAAAAATAAATAATAAAGTTGCAGAACAACACTATCTGGCCTTTGCCAAAAAGGCAAAGACCCAGATAATAATGATTCTGTATAATAACCCATTACAGAAATACAAAAAAAAAAACAAATAATAATAATAATTTTACTCCGGTAAGAGAAAAAAAAACAACAAATGAAGTATTATTCATCCAAAGAGCATGTGCCCTGCCCTCTAGTGGAGAAAATAGTTCCTAGTTTGAATAGTGAATAGTTCCTTCATAATTACTTATGAAATGAAAAAGGATCATACGTACTGTATCTACAGTACGGTTTTCCGTGGTCAATCGGTGCCAAATGAAAACTGGGAGAGAGGTTTAAATCCGCGGTTTCGATTCATGTTGAGGGCAGCGCTCTATGTCAAATTCTTTATTTCAAACTCTTTCAGCCGCTTTTATCCAGGATCTTGTTCTTTCGTTCAGTAGGAACGTAGATTGACTGGTAAATCGAGAGCTTCGCCTTTCGGCTCAGCTCCTTCTTCACCACTACGGACCGGTGCATTACTGCAGACGCTGCACCGATCTGTCTGTCAATCACCCGCTCCCTCCTACCCTCACTCGTGAAAAAGACCCCAAGATACTAGAACTCCTCCACTTGGGGCAGGATCATCCCCGACGCCACCCTTTTCCGACTGAGATCGATGGTCCCTGATTTAGAGGTGCTGATCTTCATCCCAACCGCTTCACACTTGGCTGCGAACAGCTTCAGTGAAAGCAAATGAATATCGGCCCCAAAAATTGGTTATCAGCCCCTCCAACTACTAATAATTAGTATCGGTCCTGAAAAACCCATATCGGTGAATCTCTAAACAACACAAAAGACAATCTAACTCTCGACATTTCTGATTTTGATGCCAAAGTTGTGAATAAGACTTAATCTAAATGAATCCTTTTCCAAAAAAAACAATATTACATTTTAATATGTTTATATACCTGGAGCAGAGCACTTTCCAACTGCTGCTTCCTCTGCTCTGTCCTCTCCAGAATGGCTTTCCAGCGCTGGTTTAGGTTCTCCAGTTTGCTCTTTAGGCAAGAGGCTTCCTCTCCAGCACTAGATTGCACAAGATCATTGCCTGCTTTGTTCACTGTCTCAACTGTTGATTTGTGAGCCAAAACGTCAATCTGAAGGACCTGAAGTGAAAAAAATGAGCACAAAGTCAACTAATTATGTATTCTCAACAAGGCGATAAGAAATGACAACATTTACATGATGTTTGGCCAGCTCAATCTCAATGGCTTTAGGGTCTCCTCCTGCCTTTCTCTGCTCATTGAGCATCTCCTCAGTGTGGCTCATCCAGGCCAGCAGCTCATCCAGCGCATGCTGGAACTGTCCCAGTGCCAATAGACCTCCCTCAAGTTTGTGCTGTGGTAAAAGCATCAAACATTAAAATTGGGCAATGAGCGAGGGTACCATCAGACATCTTTTTATTGTTCACCACCTGTCGGCTGATGATCTTCTCATCCAGGTTTTCCCACAGCATCTTGAGCTCGTACATCGGCTCCTGGATGGCGCATCGGTCAGTCTCATCGGTTACCTTTTTCAGCAGGAGGCCCGCCTGGTGGTTCAGGCGCTCCATTTCTATCTGCAGCTGGTACGCTTCAACTTTGTACTCCTAATACACATGCAGCAGAACAAAGTGATATTGACAATCAATGAATGCATAATTCTTTACATCCTGTTTGATTTAATGATTTGAATGCACAGTACATTTTGGACTGTACCTTCAGCTCAACAATTTGCTGCTTGACAGTTTCTAGATCGGTGCCCACAGGTGACATGGAGTCCAGTTTGCTCTCCAGGATATCCACCCAATCAAACATACCCTGTGTGCAAGGGAAAATAATATGTTGTTACTAATGTTCCCTCTAAACTGCACGTGTGCACAATCACGCAGTGCTTGCACATACTCAGCACACAAGAAAGTCCATGCAGCGTACAAAATACAATTCAACAGAAACGTATTGTAGCGTCACTAGGACCACTGTAGGCGACACAGTGATGTGTCAGCGCGTTCGATACGGCAATGTGATGCTCCATTGATGGGTTACTACACCAGGATTGTACTGTACGGTATATAGTTGTGATTTGCATGACCTGGGTGGGTACGGAGAAAAATAAAGGGTAAATAGTGAGCTACACTCCTGTGCTGATTTACTGAAGCAAGATTCTTCTGCCACTTTTTGCAAGTGCTACAGTATTAATTGATATCTAATTCATGCAGTGTAGTTAATTAGACCAAAAAAATCATATTCTATACAATTTTGCAATGTAACTCGATGAGTAATAGGTCTCTAGCCAGTACAGTGATCCCTTGTTTTTCGCGGTTAATGGGGACCAGAACCTACTGCGATAAGTGAAAAACCGTGAAGTAGCGCCCCCCCCCAATTTTTTAAATTTTTTTATTTATTCAGATTTATCATTGGAAAGAGATACATATGAGACATATTTTTTTCACTTTTTTCCTCAAAGTTTATTAAAAAAAAAACATATATATAAAAACGTATATATATATATTTCAATTAATGGCTGTTAATCACTTCAAAGGTAATAATTATGATAGGTTTTTAAAATTTTACTTTCCCATCAGATTATTTTTAAACGAGAAAAATGTAGACGTCCAATCCATTTAACAAAAGTTGAAAAATGTTTGTCTTTATCAAATGCTTCATTGAGTGAGTCCACTCATATCCGCTCACTTACACACAATGAGTTGCCACAGCAACTGTTTAACATGTTAAACAATGTTGACGAATGCGGCGCTTTGAAGTCTTTGCTTCCCAGCATCTCTGGCCAGATCAAAGCTTAACTGTCCGTCAATTATTGTTGACTTTAATTAACAACTCCAGTGCACTGCCACCAACAAACAGCAGTGGGAGGAAGGGAGAGAGACTACACGATCAGCTCAGGACAGCTCATTTTTATTTGTTTCTTAATTGAAAAAAATACCTGCGAATGACTGGGGGCACTAAGTTTGAAGCGTGAAGTAGTGAGGGATCACTGAATAACGATATAAATCACTTAACTTACGCTACGCAGCCAATCATAGCACTGACAGTATTATCCATATGTGCCCTGCTCATATGCGCCATGAAAGCTAGCTAACAACAGTGTAGCGGAGCTAAGAGACGCAAATGCTCACCGCTTATCGTGGTGAAGGGAACGGGCAGCTATACAACACTCACCAAGCCAAAGTAGAATAGAAATGCGGTTCCTTTTAAATAGAATGGCTGTTAGGGTATGTGCAAATAGAAGAACAAGCGGTGAAACTGAGTGAGATTTTTTTCTGTGTTTTTTGTTTTTTGAGTGTCCTTATTGTCTGGAGTTTTAATGTGGGGGTTTGATATACTCCCATTGTGGACGTTCATTGCGTTTAATTTAACCATGCCAGACCTTACCCAGGCCAAAGAAGGACTCTTCCTATGGTTAAAGCAGGACTCTCACAAATAACATAGTACACATCTCATGAACAGCAATTTTTTTGTCTTTTTCATTTTAAGTGAGCCAAATCAATTATCTTAAAAGTAAACTAATGAAAATTGCTGCTGTAATTTCATTCTTTTAAAAAGCCATGTATGATCCAAGGTTTTCAACAGGCGTGATAATGATGTGTGGCCACAGCGTACACATCTGATGTTGCTCACATTGGTCCCTAGGGTGCTCAGGGAGCTTATGTGTCTGCTCAGACACATGGAAATATAAAGGGTATATTGGTTGCGACTTAAAAACAAAGCATTCCAATTTCACATACAAAGCTGCTTTTACCCCAGGCTGTTCTGGAGTAAAAACCGCATATAATAAATACAATATAAATAAAATAAATAGCATAAAGAATGGAAAAAACAACAACAAAGCCTGTCATTTTAAAGGACCGTAGAAAATGCTTTTACAATTTATCAAATAAAGGTCCAATAAAACAATTGAATTGGGCTGCATTTTGATCCAAATATAGCAAAGCACTGTGGGTGGTATCAGAGTTAATTGGACGCTCATAAAACAGTTGCATCACTGTAGCTGTTTGTGATTGATGGCGCTCTGTGGTTTACAACTGTGCTTTTAAATCACAAGCCTTGAAATCTGTTTCAAAGTATTGTTCTTGTCACTACTCCACAAAAACAGAACACATGTGTAAATCTTAAAATGTTGCCCTCCTTCTCCTCATTTGTAGATAACCACGATGTATCCAGTTAAGTCTTCTTTTAGAGTCTAATTTTTATTATTTAAATACATTCTGATGCCGAAAAGGATTCCAGTACCACAATAAAATTCATTAGAATTTTGTTAAAATAATGTCATGAATATGTCAACATGTATATATATCACAAGCAGTGATCAGTGTACCTGCAGGCCATCCTGGAATTGCACTGCATCCTGCATGGCCTCTTCCAGCCTCTCAACTCGTTCTTTCCAAGTCTTATTGAGATTTTCCCATGCAGAGTTCACCTGGTTGAGTAACATCACAAGGTGATTAGATCGTACTACAAGTGCAACCTTAATAATAGTATGATCAACCGATTCTTTAAAAAAGAAGGCACCTCGTCAATGCTTTTCTTTATCACTGGTTTGTCAGGTTCTCCGCAGGCTGTCATGAGCTCAGAACCTTGGTTTCGAACTGAATCCAGCTCCTCTTGAAACCCGTCAATCTCCTCTTTAAAACCCTTGTAAGGTATAAAAAAATGTTAAGACTTGAAAACACTTCTCATTTCTACAGAAGTTGTGTCTGTGCAGACCTCCACAAACTCCTGTTGTTGTTTGACAACTGAAGGATCCACTCCAGGCTCCTCTAGCTCCCTTAGGAGGTCCTGACTGTCTTTAATGGTGACAATCAGTGCGCAGTGATCGCACCAGAACCTTTCAGCGAGGTCCATCACATCTAATAGCTTAGCCTCTCGCTCTTCCAGCAAGACTTGGATATCGGTCCACAGGAACACCATGTGATCCAGTTTGTCTTGTACAGCTTGTAGGAGAAATATTTGTTTAATATTTTTACTGCAAAGTTTTAAGTTTACACGATCACACAAACACACACAGGTGGGCCATATCATAGCTGTGGTTGCCTTAGGGTGCCACGATAAATCGAATAATTAACATCTAATCGATTGATAAATGAATTTGGTAGTTGATGAATCGTTTAGAGATGTTGTTAACCTAAAAACTGTCCAAGTCATAGACTTCATTATGTATTGACGGCTCAGATCGGTCATGCACTGCACCTACCATTAAAGTAGGGAGCCACCCACATCAAGAGGAGCTATTCACCAACACACGCATGCAGCGATCTAACGCCGGATTTCTGTTGAAAAAGGACGAAAGCTGTACCGCATAGAAACAGGAATGAGTGTCTCATTTGTTCGAGGATTCAAGGTAATTATTATATTTTTCGTACCATGCATGCATTTTAAAACGTGAAAAAATTAAAAGGGAGAAATTAACCGCTACGGCATTGGAGTCATATTTCGCAATATTTACATAAAATAAATGCTAACTGCAAGTTTTTTTTTGTTTTTTTTTTTGCTTTTAACCAATGATCGAGACTGTTTTACGTCCATATCTATAAACAATTCGGGGATTTAAGTATTTATTCACAAGAATTTTCACCAAAAAAGCTCTGTTTACATCAGGCGGCTGCTAGCCACATTCACTAACAGACTAGCATTGTACTTCCACATATTTACGTAAAATAAACGCTAAGTACACATCTGTTTTTGCTTTTAACCAAGAATTGAGACTGTTTTAAGTCCATATCTATAAAAAAAATTCTGGGTCTTAAGCATTTATTCACAAGAATTTTCACCGGAAAAGCTCTGTTTATATCAAGCGGCCTCTAGCTACATTCACTAACAGACTAGCATTGTACTTCGACATTTTTGCGTCAAATAAACGCTAAGTGCACGTTTTTTTTGTTTTTTTAGCCATGAATCAAGACTGTTTTACGTCCATATCTATAAAGAATTTAGGGATTTAAGCATTTATTCACAAGAATTGTCAACGAAAAAAGGTCTGATTCCACTCGGTCAGCTTTGACGGCCTCGCCTACAATGCAGGCCCTCTATTTATCGGCCCCGTGTCCCGTCAACACATTATGAAGTCTATGTCCAACTTCTCTTTGGGCCTCTTCATAGCAAATATAACAGTATATAAATAAAATATATAATAGTTGACTGCAGTCAGGTGCTGCTTGTTTTAGCAGAAACCTCATTGGTTGAACTGTCTGTGCTGAATCTGTTGGAACAAAGTCCAGGACCCACAGCGGCCCATTGTGGAATCGGTTTGACACCTCTGCTGTATACTGTACATAAACATGCACAGTCTATTTCACGTGTATGTATAGAAGCACTTTTTTTACCTTTGGCAGATAATTCTCTGTCTTCTGATCGCGCAACCATTTCTTCTCCTCGCTGCTTCAGGGTCTCATAGGAAGGCTGCAGTTTTTCCAAATCCACGCTGACACATTTATTTTCTGTTATCTGCTCCTTGATTTTGTCCACCTCCACTGAAATGGAGGGAGGCTGACGCAGGCGTTCAGCTATCCGCTCAAGGGATTCCAGCATTGGGGCGATTTTATCATGGAACTGGTATGGAATAACAGAAGGGGTCATTTCAATCAGTCTTGCAACTATTTAATTCCAAACAGTCTAACGTACCTACTAGGGTAATCGATTAATAGGACAATTAATTATACGCTAAATCGAACAAATATCACTTTTTTCAATTACCTTCTCAATTTAACTTGAGGTTGTTTTAGCCATGTTGTAAGTAACGTTGTAGACAATGGATGACTGTTTCCTTCAAAACATTTTATTACAGCTTCCTGACTTAATAGTAGTCTACAACTGTACTGTTTTAAGTACATAAAACTTGTTAAATATTTAAAGAATGGTTCTGAGTATAAAACATCAAAAGAATTTCTTAGTTTACAAATCAGACAAAAGTCCTGTTCATTCAAATAATAAAAAGTGCCACTTGACATTTTTTTCTATGTGGGCAAAGCGCTGATACAAATGACTCATTTATTTTCTTTGAACAAACTAAAAAACAAAATCGAATAAAGAGGAGGCAGACCGTAATGAATCAGTTTTCTTAAACAGTTGGTCATAAATACAATCCAAATCCAATTTCAAAGCACACTCTCCTGTATAGCAATTTACAGATTGAAAGGGAGCTTATGGTGAAAGACGACTAAGCTGTGATATGAATGGGTTTATGTGTGGGGTTTCTTTATAAAAAGAAATGAGACAACTGTACTATCTAACACTCAATCTAACTATCTAAAACTCCATCTAACTCAAATGCTAATATGCTTCTCCAAAACAAATTACAAATGGACATTTAAAGCAACACTAGGTAACTTTTCAACATTTATAAAATATTTTCATAAGATTTGTGATAATATGTCGACTGACAACTAGTTAAGTGACACCTCTTTTATATCTTGAAGGGGTCTTTAATCGCTTTCACTGACACTAATCCACTTTGAGGAGGATGGCAGGAACTATGCCACACACACAAAAAAAAAAAAAAAACTACAAATGTGCTGACTGCGTTACAGCATACACCACTTTCTCCTTTCCCCCTTCATTATGAAGACGGATGTCGATGAGAACGCTTTCGCGCAAATCCTGCAAAAATGGCAGAGCAACAAAAGAGACAAGGAGTTTTGTTTGAGGAGGAAAAAAGGGAAGCTATCAGGATATACAGAATGGTGGGGTGGGGGAGTTAGCCACACTAAGCCACACGGTTGCTAACTGTCATATGCTATTGTTTAGACACAACTGGATTCTTTACCTTCTTACTATTCATCCCTTACACAGCCAATAGAAAGAGAAATGTTGTTTAATCCATCTGCAGGCGACCGGCAGATTGATTGATTGATTGATTGATTGATTGATTGATTGATTGATTGATGATTTTACGGCACTGTGAGGGTGTGCGTTGGTCCTCATGGGAAACTCAAGTCTTCCTTAAGGCAAAACACTACCGCTTTTGTCCACTGGCATCGCTAAAATCAACCCAAACTGAAGAGTTACCAAGTGTTGCTTTAGGACACTGATTTGCATAATTGCTAACTAGCTTAGGGGTCCGTGCAAAAGAGTAACGTCTCATCAAAAAAGAATACAAACAATACAATTGGCTTCATTTACTCATCTCAGACAGAGGCACAATGGTTCTAGCCGCACAAAAGAAAATCTAACTCTCAACACTTTGTAATATTATTGGTTCAGCAACCCAACCTGAGTGTAGCTGTGAACTCTCTCTCTTTCTCTTGCTCTAATCGCTGGCTCGTGTGCGCACGTGGCCTCACATTAAACACAAACAAGGACCCAAACGGGGCTGCTCATAGCTGCTGGCAAATTTGTTGGCAACTAAATAAGTTTTAATAGATTTTGTTGAGGTGGTTGCAGCTCAACGTTGCATTCGTAGGAAGAATTGACGGAGAATTGAGTTGTCTTTTAGCCAAAACTCGGCGTATATAATTTCCATTGACATGCGGATACATCCTCTCTCATTGCTGTCTTCACAGGCAATCCCACAAATCAAAGTCATCAAAGTCAAACACAAAGAAGTAATAAATGTAGCACTTTAGACAATTAAGTCCCATCCTGCAAAATCTTGTGGCGAAAAGATAATATATCAATAATAACAAGCAATAGGAACATTATTTCAACATCAACTGAGGACACATTTATGAATACAAAACATTTCCTCCCCCATTTCTCTCAACACCCCTACTTGTTCTCATGTTGATGGCCTTTTTAACAACCAAATGAACTTTTAACCTCCTAAGACCCGGACTCTTGCAAGGCATACATTTTTATTTTCTCTTTGATATTTAGGCTAATTGGGACCTGATGAGTGTAAAAACAAAGAATTATCTTTTTACATGATGTGGTTTCTGAGAAAAATGATGTCCACATATGAGGACATTCGTTTTAAATTTGAGTGAACACAATAACGTCACAATTGAGTAATGATGTACAAAACTTTATTTGTTGCCTGAACATGGCAGCAGTTTTTCCGAGTGCAAAAACAAAATTCAAAGCAACAACTTGTGCCCCTTTACGCAAGTCATATGAAGTGCTGCTAACAGTTGCAGGAGGACAAAAAAGAAAAACAAGTACACTTCAAAAATGTTTTTCATTGCTACTGTTGAACTGTTCATTTCAATTTCTGAACATGGCATAAAACATGAAACTTGCACACCAAATGTGCTCCAACATTTTTTTGCCTTGGGAAAATGTTCATGCCTATGTATGAAAGGCAGCGTAACAGTTGCGATCTGCCTGTAAGCAGAGGAACACCTTGCATGTAACACAGTGCACTCGAGTTTTCCCTGAGCATCCTTTTGCTCTGCATCGTGATGCGTTCTTTGAGTGTACCACTTCTGGCAGATGTGCATTAGCCTTTCTGCGGAATGAGATGTGGGGCACTTCCTGCACTGGACGCAATTTCCCTTGGACTGAAACTTCTGTGTCATCTTCCTGCTCTGGAAAGTCAGAGTTGTCATTGTCTCTCTGAGCCAAGAAGGTCATGGCCACTTCCATGCGGAATTGAAGGAACTGCATGATGTTTTTCTTTGGTGTGTCATTCAGAGTGAGGTCTTTGCGGTACAGTAGCCAGCTGTTGGCTAAAGCCAGATCGGTAAAGTGCATCAGCATCCGCAATGTCCATTTTTTTGTACGGACACTCATTCGATAGTAGCTCATCATTCTATCCACAAGGTCAACTCCACCCATCTTGGAGTTGTATTCACGGATAACAAATGGTCGAGAGATGGTCACATGCCGTTTCAGTTTCTTGTCCCATCGCTGGCACGTGTCTTCTGGCTCTCTCGCATGTACAGTAGACATCATCAACACTGGTTTATTGTCAAACCACTTGGTGACATAAATGTTTCCATCCAGATTGGTAACTTGTGCTGAGGTTCCTCTTCCATTTTTTTTCATGGTCTTGTCACTTGGCAATTTCTGCGCTGCAGCAGCAACTCGATTCCTCATAACTGTACCAGTTATATACAGATGCTTCTTCATCATGTGTTCCACTGCCTGGATTGATGTGAAGAATCGATCGCAGTACACATTTGTATTAGGATGCAGAGTCTGAGACAGACGATCGATCACCAAGCCTCCCAAACCCAGATTCCCTGGTTCTTCAACTTGTTCACGGAGTCCATCTGCACCTTGATAAATCTCAAAGTCCAGTACTATACCATCTGATGTTGCGCAAACAAAGTTTTTGATGCCAACTGGGTTTGGTTTCATCGGCAGATATTGTCGACATGGACAAGCTCCTGTGAATGGAATCATCTGTTCATCAATGGAAACGCACTGTGGCCGAGCCTGAGATTTGCAGCCTTTCAGAATGCGGTTGAGAAAAGGCCTCACCTTCCAGAACTTGTCACACTCTTTCAGATCTTCTGGAACATCCTCATCAATGAGCACTTTGAGTGACCTCCTCAGTCGGAAAAATCTATCACGTGTGAACTTTTCAGTGATGGCAGGGAATCTCAAGGATTTAGACCAATACATCTTGATTGCAGGATATGGTACACAAGACATCAAAATACAGGCACCAAAAAAATGAAAAATTTCATCAGCTGTTGTGTTGAGTGGATCTCCACTTCTAGACAGTGATGTAGCATTTGAGCAATCTGCAATGATTTTTATCAAATCTGTGTCAATATACTGTTGTATGTAGTCCAGGGGGGTCCAGCCTTCTCTGTCATGAACAGTTTCCTCCTCGTGGTCAAACGGAGGTTGATGTGGGGTAAGCGAAGAAGCCTTCCATCGCATTCCACGCCCTTTGTTGTTCTGTTCTTCATGGCTGGGTCCTGGTGTTGTATCTTCAGAGACATTGCCTGAGACATCAGCCTCTTCCTGCGGTGTCTGAGAGCGACGCCTGGGGGTGCGTGATGTGGCAATGTCACGATCTGACCGATATCCCTCGTATTCCTCGCGCAAACGTTTGCGTCCCCTGATAGGCTGACAGGGCTGTGGCACGGGGTCCTCACACCCACTACTGTCTTCTTCACTGCTGGTGGGAGGAGGTTGATATTCAGCATCTCCCACAGGATCATCGATATCTGATAAATCCTCCACCTCAGAGTTTTCTCCACCAATTAACCCCAGCATTTTCATTACTTGTTGCAGAGAATAACGCTCTAGGAAAAAAAACATTTTGTTTCAAATCAAAAACAAATCTACATATATTTATTTATAAAACATGACATATTTGTTTGTACTGTATAAAATTATGTTTTCTAACAAAATCATCCCAAAATACAAATTCTAAATCAACTCCCTCCATCCACATTTGTGGACATGTTCAACAAAACCATCAAAACTAAGTCCCTCTGTCCACATATGTGTACATCAAGTTTAGCAGCATGGTAAATCGTCAATTTTTTTTACTTTTGCAAAATTTAACTTCCACAACACACATTGAACACTTCTAAACATATCTGAGCAAGAATCAGCCATGAAATTTGTTTGAATTTTTTACCTGGTCGACTTTTGGATTGGGAGGAGCCATCAGAATGTTTGGGTGGGTTGTCAGCCATCTTGAATTTGACATGTGCTTTGTTACACTCTTCTTCCACCACTAGGTGGAAGCTTAACGTCCTCATAAGTGGACGCCAGGCCCTTGTAGTCCAAAATTTAACATTGTAGTCTTGACAACCAAAAATGTGATGTCCACACATGTGGACGCCAGGTCGTAGGAGGTTAAATTTCAAATTCCAAAAATAACACTGTCAAACTTCTTCAATTTTAACTTTGTTACAGGTTTTGTCATGATATCAGCTATCATGTCATCCGTTGTCAATCAGGTAGCACTCCGCATCTCCTCTTTTTAGTGCGACTCCACTGCACCAGGTACCATCTGCCAACTCGACGCTGTGGTTCTCTTGTTTGAACGTCTCCTGGAAGCTTTTGAACTTGGTCACGTCAGTGATGATAAGAGATGTCGCTCCCGTGTCCACCATCAGGCCTCGTTCCCGGATGCTGTGTGTATCCTGCCGCCTGGTGTCGGGCTGTTCATCTCTCACCTTGAACGCGAAGTCAGGATCTCCATCTTCAGCAATTTTTCTCGCTCCGTCCGGTTTTTCCTTGCGTCTGCAAGTGGTGTCTTTGTGCGTGTCCGTTTTGCACAGACTACACCATGTTTTTTGTCGACATGATTTTGCACGGTGGCCTTTTTGAAGCACCCCAACTCTGTGTCGTCTTTGATCCGGTCACGAGCGTTTGCTTTTGTGGCTTGCTTTGAAGCTCTTGCTTGAGTCTTCATCACTCTGTCGCTTGATTCTGCTGCATTTAACTTTTCCGTTTCTTCAAAACTTTGGAGTTTGGTTTTGAATTCTGCAAATGTCATGTTGTCATCAGTATGCGCCACATGAATTGTAAATGGCTTGTAATTTTCTGGCAGCCCCTTCAAGACCATTGCGATAAGTAGACCATCTCCCAATGTTTCACCTGCATTTCGCAATGCTGTGATGGCGGTCTCAGCTCTTATTATGTAGTCCACTATGCTTTCTTCAGTTCCCTTTTGAAGAGATGTTAGCATGGTGTACAAATTTATAATCCTGGGTTTTCCCTTCCCAGCATAATATTCTCTTAATATTTTCAGAGCTTTTCTTCCGTCATTTGCCGCATCTCTCATTATTAACGAAAGGCTTTTATCATCAAGAAGTTGTATCATTTCAGCATGCGCATCCGCATTTTTCATTTCATCATTTTCTCTCTCGGCTTCAGTGGTTGGTCCTACCAGCACTGTCTTCTTTAGCCCGATTAGATGAAAATGTCCAAACATTTTAGTTTCCCAGATTTCATATTTAGCTTCATCTCCGTCAAATGCCAGTCGAGGTAACCTACTTGTTCCTCGTGGATCCATGTTGCCTGTTAGCTTTTTTCCGCTAATCAGCAGTCCGTGAGCACGCTGTCCTTCGCGACCTTCTACACGGTGGAAACTGACTTTACCTTCGAATGACTCCTGGGCCCATAACCTGTTGAGGTGGTTGCAGCTCAACATTGCATTCGTAGGAAGAATTGATGGAGAATAAGTTGTCTTTCAGCCAAAACTCGGCGTATATAATTTCCATTGACATGCGGATACATCCTCTCTCATTGCTGTCTTCACGGGCAATCCCACAAATCAAAGTCATCAAAGTCAAACACAAAGAAGTAATAAATGTAGCACTTTAGACAATTAAGTCCCATCCTGCCATCTTGTGGCGAAAAGATAATATGTCAATGATAACAAGCAACAGGAACATTATTTCAACATGAATGCAAAACATTTCCTCCCCCATTTCTCTCAACAGATTTAATCAAATTAGTTTTTGCAGCCTTAGTACCTACATTTTTAGCTGTAGACTAAGCGATGAAATAGTGCATGGAGTACAGTACATGTACATGTAATTTTCAACAAAAGCCTAACTCAGTGGTTAGGTCTGGCAGTTTTCAATCAGTAATTAAAAAAAAAAAAAGACTTACCATAATCTTTGAATATGACTTTCATGAACTAAGGTTATTATCATTAACAAAAATGAATGAAATGACAAAAGCTAGAATTGAAAACGTTTCGTTAATTGATCTTAATTGATCTTTTTGTTCCACACTACATGCGAGAGATGTTGGCACCCATCAATTCCGTCTTTCGGTTAGTGCAGTGGGTGGTTTGTGTTGTTCCGTCTATAAATCTAATACTGTATTTTCTGCACAATAAGGCACACCTAAAAGCCTTTAATTTTCTCAAAGGACGACAGTGCGTTTTTAATCTGATGCTTGAATATGGATCAATAATGGTTAATCGTTGCAAGACATTCCCTTTAGCGACGCTGTATCTAGAGCAGTACCTCTCAAATAGTGGGACGCGCCCGCCACGGGGGCGCAGTGCGATGCCGGGTGTGGCGCATGTGACTACAGGGAACTACTAGAATAAAGTGAATAAAGTGTAATTGCACATCAACTTAGTGGGTGGCAGTGGCGCTCTCATTTTCAGAGTGCGTGCGGTATTTTTGAACCAAACAAGAGCACACAGCAACGAGCACTGGAGATATGAAGCGCTAAGATGAGGAAATATGACTAAGCGTATGTAGTGTCTGGCTTTTGGCTTTGACTTTTAATACAGCGGGAGACGAGTAAAGACAAGTTTGTCTACTGTGTCTTCAAATATTTGTAGAGGGCAGCAGGAAGCGAAAATCAATTAAGACGTCACTTAAAGACATTAGACCCCAATCACATTGAGAAGCCTCTTGATTTTTTTTTCAGCTAAGCGTGCCGAACATTGTCAACAACTGTCCCGCTTTGTCAGTGCTACATCAGTAAACCAGCTAACACTGTTAGCATCATATAAGGTGGCATACCAAGTTGCTCAGTGCAAAATAACCACACACCATAGCAAATGAGCTGATGCTGCCTTTTTTTTCTCTGTCAAATTAATTGGTATATTGTACTCTGAGTTAATGTTGCTTATCTATTTGAATGTTTTTATTTATTGATTTTATTAAATTCTTCATCTATTTTTCAGTATCAAATGGTCGAAAAATGTAGCTTGAGGGGTATTTTTACGGTTTGGATATGACTTTTTTTTTATTCAGGCAAATTGGTGCACTTTAAGTCTTTTCTGTTACAAACAAAACAATGTTAATAAAGTTATACTTGATTGTAAGTTGATCTATATTCCTTTTTTTTCTTTAATATAAAAAAGGGCACACTGTTATGCAGAGGTGTACTTATAATAATAATAATAATAATAATAATAATTTAATAGACAAATGATACTATTTACAGTGGCGGCAGAGAGTTGGGGGTGTGTGAAATGTTTACGTCTTTCTGGGGTGGCCATTACAGAAAATAATTGAATTGAAATGAATAAATAACACATCACCAAACACTACTACTACTGCGCCTTATAATGCGGCGCGCCTGATATGTGAAAACAGTTTTAAAATAGGCCATTCATTGAAGGTGCGCCTCATACTCCAATGCGCCTTATACTGCGGAAAATACGGTAATCGCAAAGAATCGAATCATCGCCAGAAATCAAATTATTGTAAAAATGGTACGATTGCCAAAATTGATCATTCATTCATCCATTCATTTTCCATGCCGCTTATTCCTCACGAGGGTCGCGGAGGTGCTGGAGCCTATCCCAGCTAACTTCGGGCAGTAGGCAGGGGACACCCTGAATTGGTTGCCAGCCAATCGCAGGGCACAATCGTAAAAAAACTCAAACAACCCTAAATAATCCATAAATTGCGAAAAAGATTAATCGCACAAAAAATAGCATCAGAGATCATCGCGAAAAATCAATTAATCACGAACAATCGCAGTTTTCTGCAATATACACTGCATTTCTTTTCATGCAGAATTCTACTCAGTTAACATGAGATGATTTTAAATTATGACATTCTAATATTTTAGTTCAATATGAAAATATTCACCTGAGTGGATTTAGAGATGGCCTCATCCAACTCAGCAGCTCTTTGTTTGACATCAGCCTTCAGTTTGGTGTATAGCTGCTCGGATTTTGTGTACTTCTCTCTGATGGGCAGCCCTTCCTTTGGGCTCAGTTCCAATAACTGAGGTCCGGTCTTATTCATCTTGTCAATGTGTGGTTTGTGCTCGGCAATCAGCTCTCGCATTTGCTGTAGGGGGAAAACATTTTTCAAACAACATCCTTTTGAACAAAGAAACTGAATGTACTCTTCTGTGTCTTCTTACCCGGAGCTCCTCTTGTTGCTGCCTGAGCGCATCATACTCGATGGCAGGTGGGGGCAGCTGCTTAAAGATCTTCAGGGTTTCCTGAAGCCATGGTGACAACTCTTCATAGGTTTCCCAGAACTGGCTCGCGAGAGACTGGGCTCGTTCCAGCTGGAGAGAGCGCTCCGAGTTCAGCTGACTCACCGCACCATACTTCTCGACCAGAGTCTGGGTCTTGGCCTGACATGAGACCGGATATTATAATGTATGCCGAAGACTAAATAAAAGAAAACACTTGCTATTACTTTCACCTTTAATAGTTCTTTTTCCTCTGGCTTTTTGCTGCTCATGATGGCTTTTCCTTTTTTAACTATTGCATCAACAGAGTCTTTGTGTCTCATTATGTCCATAGAAAAGACCTGGGGGAAAAAGGCTTAAGTGAATTTGTTTGGATGTTTAACAAACAACACACTCAGCCACAGACGGCGAGAGGCTGACCTTATGTGCTTGTAGTTGGACTGCAGTTTGGTCATGCCCCAGTTTGATCTCTCCCATGGACAGCAGCTTATTCTCAGCATTCTTGAGCCATGCTAGTTCAGATTCTACTGCTTCTTCAAACTGACACAAACAGGAAACAGACTTCAGGAATGGAAAAAAGTTTGAATAGAACCAAAAAAGAAAATGCTAGATTAGGAAAAATCACTCCATTCATTCATGGTCACCTGCTGTGACTTAAGAATGTCGGCGTTGATCCGGTCGACCTGCTGAGCGACGCTGTCACAGATAGCTCTGTATCGCTCATTGTCTTCTGTCACTAGCTTGTCAAGACCTTCTCGAGTGTGCCAAGGGATGAGATCCAAGAGGGAGGAACTCAACTCATTCAGCTTGTCCACTACAGCCTTTCGGTCTTTTGTCTCCTTTAGCAAAGTCTTAAAAACAAGTTCGAGTGCAATGAAACATGTTGTGTAGTAAATACCTATTTTAAATTATTATCAATGTTATTGTTGCAATATTTGAAATATTGTAAATCTCAAGACAAACATTTACAATTTTCCTATTGAGTATCAAATTATGAAAGATCACGGACAGATTATAGTTCAAACTAGGTAGTTTAGTGAACAGGTAGTTGGACTTTTATATTTTAGAAAATTGCTGCATATTAAAAAAATAATAATAAACATGAAAACAGAAATTTTAAAAACAAGTCTTTACCTTGACCTTCTTAATGTTATTAACATGTGAGTTCATTCATACAAGAATAACTATAATAAAAATAGGAATGTCCAGATACGATCGGAAATCAGGCCAATCGGGCCATTTTTCAAAGGATCGGGTGAAAAGGATCGGGTTTTTAATTTTAAAAATTAGATGTTTTTGTGCTTCATGCTCGTACAGCGCCACAGCCTCTCACCCTCCCTCCTGCTAAGCAGAGTTGCCAAAAATGTCCAGCTCGCGTTTGGTACTTCAAGTTAACGATGACTGACAGGTGTTTGGCTTTGATCTTGCCAGATAAGCTTTGAAGCTCTACGATCAAAGGCACAAATCTGTCAATCAGCATTACTTGCATAAGTGTGCTGTGGCAACTCATTGTGTGAGTGACAGGCTGTTCTCTGCAGAGTTATTCTCGGGGCAGTTTCCATGGCGACTCTGTGACACCAAGACGCAATGACTGTGTTGCGGAGAGGCCTCGCGTTCGTATGGTGTCGGCAAAGACGGAAGGCAAAGACGCAAACCTTGGAATCTTGCCTCCAAAGTGGAAGAATTCCATTGCGGGGGCTTGAGGGGGGCTTGCTCCGCATGCATATCAAAAGTTCCCGCGGCGGACCACGCCGATAACGTCAGCACTCGTGCACGTCACATTGGGCGTGCGCAGCGGTGGTACTAAACATTAAAAACAGCAAATATGGCGGAAAGTCGGCTTTAATTTACTGTTTTTAATAATGATTTTAATTTAAATAGGTTGAAGTTTCCATTTTTGTGCCTTTTTGAACAAAAGAAAATGCCATTGCTTGGAGTGGGCGGGCATGTTGTCTTCCGGGCTGAGGAGGTAATAGTGCATCATTCGCTGTCGCCTTGTAAATCTGCACTGCCCCCTAGGGCCTGGCATGAATACTACATCGTTTTCATTCAGAATTGCGACATTGTTCGAATGGAGACGAGACCATATAAATGCAAACATGAAATTTTTCGTCTTCTCAGAGAGTCACCATGTAAACGGCCCCTTAAGATAAAAACAATTCACATTATGAAGACAGCACGGTGGGACAGTAACATGTTTGGAACTTTTGTTTAAAAAAAAAAAAAAACTTTTTCGGTATCGGATCGGGATTTGATATTGGCAGATTATCAAAATCAGGCGACTCGGACAAAAAATATGGGCTCGGCACATGCCCATTTAATACAAATATACTGACACTATTCATTCTAAAGTTTGTTATTTTACTGGTTAAAAATTGTTAATATTTATCAAATAATACAATCAGAACATATTTGACAGTATGTTAACTTGCAGTTAGTTCCTGTGGTTTGGCATGGCTTCTTTGATATAGAGTATGTTACATAAAGTGAGTGGACTTATTCAATTAAGCATTTAATAAAGACAAGCTTTTTTCGACGTTATTCTTGTTTAAAAATAATTCACATAATGAAGAAAGCACAGTGGGACAGTAACATGCATTGACTTCGTAATTGTATTGACAGGTCATATTGGTCAGCCAGTGCGCAACGTCTTAAGAGTAGGAGGCCGTCTTACAGTCCGCTTCAGTTATTTGCAGTTGGTCGCAGTTAGTCAGCACATGCAGCGTCCAACGCCGGATTTAGGTTGAAAAAGGACAAAAGCTGTACCGCATACAAACAGGAAGGATTGTCTCATGAGTGATTTGTTCGAGGATTCAAGGTAATTATTATTATCATATTATTATTTTTCGTACCATGCAAGCATTTCGAAACGAAATTGGCTGCTACAGAATTGGCATTATACTTCGCAATATTTATGTAAAATAAATGCTACCTACACGGTGTTTTTTGTTTTTAACCAAGAATCGAGACTCTTTTACGTCCATATCTACAAAGAATTCAGGGATTTAAGCATTTATTCACAAGAATTTTCAACGCAAAAAGCTCTTTGTTGGACTAAGGGGGCCGCCACAGTAACTTAACTAGCAGCACATTCAACATATTTACGTAAAATGAATGCTAACTGCACGGTTTTTGTTTTGCTTTCAACCAAGAATCAAGACTGTTTTACGTCGATATCTATCTAATTCAGGGATTTGGGCATTTATTAACAAGAATTTTCAACGGAAAAAGCTCTTTGTTTACATATGGTGGCCGCTAATTTCCTTACTGACTAGACTCATAGTTCACAATATTTACGTGAAATAAATGCTACCCGCACATTTTTTTTTTTTTTTTTTACTTTTAACCAAGAATCGAGACTGTTTTACGTCTATATCTCTAAAGAATTCAGGGATTTGGGCATTTATTCACAAATAATTTTCAACGGAAAAAGATCATTGTCTGTGTTGCCACTCGGTCAGCTTTGACGGAGATAGGCCCGTATGAATCGGCCCCGTTTCCTTTCGATACATTATGAAGTATGTTACATGTTTGGAACTTTTTTGAACACTTTTTTTGGTATTGGATCGGGTATCAGCAGATTCTCAAAATAAATGATTCGGATTCGGGTGCAAAAATATGCGACCGGGACATCCACAATAATAAAACCATATTAAAGATGTCAACATAAATCATTCATATGGAAAGTTTTCTGCTTTGAATATTGAACATGCTTTGAATCCTAATTATTGAATTTATTTATTTTTTTCATTATATATTTAAATTTAAATTTACAGACACCATCCTACCTTTTGCATGTTTTGGGCTTGAGTGAGTTGCTCATCGATTGGCTGCTCATCCATATAAGAACTGATCTGAGCCTCTGCCTTTTCTAGCCATAAACTCAAATCCTCATGTGTATGGTGCAGCTTTGTGGAGAGACTCAAAACACGTTCTAATGTGTTCAAAACATTGTCACTCATGGAGGTGATCTCAGCGTACTTTGTTTTTATACCATCCAATTTCCCTTGGATAACAACAACCTCATCACCTGTAATTACAGAACCATAAATTACTGTATGTACAAAACAAACAGTACAATGTAGATGTGTAGTACTAGTGAAAATACCTGTTGTTTGCTTTAATAGTTCCATCCCATTGAAGAGGGCTTGGTCGACATTCTTCTTCCTCAATTCAATATCACTTTGTAGGGCCTAAAATGGAAATTACAACTTTAGAAAATAACATGAAGTATGTTGTTGTAGAAGAAATATGATTTAAAAAAAAACAACAACAACAGAGGAAAAAAACACTCAAAATCACTTGAAACATGATTGAATTGGACAAGAGACAAAAAGATGCTGGGCTGGGTGTGTGTACCAGTTGTTCAGCCATCTGCTTTTCAAGAGTGTCTACTACGTAGTCCTCCACAGATACTTCACTCAATCGCGTGTGTGCCTCACTGAGCCAGTTCATGAGCGCCACCTCGTCCTCTCCAAATAGGTGGGCATTAGCCAGGGCCTGCTGCAGCATCTCAGCTTTTCTCCTGCAGCGCTCCTGCAGCTCAAAGTAAGAACCCTGCGTAGCGTCCAGCTTGGACTGAACAAAGTCCTTGTCATCAACTGAGCTCACAGCTTTGAGCATCTGACCCAGACTGACGGCATGAAACAGCTCTTTACTGTGATTCATAATCTCCTCTTCAATGGCCTGAGCGCAGGGGATGGGAAACAACGCGATCCGAACAAAAAAGAAAAACAGAAAACCAACTGAAATTGAATGGAAATGGAACAAATGAACTGTAAAATTAATAAAACAAAAACATGATGGATGAAAACTCAACAACAACAAAAATGTTACAAACACAGAGAATATTACCTTATGATGGGAGATCTGATCTTCCAGTTTTGATGTCTCTGTGCCAAGTGGTTCTGAGTTGGAGAGCCGCTTCTCTGTTATGGCGAGCCAGTCACTCAAAGGCTCGAGAGTCTCGTAGAACTGTTGAGTGACCACCAAAATGCTCTGCAGTTGCTTATGCCTAACACACACAAGGAGAAAATATCAGTATTGGGGGACTAATAACTGATAAAGATGCTCCTCTCATTTTAGCTAAATGGGAAAGTGTATTGAATTTAATTGAATTTTTTTTCTGCGTAAATTGGAATTAAGTACCCCTAAATACAAAATAACTGTCCAAAAACATGTATCATACGTCATAGCAATAAGATTAAGTAAAAAATAAGACTTTGGAGGTAAGTTGTGTTAAATGTAGCTATATTGAATGACTATTAAGGCATTAAAAAAAAAAAAAAAAAAAAACATTTGGGCTTTACTCGCGAGTGAGTCGCCTTGCTGAGAGAAAAGGGCGTTGTGAAGAGAGTAAGGAGTCAAGAGTGTGGGGGCGGGGGGGGTTCCTTGCCATTCAGGTACCCAGCGTCGCCACTCTTAAAGGGATCCACAGATAGAAAGACTTGTAGTTCTTATAAGATAAACGTTACTATGAGTTAAAATAATTTGATATTAAAACCCCTCTTGATGTTTTTGTTTTTATACAATTTGTAAAATTAGTTTAACTAGTTGGTCGCCATTATTGTTGACGTCGCAGGGCGGTGACGTCCATGGGTTATGCCGGGCTTCAAGAGTATGACTCTAGCGGCATAAACATGTCATCTGTTCAACCATTTCAATTTGAACCAGAGAGGAACATCAATGAGCATGACAGCACTGTCGATATTTCACAAAACCAGCAGCAAAAGCAAAATCAACAGGAAAGACGAGATGAGATGAGACGAGACGAGAGTATGACAAAACCGGTGTTTTGCCAAAATGTGCTACATGGGTGAGCGTCCTACAAGAGGCAAATTTGACTTCCAAAGTATAAGCGTGTGCTTTCAGCTTGTTTTGTTTAGATGCATACAGGCAGAATGTCATAAAAATGCCTTACGAAAATACTTAAACATAGTGGTATCAAATAAGGGTGGTTTAAATACGCTACGTGACTAATGTGGTCAACAGATCAACAATCTGCTTTAAAGCTACCACAAGAAAACACAAACCTTATAAGTATGAAAGGGGAACACATGCAAAAAGTATTTTGAGGCAATGAAAAGGTAATAAAAGACTCAATAAACACACTGCCGCTTTTAACTGATATGCGCATGTGTTGGACGTCCCGCCGCGTGGAAGGAATTGCAGAACATCGGTAGTATTCGTCTAGTGACAGTAACAAACGACGTCATCACCCCGAGCGTCCATTGCGCGTATAAAACATGGCGCCCTCCATAGGTCAAAACGTACTAAATATAAAAGATTTTTAAATCATTGGCAATACTTTATGTGTTTCTAATAAAATATTTTAGTAAAAGTATTTTTTAAGTTCAAGGTTCCCTTTAACGCGAGCCGGCCGTCCTAACTCAAAAAAAAATGATCGGGACTCTCAAGAGGAGTCGGCGCCGGGGTAGAAGTAGCAGCAGCATTATCAGAACAAGGGAGTGGGACCTGACGCCACCAGGAACTGCGGGACGGTGGCAACGCTGCTGGGGGAGGAGTTACCGTTTAGGTACTGTGTAGGTACTGTTTACGCAACTAAAAAAAAAAAAAAAGACTGGAGACAGAATAGCGGATGAGACTCTGGCGTTGTGAAGTCTAAATCACGTAAGTCGGGTACGTCATAACCCGGGAACTACCTGTATACCTAATATTACAGCCTGACTGAGTGACAACAAATCATTAGGGATGTCCTGATCACATATTTTTGCACCCGAGTCACCTGATTTTGAGAATCTTCCACTATAGAGTCATGATACGATACCGAGAAAAAAGTGTTGTTAAAAAAAACTTTTAAACATGTTTCTGTCCCATCTTGCCGCCTTCATAATGTGAATTATCTGAAAATTGATGAATGAGATGAATTCTAATTCATCTGATATCATACTTTCTTTTTTAATGTTTTGTTGTTGGCGTCAACTGCGGCGGACAATAA
Source organism: Corythoichthys intestinalis (assembly GCF_030265065.1). Lineage (NCBI taxonomy): Eukaryota > Metazoa > Chordata > Actinopteri > Syngnathiformes > Syngnathidae > Corythoichthys > Corythoichthys intestinalis. Next base: position 9,972,507 of record NC_080404.1, read on the forward strand.
GCGTGTTTTGTTGCACAAGTTGTGAAATAAATGATTAAAAACCTGACGAAACTGGCAATTTCTTTGGCGATGTTACCACAATAATAATTGTCCCCTTAATTTATAAAAACGGAGGTCGGAGGAGGACCGTCAAGATCGTAGACATTCCACAGCCGTATTGTCGAGCCAGTTTACAGACTAGCACACCACATATTTTTTTTATAATTTCGTTCTTGATTTCATTGGTAAGTGTCACCTTTTTCTTTTTTTACCACCTGCACTAACATTCTTGGGACCCATGTTGATTTCACTCACAAGAAAATCCACTGAAGACACTGCAGCGTTGCCATAAATCATCGTGTTTCGAGCATGTAATCGGATGTAGAAAACAAAAGGCGAGTTAATTTTTACGTCAGATGTCAAAAAGATCGTGTGTCAGAGCGATCTTATGTCATGGTACCACTGTATTTTGGTTTGATTATATATAGTTGAACGCGCTATTTCCCACTTTTGATGATAGACACGCGCGAAAAAAAATTGCTCGCTTGCCAGTGCCCCCTGTGACCCAGTAATAGCATTAGGAAATTTCCTACTTGGAGTATATATTTCTGCAGTATATTGACACAACAATGCACACACTAACCTGTTCTCAGCTTTCTTGAGCAGAGTGTCCCACCTCTGCCCAAGGGATTGCACCTCTTTTGCAACCTTTTCCTTATCCTCAGACTCTGCCAGTTCCACAACCTTCCCCCCCTCATTTTTTATCAACTCCACTGTGGGCTTACGGTCATCCAACAGCCTCTGTAAGAGCTGTCAAAGTGAACAAAGGAGAAGACTTATTGGGCATCATTAAAATGCTCTGAGCACAGGCCTTTTTTTCACGGCGGAAAACAGTCAATCAGAGGCACATACTAAGTCTCCATTACACCCTTAAAAGCTTTACAAACTGCAATTGCCTTTTACAATGAATGTCATTTAAAGAAGATAAATTGTAAAGTCGTAATGTTAGAAGCAGAATGCCATTTTATGTACGACAAGAGTTACTGAGCACACACAATGCATACTTACTTTCTGCTCTTGTATCTGTGCCTTGACCACTTTGAACTCAGCAGAAGGCGGCTTCTGATTGGCCATGAGCTCCTCTGTGTCGGTCAACCAGCTGAGTAGAGAGTCCAGAGCATCATGGAACCTTCCACAATGTAACAGGGCTTCATGCAGCTGGGCTGAGCGCTCAGCAATCTGCGGTTGACAAGGTAAAAATAGATGTTCTGTTATGAATGGGGCTTAAACTTGGCCCCTGGATAGCACAAGAAAGAAATGCATTATTACCACTCATTTCTGGTGTTTTGAACATGTCCTCTACTGTCATGCTTGACAACTAGTGCATACCTTTTTATTAAGCGTGTTCCACTTTGTGTTAATCTTCTCCAGGTCATCTTCAAGCTTCTTCGTGTTGGTGCCTCGGGCAGCGTTTTGGATCAGTCCTTGACTGAGGGAGTTGATGTCATGGAGTTGTGTCTGCAATGGATCGATGTCTTCCTTTTGGAACGCCTACAATCAAAAGAAAGCATTTGCTTCAAAGGAGGGCAATATCAGGGTGGACAAACCTGGTTGAGTATTTTTTAATTTCCCCATAGCATGGGACCACCAAAATCAACTTACATTGGTAAATATTTTAATTAAATAGCCCAAAGTTAGAGAAAACGCAGACCTACAGTAAGACAAGACAGACAAACAACTACACTTTTATTGGCCTGTTTTGTACAGGCAACCCTGGAGCAAAGAGTCCACAAGTTAATGTCCATGCTGTTCATACAGATATGTTTCGGCTAGCAACTCTGCATTTGTCGGCATTTGCTCATTTGCTCCATTACTACTTGATGTGAAAGAAATCTCAGAAAAACCTAACAATTTCCCCACTAAATACAATTACTGTTGTTAAATGTCCAATAAAATTACTGTAAATGCTCACCCACAAATACACCACAATAAAAAATTCCTTGGCATGCCCCAACAATTATAGCTAATGTACAACTCAAAAACGCCCAAGAAGTTTTATTTCTCTTTCTGGAAACATATATCCGAATTATGTCTAACATAATTTTACGAGTTTCCAAACCCATACTCACCAGTTCGCTCAACTCAATCATAAAACCAATCATATAATAAATAATAATAGCTTGAATACGATCTCCAAAATTGCCTTGACACTGAGTTCTTCCAGGGCCTGACACACAATTTCCAGAACATTCGCAGGTTTAGTGTTAAGAGTTCAGCTGAAATAAACAACTCTTAACATTCTCTTCTACCAGTGGAGCCAAGTTTACAGTGGAAGTCAGATAGCTGTAACCATATAAACCAAGGGCGTAAGTTTGCATAGGGACGGTAGGGACATAACACTACCAACTTTTCAGGATGCTCAAATTGTGCCCCCCAACTTTTAAGCAACCTTATATGCATGATATAATGAGTTCAGTTATATAGATCAATTAAATTGTTTACCCATACGATGCAAGGATAGATTGATTATTAAGTGAACTATTTTTATGATGTTCAAACTTAAGTTTACCCCTTTTTCACTTGCTGAATATGCAGGTCCATTTTTTCCCCCTCAAACGCACATTTAATTGGCTGATGGCTTATCCCACACCCAACACATGCACGCTCACACTCACACAGGCCCAAAAGAAATAAATGTAAAAAATCATGAGGGATAATAGATTTTTTTTTTCGTCCAGCAGCAGCCACAGCAAATAACTTAAAAAGACACCAATGTTGTGGAGGTGGGGGGGACGCCACTAATTTTGCTACTGAAAGTCCGACCTGCATCACAGTTAGCATAACATTAAACTGTGTGAACTTGCTAACCTGCAAAACTCGAGTAGGAAGCTGCTTAGAGGCGTGTCCTTCTGTTTGTGTTTTACTGTTAATGTTAATCACTGCGAGAAATGTAGTGAACTCTGTGAGAAACTATATAGAACTAGAAAAATATGACCATGAAGCTGCTTAGAGAGACAGGGGTGCTGCATAACCTCATATGTTGCTTACACAACACAACATAATCATAATTAACTATGTACATTTAAAAACTATATACAGTATATTTTTGGGGGGGGATGCCGCGAGCTACCCACACTAGCATTGCGACTGGTTGATGGTGATCGACGTAATGAGCACCCCTGATTTAGCATATCAATTATTTAGGTTCATATTCGGGAGAAATGTAGCCTTTGACCCCTGCTCACCCAATCTGTTCGGTCTTATTAATGTCCCATCCCAGGCATAAAGTGTACATGCAGATTATGCTGTTATATCGTCCCTACTAATGTTGAGACCAAACCTACGCCCTTGATACAAACAGACTTCCAGGCAGTTATATTCCTCCATCGTGTAATAAGATATGTACAGCACTGAGCCAACAGCAACTCTTCTAAAGACCCATATCATCCAGTAAAACATACTCTAGACTGCCTAATGAGGATGATCTTGATATCAATGCAGAAGCTATTTTGGGGTACCTGTGAAGTCGTATAAACCATACGGTTCACTTCTGGACAAATGGCATTCAGTAAAGCCTCAATTTCTCCTGCGTGTTGGAATGCCTGTAAATCTCTTGGCAGGCAGTCCTCCACTGACTGCAGGAACTCTTCCAACTCTTCCATATTGCATTGTGATGCCACCCGTCGTACAGTGTATGGTTTAGTTTGCTGACGGCTATCAATGGGTAGAGTTACAGAGTTTCCATAATCCTCAGGCTGTGCCATCAGCTCACTGTCTTCTTGTGATGGCATGCACTCCAAGAGCTCGGTGGTAGATAACTCCTCATAGTCTGTTAAAGTCTTTGAATACCAGCCAGGGGTTTCATTAAGAGTCCTAAAGGCAGACCCTGTAGAAGACCTCCCTATGGAGTACTTGTAATCTCCAATATTGACAGTATCTTTTTCATTCAAGTTTTCCAGGTCAGATTGCACCTGTTGTGGCTCTTGAATCAGGCAACCACTTTGGTAAAGGGAATGGTTATCTCGTGTAGGTGTGAAAGGGAACTCATCTTGTCCTGAGCTTAGGGACCGAAGCCTTTTCAAATCCCCAGACAAGTGCATGGCCTCTGAGGAAGAGAGGCTCCTGGTGCCCGGGCCCGCCTTCCTGTGGGAGCGTTGAGCATGCCGTTCCCTCTCCACAGTGGGACTGTAAAGGCCTGAGTCTTCTTCGGACGTCAGAGAGCTGGTCACACTCTGCCCTCTTATTCCAACGATCATTCCAGGTCTCTCCGCACTCCCAGAACACAAAATTCCACTGCGGCTGGCATACTCTCCAAGATTTGCAGGTGCAAAAGTCCGCCATGACCGTCGATAATGAGGTTGCTTCTCTCCACTCTGGGGACGTGACTTTGGCAGCACGGTATCTGTTGGTCTGATAATATTCCCATTGAGTTTGAGACCATCAAAGACAGTCCGTTCGTCCAACGTGGCGGGTTTACGGGTATGGAGTTCAAAAGAACTGGAGGTGGAGAGGACTCCATTTCCACATAGACTGCTGAAGTCAAGAGTGCGGTGAGTATAGGGTAATGTACCCGCAAAATGATGCGATGAGAGGCTACCTTTAGAGCTTGAGTCAATCTGCTCATTGAGGCGCACAGTGTCATAAATGGACCTCTGAGGGACATAGCAGTCATCAATGTTTATGTCCTCCTCCTCCCCCTTTCCTACACAGGATGGGTTTTGTCTGAGGCAATCTGGTCGACTCAGCGGTTTCCCCATGCCAAAACATACACTCCTCTGACTACAAAGGGGGTTAAAAACAATAATCTTACTGTGTATCTTGCTTCAGTGTGTGTAATCCTAGAAAAAAAATTGCAAATTATGTTTCTACTTCAAAAATATTAAATAGATCACAATTACTGCGTATGTTCTTAATATAAGAAATACCATCTCATACATTATGGTACACTAGTATAAGAAGCAAATTTAAATAAATTATATTCTGGTGCTGAAGTTTCATGAAGAACCCATTCATTCGTTCCGTTTAAGCCTCTCCCCTTTGCATTGCCAAAAGTTAATCCCATTTCTTTTGGTGCCGTGGCCGAAAATCTTTGCAGATTCCATCCTAAAACCGACATGTGCAATGTGAAGTATCCACGCCTGAATCTCGCCAGGTCCCCGGAAAAAGTGTGGTTTATTCCAAAGTGTGCTGGTACTCTAAGCATAAACAAAACAGCCAGTCCTTTCTCTCTCCCTGCTCAGCTCACAGTGACAGACACCCTCCTGGCAGAGGCTCCGTTGCCCCGCCCCCGTTCATTATTCACACAACATCTGCCACAACTCCATTTGTGCTCGGAGCCGCACCGGCACATGCTGATTGGTGGATGTAGGACCCAATGACCTCCTCCCAACCCAGTGTTTAATTCCCCTTTATGTCTCCATGGCCCATATGACTTCACTTCGAAGTCATCATCTACATCATGACATAATCACTCATTTATCTTTTGGTTTTTTTTTTCTGACTAAAAGAACTGGGAAAATGACTTCAGTTACAATGCTTTCAACACATATTAATTCTCACTTTTCAGTGTCTTTTCTTCCATTTGGAAGGTTGTACTGAACCCTGCAGATACTCTTAATTACTTTCGAATGCTGAGGGAGGCACAGGTCGCAGGAAATTTAACACTAGCCGCCATGCCAAGTGCATGAAGGGGCTGGCTTTGTTTGTCCTATGACCTAGGTAGACAGCGGGAAGGCAGCAAAAGGATAAGAAGCAATTGATGACAGGATTTTTTTCCCCAGGATTCTCAGTGAGCCAGAACAACTAAAGGAGCAAACAATCCCAACTTCTTTGTCCTGCTCGTCATGCATGAGTGGAGATTAGGTAAAAGAAGATGGCAGAGATGAATTGCCCTTTGAGATCTGCCTGGATTTAGAAGAAGAAAAAAAAAAACAAGTCCATCGACTGAGAACCCTTTTTTATGCAGGTCATTTTTGTTTAAACATCAAACATTTAGTTTGTGCTATTTTTTTTTTTTCGCAACATTTTTCACCAGCATGATCAATTTCATCGATAATATTCATCCTTCAACTAAACAAAGAGCCATTATGGCCTAAGGAACAAAAGCAAGCTAATAATAAATGCATTATACTAGGCCTGAACGATATGTCGTGTGAACATTGTCATCGCGATGTGAGAATGTGCAATACTCGAATCGCAAGGACATGTGATATTTTAATTTTTGTTTTGAAAACGCAACCTTGTTTTTCTCCTTAATGCTCATACAGCGCCACAGCCTCTACCCCCAGCTAAGCAGTGGGACCAAACTGTTTTTCTTGGTCACCAGTGCACCTAACGTTTGGTACCTAAAGTTAACAATGATTGACAGGTTTGTAGCTCTGATCTGGCCAGAGAGGACTCGGTAGCTCTACGATCAAATATACAAATGTGTTAATCATTGTTAAGCTTGTTACACACCAGTGGTAGCCCAGTCCGAAGTGTGCTGTGGCAACTTATTTATTGTGAACAGCAAGTGGGAGGCTGTTCTCTGCAGCCTAAGCGTCAAAGCACGAGTGAATTTGAGTGGACCCACTCAATGAAGCATTTAATAAAGACAATCATTTTTCTACGTTATTCTTGTTTAAAAATAATTCACATTATGAAGGTGGTGTGCGTGGGTTTTCTCCGGGTTCCTGCCACATCCCAAAAAACGTGCATGGTATGCTGACTGAAAACTCCAAATTGCTGTACGTGTGCGTGTGTGCCTGAATGGTTGTGTGTCTATATGGGCACTTTCACACTAGCTCCTGTTTGGTCCGTTTTAAACGGTCCAGAATTATTTTTCTCAGATAGTTGGCTTCATTTTCAGTCCGCTTTAAGCGCATGCTGCTTTGCTTGTGAATGCAACTGGAGTGGAGTTGTGATGCTCCAGGCTTTGACGCTGCACGCAGGGCATCCTTGGAAGCAGAAGTACAGTGTGCACGCTATTCAAAATCAACAATGGCAAGATGACAGATTAACCATAGCCAAATGTTGTTGTGCTGCGCAAGCAGTTTCATTTGATACACAGAATCCAGTTCTAATGTGGTGGTTGTGTTTTGCATGCTTTTCCTGAACGGACAGTGACAGGCGGAGCCTCTCGGGGCAGCCGTTTTGTAAGTCTCGCTCTCCTGGAAGCAGCGACGATTTGACAGTCCAAAAAGCCACAAAAGTAAGAGTGATAGCACACCTGTGTGATTTGGGGTACCATGCGGTTCCTTTTCGTGGTTTAACTTTCCCCTACGCATTTTTTATATACTCCAGTTCGCTCGGCATCAAGTCAGGAGGGAGTGACTCAGCCACTGGCCGAGCGGCGACTTAATTTACGCTACATTACATCCAGCGTCACAGCACCACACTTTCCCGCGGCACACTTCATCCCCTCCCAGGAGGGAGGCGTTTCCTCTTCTATTTTTCCAATCAATGCGTGCACCTTTGGTCCATGTGATGCTACTGGGATAGTTCAGTTGGCGCAGTACGAATGCTGAACCTTTTCAACAAGTCATTTGCAAGTGTTGTTGCGAGGTAGCTCTCCAACCAGACCCTGGTCCTCTAGGTCTAATGTAAAAGCACCTTATGCGCCCTGAGACTGGCTGGCAAACAGTTGAGGGTGTACCCCGCCTTCTGCCTGGAGTTAGCGTTGATAGGCTCCAGCACCCCCGTGACACTCGTGAGGATAAGGTTTCAGAAGATGAATGAATGAATGAATTGGCATTAGAGGTGACGCAATAAAAAATGTGGTTGCGCCTACATTTTGTGCTGGCGCGACTTAAGAAAAAAGTTCGGCGCACCAGTGCAAAAAGTAAGTGTGGAGCTTTAGCTATATAAATCGCAATGTTAATTTTTTCCTATATCGTTCAGCCCTATCCAGAGCTGTTCAAGTTGTCTGGTGAAAATTCTTCTAGTTTAAATATCTCCAATTAACTTTTATAACTGGATTTTAGTAAATTGTTTATTTTGTGTTTGCAGTACTCACAATAACATGAATGAATTAGATTACATTAACATATTTATTATGAGCTTACAGTACTTGATTAGCTTTAGTGCTGCTCATTCATTATATGCAGGTGATTTTTTTTTTCACATGAAATAATTCTACAACATAAACACTCAAGGGGTTAATTCAGGGGAATTAAACTATTTTAAAATGTTCAACAATGCATTTAAAACAGAAGAGACATTGGCTCTTGACAAACTGATGAATGATTTGTTAATGCTTGGTGTGAAATGAACAATTAGTAGTATAACCTTAACCGTATAACCAGAACTCTTTTCAACACCTTCACTAACTTCACAGCAATTTAGTAAGTAAATATTGTAGCGAGCAACATGAAGAAGAATGACAGAGACTGGCTTTAGTTTTAACACTTGTTGTTCTTGTTCCCCATACACCGCACGACCCCAAGAAATAACGCCTCTTATTGAACAGAACACCCATGACATAACAACAGCAATCACTACTCTCAGTTGTGGTTGCCAAAACAACCCATCATGCATTGCAGCAAAACAGGTATAGTGGTATGATAAATTATCTGAACCTTTTGGATTTTTTCACATTTCTGCATAAAATCACCATCAAATGTGATCTGCTATTTGTCAAGATCACACAGATGAAAAAACTGTCTGCTTTAACTAAAACCACCCAAACATTTATAGGTTTTCATATTTTAATGAAGATCGCATGCAAACAATGAGAGAAGGGGGAAAAATAAGTCGGTGAACCCTCTGCCTAAGGAGACTTAAAGAGCAATTGAAACCAATGTTTACCAAACAATTTAAGTCAGGTCTGTGCCCAATCACTGATGAGTGGTTTAAAGCTGCCCTGCCCACTATAAAACACACACCTGGTAAGAATTGTCTTGATGAGAAGCATTGTCTGTTATGCATCATGGCTCAGTCAAAAGGGCCGTCTGAAGACCTGCGATCAAGGATTGTTGATTTGTATAAAGCTGGGAAAGGATACAAAACCATCTCTAAAAGTCTGGATGTTGATCAATCGACAGTCAGAAAAGTTGTCAACAAATGGAGAGAGTTTGGCATTGTTGCTTCTTTCCCAGGGAGTGGCCGTCCACCAGAGATGACGCCAAGAGTTCAGCGCAGAATACTCAGAGAAGTAAAAAAGAACCCTAGAGTGTCCGCTAAATACTTACAAAAATCACTGGCACAGTCCAATATCTCTGTGCACACATCAACTAGTATATGTAAAACTATGGCCAAGAACAGTGTTCATGGAAGAACTCCACAGAGGAAGCCCCTGCTGTTTAAAAAAAAAAAAAAAAAAAACTTTGTTGTTTAATGTTTACGAAAAGGCACTTGGACACGCCACAGAGGTTTTAGCAAAATAGTTTGTGGACTGATGAAATCAAAGTTGAATTGTTTGGGAGTAACACACAACACCTCGGAAGCATGTGTGGAGGAAAAAAATGGAACAGCTCACCAACATCAACACGTCATCCCCACTGTAAAGCATGCTGGAGGGGGCATCATGATTTGGGGCTGTTTTGCTACCTCAGAACTTGCAGTCATTAATGGAAAAATGAATTCAAACTTTATCAGGATGTTTTGCAGGAAAAACTGTCAGACAGTTGAAGCCAAAATGACGATGGATGCTGCAACAAGACAATGATCTAAAACACAAAGTAAATCAACTTTAGAATGGTTTCAGAACAACAAAATAAATGTTCTGGAGTGGCCAAGTCAAAGTCCAGAATTGAATCCCATTGAGATGCTATGGCTTGACCTAAAGACAGCGATTCATTCCAGACATCCCAGAAATCTGATTGAACTACAGCAGTTTTGTAGAGATGGGCGAAGATTAGTCCTGATCGATGCGCGAGACTCATCTGCAGCTACAGGAAGCGTCTTGTTGAAGTTATTGCTGCCAAAGGGGGGTGGGGGCAAGAAATATCAAATGTGATGTTTCACTTACTTATTTTTCCCCCTTCTGTCATTGATTGCATACTATCCTCATTGAAATATGAAAACCTATAAATGTTTGGGTGGTTTTAGTCAAAGCAGACACTGTTTTTCATCTGTTTGATTTTGACAACGATCAGATCACATTTGATGGTGATTTTATGCAGAAATGTGAGAAATTCCAAAAGGTTCAGCTACTTTTTCAAACCACTGTAAATAACAGTCAGTACAATGTTTTATTATTTTATAAACTGTCGCGTTGCCATATATAACAAGGCAACGCGTCAGTTTATGAAAGAATAAAATATTTACTTACCAAATCAATGTTAAGTAAGTAAAGCAAGTGAAGGTGTTGAAGAAAGCTCTGGTTTAAGGCGCTGTTCACCGTGGACATGTACAGGAATGTTTTGGTTTCAGAAAAGCACGAAATAGACAAGGCAGATCTGCGCGTCTCTGAAAAAACGCTTAAAGAACACTGGGTACAAAAAATTATTTTTTCTAATTTGACTTAACCAAGATACATCAAGTTAGGCATGTTTTCCAGACCCAAATTACTTACTTACTTACTTACTTAGTTACTTACTTATTAAAAATTAACAGGCTCAAAACAGGTTAATAAAAATTGAGTTTGGTTCACTTATCATATTTAATTAAGTTGTATATAAGCTTTTGCAGTTTAGTTTTTTACAATATTGTTCAGGCCAACTTTATACATACATATATATAATGTATGTCTCAAGTTTTAAATTAGATTGAACAAAAAATTAGAAACAATGTCATACTGTATTTCAAACAAAAAAGGGAGAGAGAGAAAGAAAGGCATTGTTTTCCTGTTTGTTTGTTTTTTTACTTCAGCCTCAAAGCACAAACACGTAAAATTTTACTAAAGTAAGTTTCAAAGTTATAGTGGTGGCTCAGTGGTTTGAAATTGGAGAATAGCAGCTCAGTTGTGGCATCACAACATAAAGTGTAAAAACCTCAGTGGACTGTAATTTCATGTACCATCCTGATACAACACCACCTATCTATGAATCATTCTACATTTCTCCTTTAATGTGACATTACAATGTGGTGGTAATAAACATTTTCTTCTACCATGAACTCAAATGGATTAGCTGCACTGACTCAGAAGATAGAAATCCCGTTTTGAATGAAAACAGACACTGATGTAATGTCTGAAGAGCACGAGTCACCCACGCTATAACCCCCAGCGCTGTTTAGTCACGAAACAGCCAATCACCCCATACAATACATACAGATACAGTTCATACAGTATGCACCTTCCACTGGCAAGCTTCCTGAGCTTACGTCAGGCATATCTCTTGTAAAACCTGACCTAAAATGGTAAGAGCCCATGAAAGAGAGGACCCAAGAGCGGTGCCTCTCTGTTTAGTCTTCTCTCAGTAAAGTCAGTAACACGAACCTTATCCACAGAATAAAATCAGAGTATGATGCCAGTGGATCATGTTTTTTTTTTTTTTTTTTTTTTTTTAAAGCAATAAATCCATAGCAGCCAAACATGTAAAAAGTCTGCTTGACTGCTTTTGACAATACTTTGACACAAAAGAATAGGATGGGGGTTTCCCACTAATTCCCCTCTGATCCCAGGACAAAGACGGGTGGAAAACATCACCTCTTACAGAAAGACTCCCTCATCGCTGCAACTTAAACCAAGGTTTGACTGTGACACTTCAGCATTCCCTTTTTGCCCCCCTCCTCTTCCCTCAAAAAGAAGAAAAACACTCCTTTGACCTACATCTTTGAACTGACACATCTGTGTCAATTGACCAAAACACATCTGTTTACATTGTTTCAGTGTAATGCTATTTAATACCTGAAAAGATCCTCAGTGTTTATCATATTACAGTTCTAAATGTAGGCTAATCCTCTTTTGGACTACTCCATAGGAATTTATAGGCTTTTAAAATATTTGTGTCAAAACCTTGTTAATAACTGCCATAGCTGTCATTTTTGATGATATCCAGTCAAGGGGAAGAATTAAGAACAGACTCTAAAGATAGCATCACAGATATACTGCATGACAGTGATTACAGGGATGACATGTCCAAGTTAAACCCATCAATTACTCACATACAAAAAGCTTTGACAGTCTTTGAGATAGCCAAGTTGATTTCCATTCATGTAACCCAGCATGAGTTTGGTATAGTATAACAGTTGATAAGCCATCAGGCCCTTTTTTAAGTCGCAACACCAGTTAAGTTTAACCCGTTACCTCACAAATGTCCATCTTCCCAAAGGAGAAGAAGCACTGGTGGCAAAAAGGAGACCAACTCCATACTTTCTTACTTACATTCATCAATCATCTCATATTGACAGCAGCTCATTAACTCATGCCCAAACCATCTCAGTCTGTCCACTCTGACTTTATCTCCAAATCCTCTAACATGCGCTGTCCCTCTGATATACTCATTCCTGATCCTATCCATCCTGGTCACTCCCAAAGAGAAACTCATCATCTTAATCTCTACCACCACCAGCTCTGTTTCCTGTCTTTTCCTCAGTGGCGCTGTCTCCAGACCATACAACATCGCTGGTCACAACACAGTTTTATAAACGTTTCTTTTCATTTTAGCTGAAACGCTTCAATCACACATCACACCTGACACTTTTCTCCACCCGTTCCAGCCTGACTGCACACACTTCTTCACTACTTTTCCACACTCTCCATTGCTCTGTACTGTTGAGCCTAAATACTTAAACTCCTCCACTTTCTTGGTCTCTTCTCCCTGTAGCTTCACTCTTCCACTCTTCCCTCTCATTTACACAGAGATGCTCCGTCTTGCTACGACGAACTTTCATTCCCCACCTTTCCAGAGCAAACCTTCACATCTCTAGTTTCTACTTTGCCTCTTCCCTACTCTCACTACAGATCACAATGTTATCTGCAAACATCATAGTCCATGGAAATTCCCGTCTGTCATCCTGTCCATTACCATAGCGAACAAGAAGGGGCTCAGAGCTGATCCCTGATGTAGTCCCACCTCCACTTTGAACTCCTCTGTCACACCAACAGCACACCTCACCACTGTCTTACAGTCCTCATACATGTTTTTTTTTTTGTAAAAAAAAAAGTGGGTACTTCATCCACCACTTTCAATGGCACCGAAAGAGTAAATCTACTACAGTCAGACTAGACTCTCGCCTTGTCTCAAAATCTACCTACCAATTCAATCAACATTCTCTTTGTTAACACCAGATGCCTTTGACGAGCATGCAGTCCCCAGAGAGTTGTTGCTTTTGTACTGAGAGGTTTCAAATGAAGCCTGTTGGTCACGTGTTCCACTGTGAGTCAATGTTGTGGAAGTGATCTGCATATTTTAGCACTACTATGAAACTGCAAAGTAGTATGATGAAACTGTGATTTGCTTGGTTTTTAATCAAAAAGAGAGAAATATATATATTGAGTAAGATTTAAATTTTACTACTATTATATTATTGGATTACAACGTATTCAAAAAATAAGGATAATACTTCAATCTATCAAGCCATCCATCTTTATACTTTCTGTAGTAATTGCATTGATTGTTGCTCGGAGCTGGTGCCAGCTTTCTTTGGGTAAAACAAACACAGTACCAGAGGTGGGTGGTAACGAGTAACATTTACTCCATTTCATGTGCTTGAGTAACTTTTTGAGAACAATGTACTTCTATGAGTAGTTTAACAAAGCAATTATTTTTACTCTTACTTGAGTAGATTCGTGAAGAAGAACCTCTACTCTTACTCTGCTACTTTGGGCTACACTAGTCGTTAAATGTTTCCTCTTTATTCGACATATATGATTTGACTTTGCGTTTTTTTGCCAGCGACGCCAACAGTAGCATTACCAGTTTCACCAATAAGAAGTTGCAACAATAATCACATGACTCCATCATAACAATCAGACTCAAGCTTGCGTTTTGTCTATAAAGCACCGTAAAAATTATTATTTGTCATACAGCGCTGTCCTCAACATGACTCAATTGCACAGATTTTAACCTCCCTCCCAGTTTTTATTTGGCACTGATTGACCACGGAAAACAAGAGATATAATCCATTTAATTTCATAATAGGAACTATGAAGGAACTATACACCATTCAACTCAAGTAATTCCTTGTTTTTCGCGGTTAATGGGGACCCTCCCGCGAACAAATCCACGACGTAGAGGCGGAGCTTATTTACATTTTCTAAAAAATTTGTGCGTTCACTGTATTTATTCAGATTTAACAACATTGGAAAGTGACACATATTAGACATGTTGTTTCCCTTTTTCCCTATATAAAAAAACTATTTACTATATCTATACTACAGTATATATATATTTACAATATTTATAATGACTATATTTTTAGAAGTGGTTTTTAAGCACTGTAAATGTAATAATTATGATATAAATGAGATATACAGTATATATATAATAAAACAATTGATTAGTATATGTATACATATACAGTTTACAGTATATAAATATATATACTGTATAATATAGTATATTTCAACACTGCAAAAACACCTCCTTAAAACTAAATTCCTTTGTTTAGAGTGTAACTTTACTAGAAATAAGTGAAATCATCTGCCAGTGCTTCAAATAAATTTGACACAGATTTCTTGAAATAAGAAAAACAGCTGAAAATAATCTTAAGACTTATTTTAAGAAATAAATTAGTATAATTAATCTTAAAAAGGCTTTGAAATATCAGAAATTGTCTTAATTCCAGAATATATATTGTTTAAAACATTATCTGAAAGCATTTTTTTTTTGAGTTAGGTGAAAAATGACCTACTTCTGGATGCATGGGCTTAATAAGAACAAATAGTAATATTTACTTAAAACAAGTGGAATGATATGACACACCAATCTGTTAACACGTCTTTAAAACTCAAAAGAAGATGGAGAAAATTACTTGACTAGATTCAAGAAAAATATTATAGTTAAGACATTAACAAATTGCAGTGTAATATTTTGACCAGTGAGTGCATTCTATACCCAAATCTGGATTTAATATAGAAGAAGGTTTGTTGCTCAAATTTTCCAAATACATGTTAAAATGCAGTTGTGATTGCTAAATACAAAAGATTGTTGGGGCACATACCTTAAAGGCTTCCAGCTGTTGATTGATGATGTCCGTCTCCATGCCGACCGCTCCTTGTGACGCGTCTTTGTCCACGGCTCTGGAAAGCTGATCCTCCAAGCGATGTAGTTTTCCACAAAGCTCCTCAAGCTTGATGAGTGTACTCTGTACCTGCCCCTCCCTGCCTTTGGCCCGGTCCATCAGCTTGCCACACTGCTTGCTCAGCGCATCCAGGTCTCTCTTCAGGCCCAAGAGGTCAGGTGACGAGTCTGTCTCAAGCATCCTCTTACATCCATCCTTTGCATTGGCTGTGTTTACCATCAGCTCTTGCAGTTGTGCTACAAAGCTGTCAATGTTCTCCTGTTGCTTCTTCAGAACAACCAAGTCCAGATCCACAGGAGCCATACTGTCCAACTCATCATCCAGGTCTGTGAAGCGGGTGAACATCTCACGGATACTATTTTGGAACTGCCCGATGCCCTGCAATTTACCTTCCAGGTTCTGGCATTTCTCCTCTAGCCTCTTATTAAGGACGCTGTATTCCTTTTCTATGCTGTCGACTTGCAGTAAGAGGTCTGTCACTCCATCAACATCTGGCAGATCGACTACAAGAGTCTTTGCTAAACTCGTAAGGTGTTCTAGTTGGTTTTGCACTCCTTCCAGGCTCTTTTGTTGGGCTTTCATGTTGGTCAAGTTCTTATTGCTGTATGCATGAACTCCCTGTGAATCATAAGAATCTAGAAGTGTCTTAGCTCCTTCTAGATGAGTCTTGGCCTCTTTGGAGCCTTCATTAAATTCTTTAATTGCATAAGAGATTTTCTCCAGGGATTCTTTTTTATTCTGAAGACCTTCCAAAACACAGTCCACTCTTTCAGAGATGCTAGCAGCCTCTTTTTTAACTCCCTCTGTGTCAGTATCAGCCAACTCTAGAAGGCTCTCTGCTGCAGTGTTCATCTGTTCCACCATCCCTCTGTGCTTATCCACGTCCTTCTGAAGGGCTTTCGCTTGAGTTACCGCATTCTCCACAGCAACAAGGTCAAGAGTGAGTTTGACTCCACCCTCACTGGTTTCACAGTCCTTCACCCAAGTTTTGAGTTTCTCAACATGCTCCTCAAACTTCTGAGCTCTCTGCAGAGCAGCCTTAAGTTTGTCAGCATGCACTTCGGTGTTCTTCTTCACCTCCTGCCAGTTAGAGGAGAGGAGAGACAGCTGACCTTGGAGTGCCAACTTTTCTGCACCGTCAGTGCTCTGAAGAAGCGTCTCTCCTTCCCCTGCTATGGTACTGTAAGTAGTGTTCTGCTCGATTAGCGCCGACTGCAGGTTACGATGCTCATTCAGAGTTTTTTGCAAAACATCCACTTTGGCGGAGATGGGCCGAGGCTTCGACTGATCCTGCAGCTTCTCAGCCAGCCAGGACTGGAAATCTTTAGAGGTCTGATGAAACTGCTGAGAGCTAGCGAATGTTGAGTTCAGCTGCTCAATTTGTTTGGCTGCAGCAGAAGAAACAGAACATTTGTTAAATGTAGAATAAATGACAATAAGATCAAGATCCCCTTAAGAAAAAAACGTGAGCACAAGAGAGAGGAAATTTAAAACAATTTGAGACAAATAGGACTGTTATCTTTTGTCATTTTCACCTATTGTCATAGACACACACTTGTTAGGCAGTCATGGTGATCATTCTCAACTTATTCACAATAGCCAATGAGTGGATCCTTCATGGGAAAAACATTGGAAGAAAATTGGATGTTCCACGACCACAAATATGAAAAAATAACTTAACCTCCCAAGTCATTTGGCTGTAAGTTGAGCCAGGAAAACATTCTCGAGTTGTCATTAAATAAAGATGACGAACCTGCTCTCTCTTCCAACTGTTTGAAAGGTTTGCTGACACTCTCCAACTGCCTGTCTAAGTCAGCTTTGAGATAGTCCTCAGTCACCATCGCTTTAAGATCTGCATGAACAGCTTCGGCCTGCTTCAGCTTCGGCTTCTCTTCTCTCAGTTGAAGCGAGATGTTGTGGACATCCTCCAGCTGCTTCTTCACCGCATCGGGTTGTGTACTACTCGCCTGATGTCTGCCGAGCTGATCTTCAAGTTGAGCAGCTGTCTGGCCAAGAGTACTCAGTAGCTCTTGGAACATTCCCGTCTTCACCACAGCTTGGTCGATGAGGCCGTCTCGCTGATCCAGCTGCCCGATAAGTCCTTGCCATTTGTCGGTGACTGTAGCGAGCTGATCTCTCACCAGCTTACCGTTTGAAGGGTCTTGGCTATCCGACGAGTTTAAAATGGCAGAGGCAGCTTCCTTGAGTTGCTCGAACTGAGGCTTGCGGCTCTTGAATTCATTCTGGAGGATCTTAACATAAGAAACAGTAAACATGTTCAGTCCATCCTACACTAGACCCCAATTCAAGCAGTTTAATTGAACTTTAAACACCAAATTTCATTTAGCTAGAACTAACATCTTGTCCTTCGCCACAATACAGGGTGACCCAAAAAAAAGTTTACACTGCCATAATACAACTTAAATGCCATGTTTATTCATCTTAGAATCAGAATTTAATCACAAATTATACATTATTGTAAAGAACATGTACAGTACACTCTATTTTTCAATGTGTCCTCCCTTAAGTGTCACAACAGCCTCCAGGCGCCTGCTGAACGCTTGACAGGTCTTCTTTATGTAGGATGCTGTCATCTTTTCCCAAGATCTAACAATGGACCTCTCCAAGGCTGCCACAGAAGTTTGTGGGTTCTTACAGGCACTGTCCTCCACAGTTGCCCATATGCTATAATCCAGGGGATTGAGATCTGGACTCTGGGGTGGCCACATATCACCTTGTCAATCAATTTTTTGGTCCGCACAGATCGGCACTTCCAGACCCAGGTTTTCGTGAGGCTGTTCCAGTATCTTTCAGCTTCTTTTTAACTTTGTAGACTGCACATCTGGATATTCTCAGAATTGCTGCAATCTCAGTAGGTGTCAGACCGGCACGCAGCAATTCAGGTACAGCTAAAGTTTTCTTCATTTTCAGCAGAAGCACAGGAATTGTAGAGACGAGAGATTACCAGCTGCATTGAGTGACCTTAATGAATCACTTAAGCATGACAACCTATTTAGATATGTTTCAATGGCTTTTAAACAAGCAGTCAACTGAGTGTAAACTTTTTTTGGGTCACCCTGTATGACGAAATAGTCTCAAAACAAAACAGTGGCGGATCATTTTGACCCGAGGACAACACGAGGGTTAATAAGACCAAACGGATGATTCAACGGGAGTCAGGGCTACATTTCTCACGAATATGAACCTGTTATTATTTTATACAAAACTCAGAAAATGTTTTTTTTTCTTCAGATATAAAAAGTTCAATTATTACAAGGGTAAATTTTATATTTATGAGCAATAAATTTTTAATATTCTTATATTATTTTGAATATATTAAATTTAGACTTTTTTTTTTTTATACAATTCTATAAATTATGTCTACCTGGACTTGTTGCTTCTGCATTTTAAGCATGTTGGGGTCAATTGAGAGCGGTCCAAGGACACTCATCATCAGCTCCTTCTCTGACAGCCATTGGCCAAGCTGAACTTGAGAGCTTTGGACAATATCCAGATTCTTGTTGGACTGCTCCAGGTGCTGCTTCCTTTCCAACACCGAGCCACTGATATCTGCCCAAGCAGCATCTATAACAGCAGAGCATGATTCCATCAAGTGTCCGCATCTCATACTGTGCAGAGCTTGGCTTTATAAATGTGTTAATTTGATTTTAAAAAGATGGTGCTGTGCTGTGACATGGACAATGACAAACAAGCTATATTGGGATTCTGTGAAAAGACCAAATATTGGCGCTTACCTATCTCTTCCAACATCTGCCTCCATTTATCTGCCTCCTGTGAGTTTGGTTGAGTTTCAATCAAGTCAGTGAGCTTCTCCCTCACCTTGTGGAGCTGCTCTTTCTTCTGCTTCATGCTGTCTTCAAACACCTGAGTGAAAAAAAAAATATGTACAGATATCTAATATCTGTCTAATATATGTACTTTCAATTTGAATTTTAACAGCCGAAAATATTTTGAGCAACTATCAACTAAAACTAGACCAAATCTGTATAAGATTTCGTCGACTAAAACTAAGACGAAAATATTTTGAACCGACTGAAATATGACTAAGACTAAAAATGATTTTTGTCCAAATGACTAAGACAAAAATTAAAAGGGCAAAAACAACACTGCCCATGAGATATGGGCTTGCAATTTTATTTAGAAGTTAATAACTGTACATAAAGGTGATATTCTCGCTGTCATCACTTGAACTTAAATTGCCCAAAATGATTAATGTAGAGAAAAAAGTTTTCAAGTTTTTATCTCATCACCTTCTGCTGTTCAAGCTGTGTTTTCACTGCATCTTTCTCTGTGGCACCATTCTTCCAAGAGGATGCGGTCTTTTTCATGTCCTCCAGCCATGTCATCATGTGTTCAGTCTCCTTTTTGGCATCCTTCAGCTCCCGCACCGATCCACCCAGTTCGGCGGATCGACGCTTCAGCGTGTCACCCAGACAGGAATAGCCCTCGTTGACGAATGACATATTTTGCTGGATTGTCATCAGCTCTGAGGAATTCACAGAATAAAAATATGAATAGCCTGTCATTTCTTCATTTTTGCAAATTGATACACATTACTGGCACAATTATATGACGTAGACCCTTTCCAAAACATTTGAATTAAAAAAAAATTTGACTATTAAGGAAATATTTCCTCAAATGCAAATAAATTAACTTTCACATGACATCGACTATATATGGCGGAAAACACAGACAAGGCTGAAAAAGCAGTTTCTGCTCTTGCACCCCTCTTTAAAAGAAACTGCTGTATTTTAAGTCAAAACAACTGTTGTGTTTGATAGAGCAATATGTCTATATGCTGCCATATCAGATTCATGCCGCAATAAGCCCCCGAACTATTTTTAATTTGTGTGTTTTACCCTGAAAACCCCTGTTTACAGACGTCGCGCAACCGCTTTTGTTTCAACCTAGCCATAAAAAGAAGGTAAGTAATCGTATTTATTATTTTATTTGAAATGTCTGTCATTTTTAGCTTAGAATCATTAATTGATGTCCAATATTTAGTTAAAAAAAAAAAAAAAACACTTTAGAAAATTATTCACTCGCATATTTTAAACTTTTAAACAAATGATGTCATAATGAAAAAATTGGCGTCTGTAAAAAAGTCACGGATATCTACCTCATAACTATCGCTTAGTTGTATTTTTTTCGTTACTGTCGCATTTTCCCCAATATTTTAGATGATAAATATTCGACTCGAACAAAGACAAATTGAAAAACTTTTAAAAGGGTAAATATATGAAAAAGAAAATCTCGACCACTCCTTGATGTTTGCGACCATGTTTCACCCATAAAATCCCCCAAAAGTCATGACACTCGGTGATACATGGTACATGAAGTATTTGGATCGAAACATGGTAAGTACGCGATAATATCTCATTAAATTCATGGCGTCTGTATTTCTGCTCACGCATGCTCTCATCTCCAGATAGGGTTTTGCTGTTTTAAATTTTTTTTAAATGCCCTCCTGTTCAAAATTTTTCTTCCCCCAGAAAATTGACATTTTAAGATTTCCAATGATGTGTCACACGTGCATAGCGGACAATTTTGTAATTTGGACAAATTGGGGGTCTCAGAGCAGAACTTCAAATCACCTTAGTGTTTTCCGCCATTTATTTTTTTTATTTTAATGTCCAAACATATTGAGAACAACAACTTTTCTGATGAAAGTAATTCTAAAGATGAACTACTACTGATTATTTAATCTTTTATCTGTGAGTATTTTAGTGCTTTAAAGGCATATTTTACACATAAGCAGAGGTGGGGAGAGACGCGTTACATTTACTCCGTTATATTTAAGTAATTTGAGTTGGAGTATTTTTTTTGAGTAACTTTTTGTGAATTTGTGAAGAAGAAATACTACTCTTACTCAGCAACTTTGGGATACACAAGTCGTTTCATTTTTACTCTTTATTCTACATATTAATTTTTACTTTTTTATTATGCCAGAGATGTCAACAGTAGTGTTACGTTTTTCAACAACGAGATGTGCCAACAATAATCACATGACCCCATAACACCAATCAGACTCAAGCTTGCCGTTTCGATGATGACGCTGGTCTGTTCAATCACGTCGCACCTTTAAGCACTATAAAAAAAATAACTAGGGCTGTCAAACGATTAAAATTTTTAATGGAGTTAATCACAGCTTAAAAATTAATTAATTGTAATTAATCGCAATTCAAACCATCTCTAAAATATGCCATATTTTTCTGTAAATTATTGTTGGAATGGAAAGATAAGAGAAGAATATATACATTCAACATACTGTACATAAGTACTGTATTTGTTTATTATAACAATAAATCCACAAGATGGCATTAACATTATTAACATTCTTTCTGTAAAAGGGATCCACAGATAAGATAAATGTGAGTTTATATATTGTGACTAAATATTGCCATCTAGTGTATTTGTTGAGCTAAACGAAATGTTTGAATAGATTTTGACCAAAGTCTGAGTATTATTTTGCATAGCTATTTTGATTGGCAATGCTAGTTCACTTTGTATTGAGCGCTTTTCTTTTTGTGAACATAATTTTTTTTTAGAGATAGGAATATTATTTTTGTTGTGCTTTCAGTAAATGATAATGTAGCGACCAAATGCATGATGGGAAGTTGGGCAACCATGACTGTCAGTGGTGGCTGCAAATGGTATATCATCTCTGCGTTGTGTTAAATCAAGGTGTTAAAAAAAGATCTCCTGTCATTCTTCCCCATGTCTCTCGCCACAATAGCTATAATTGTTGTGGAAGAGATGCCAAAGCTTTTGCCAATAAATAGCGCGGCCCCAATGAATGCCTGTGTCCGCTCCACTCGCTTGTCTCTGCCTATTAGCTCTCAATATACATAAAACAGCGCCAGTGTAGTTTGTTAGCGGCAATGCGTGAGTGGGTTATTCCGTGCATGCGTTAAATATTTGAACGTGATTAATTTAAAAAATTAATCACCGCTCGTTAACGCGAAAAATTTGACAGCCCTAAAAATAACGTATTTGGGGTAGTCAAAGGGTTAATTCCGACTTATGCGGAAATTCAGGTTACAACGCCAGCACGGCACTCGTTCGTAACCCCTGGACTACCTGTATTCACTGTATTCAAACTAGGAACTATTTTATGCACTAGAGGGCACCCATGCTCTTTGGATGAATGATGCTTCAGTTCTGTTGATTTTTTTTCTCTTGCCGAATTATTTATTTATTTATTGTTTTTCGTATTTATTTGGTTTAATGTGGTTATGGAATTGGTTATAGTCAAGGCGTAGGTTTGGGCTCAACATTGGTAAAGATGATATAAAAGCATAACCTGCATGTACAATTTTTGCTGGGGAAGGGACATTAAAAAGACCAATCAGATCGGGTATATGAGCCTAATTAATTGAGAGGCTAAATGATCAATGCAAAATAAATCTGTATTGACTTATTCTAATTTTCTTTCTGTATTGGTTCAGGTGATACACCGTTCGATTCAAACCTTTTTTTTTTTCCCAAACACTACTAAGAAACATTTTGAAAACTTCCACAATAAATGTCTGGATTTCATAAGCAAAAAAAAAAACATTTGTCTTAAGACCACTCAACACTGTCTCTCTAAATAAAGAAATAGAACTTAAATAAAAAAAATTTTAAAACTTTTTAGTCAGGATATTATAAATATAAATAAAAATGGAGCCTTCCTCCAGGTAGACTGCTTTTGCTCACAAGCACAGCTAAAGGCAACAAAAATTGAAACCTTTTTACCTCAACTATGATTAAGGTACGATTATATGAAAAAAATGTCTGCATAGGCTGAAATTATTTTTAAATAATTAATGTAGGAAATAAATAAATTCATTTGAAATAAGTGCAAGTCATCAGCCAATCAAACGTGCGTTTGAGGGGGAAAAATGGACCGGCACATTCAGCAAGTGAAAATGGGTAAATGTAAGTCTGAACATAATTAAAATAATTCACTTAATAATGGTAGGGTCAATTCTATCCTTACAACATATGGGAACACAATCTAAATTACATATATAACTGAACTCATTATATTATGCAAATAAGGTTGCTTAAAAGTTGGTGGGGAGAATTTGAGCATCCTGAACAGTTGGTAGTTTTATGTCCCTATCGTCCCTATGCAAACCTGTGCCCTTGGGATATTGTACAGTATAATAATAACAGTTCATAAATATAACTTTGTGCTGAAAAAAAACAACAACAAAAAAACATTATAAGCAGTTAATCACAATGTTACTCATTACTTAAGTATTCTTCTCATCAAATACTTTACTTGTACTTAAACACATTTTATGGATGACTACTTTTACTTTTAATTGAATAATATTATTCGGAAGTAACGCTACTCTTACTCTAGAACAATCTTTGGCTACTCTACGCACCTCTGTACATAAGGCATATAAATAAACCTCCGTTTGGTTAAAAGCAGTACAGCTCATGCCATATTCTAATTTTAATATGAAAATATTTAGTTGTAAAATCACTTACGTAAGAAACCCTAAGGCTCATGCCAATGTTTTTTTTTCTGGCATCGAAAAGCGCAGTAGGGCTGGACAATGTATATAAAAAAAATATGATGTCAAGTAATGTTAGTCATTATTTCTTCATGTTGCATGCCTCAATAACATTACAGTAGATTTTCCAGCACTACAATACTGCCATACCCAGTCATGTTATTTGCATTCACATTGTAATAGCCTCATGCACATCTGATTACCTTTATTGGTTAAGTAGGAATTGCTCACTGGACCACCACCATTAGTAAGAGCTAATACAGAGACATGAAGACAAAGCTCAAGACATATTTCCAGTTAGCCAACATCAACATGCACAATAACAGCAACCCTCCACATCACTTTTCATAATTCATACAGACGGTGTTAAGTGGGTTCACCTGTCTTGTTAGTGATCTTAGCTTTGGCAGGGGATGTGAGACTAGCAATCCGATTGCATAGAGAAGCTCCTCTGGTGTTCAAGTCCTGCAGAGCAGGACCTTTCGATGTCCATTCTTCCAGCAAACCCTAAGAAAAAAATGTATAGAATAGCAGCCAATGATTTACACAATTTGACTACTACTTCTGTCGAAAATCATTAGTTGTGACTAAGTCTGTCGTGATATGCAATAAGTCAATTAATCACACGGTGAATAAAAATGTTAATTTTTGTTCTGCATGTGTTTGCGTGTGCTGTGTGCACTCGGCACACGTGCGTGCTGATCGCATATGAGACTTTTTTTTTTTTTTTCAAAGATGGTTGTTGGTCATCAACACACTGTAGAATTAACCAACATACAATATACAAAATAAGGCAACACATCTATATTTAACATTCTAAAACATTAGCACTGCTACATTGAGACTAACAGAAAAAAGACAATGTACTAACTACTTTAGCCTGCTATGAAACATTGGTAGTCTTGTCATAAACGTAAACTTGCGGTTAAAAGGTGACATTTTAACATGAAAACTCGCTGGTTTACAGCATTTGCAAACAATGGCATATAAAGAAAAAAAATCTATTACTGACACCACATGCATGACGAAAATAAAAGTTGTTTTGTTTTTAACTGAGTGTAAAGCTTATCATTAGCGGCTTAGCGAACGTACTTCCAGTGAACATTTTAAAATAAATGCACATAATGTTCAACATGTAAATATATATTCGATTCTACACTAAAAATAGGATTAAAATGACACCCATTCCGAAAAATTTGATTTGCAATGAATAATTTGTCTTCAAATTTAATAACATGCACACTTTGCAGGACAAGATGACAGTCATTTTGGATCGAATAAACACTTTGATGGACTTTAATTGACAGAGAATATATACAGTGGGGGGTTCTCCCCACTGTATATACATATTAGCGGTGTAACGGTACGCAAAAATCTCGGTTCGGTACGTACCTCGGTTTTGAGGTCACGGTTCGGTTCATTTTCGGTACAGTAAAAAAACAAAATGCAAAATATAAATGTGCTAGTTGTTTATTACACACTTTTGTGCTTTCAACAATAGGAACAGTAGCCTATACAAAGCTGGAATTCTGCTCAAAAAGTAGCGGGTATTTAAAGATAATAATCCAACAACAATTTGCCTTTCAGACCCCACATATTGGTCAGCTTTCTTTCTGAAAGAAAGAAGAAAAAAGAAGTCCTGTGCTAAAGAGAAAAGCAATCCCAATGACAAATATTTTAACATGTATTTTACAAATGAAATGCCTCAATGAATTTTTTTCCCTCATGAACGGTTTAAAAGCTTTATGGGTGGATTTCCTCAAGTTAAAGCGCCACACAGAAATTAATAAATATAATTTTGTAAGAAGGATCCGTGTATTATTTTTATTATTTCATTACAGGTGCTTTAGCTCATTACAATTTATTTTATTTAAATGAGCTATTATTTATTTTATTATGTGTTTGCATTTTACAAATGTGATGTAGTATTCATTTATATTGTATATTTTATGTTGTATAACTTTAGTTCCTATGTGAATACGAGTTCCTACTTGTTTTGTCATGGTAGGAGGATTTTGTATTGAACACGGGGCCGTGTTGGTTATTATTACTAGAGATGTCCCGATCCGATATTTGGATCGGATCGGACGCCGATATGGGCAAAAAAATGCGCATCGGTATCGGTTCGGAACACAGGAAAAATTCCGATCTAGACTTCCGATCCAGTTTTTTTCTAAAGTTGGCTGAGTTGGTTAAAAAAAATTGCCAGTAACATTGAAAATCGGCAATAATTTATGAGACAATATATCACCTACTAAAATTTGTTATCACGACAGGCATAGTAGTGACAGTTAGTGAAAAGACAATTTGTTTTTTTCGGTTTGGTATGTGCTTATAGTGACTCACAGTGACTATTTGGAAGTCCTTCTCCAAACTTTTAGCATTGCAACTTTTCTCCGCCACAGGCACCTTCTCATTGGTCTCCTCCAGCCACTTGCTGAAAAGACCGGCCGCAGCCCTGAACTCTCCCAGCAAGTCTTGACAGGATGAAACCTCCTCATCCCTGCAGAGTTGACAAAACTAGTCAGAAAGTGTCCAGGATCTAATTTGTGGTACTTTGAGGAACAGATAACAAGGAAATGGGAAGTACTTTTCTTTGACTGTGTCTTTGAAAGTGCTGAAGATGTTTACGAGATTGTCCATCTTGCTCTGGATCTGTGCTCTGTTACCATCTTTACTCATTTCACAGAGCTCCTTGGAAAGGGTCTGCAACTTCTCCACATTACCGTAATGTTCAACCATCTCAGCTTTTGCATTCTAGACAAAACCAAAAACGTCATTGTTTCGGCAATTGTGCTAAATTGTGACTCTCTGGTGGTCCATTTACCTGTGTTAGCTGAGCGAGTTCTTCAAATGTTTTCCCAGGCCCGTCAGTCTCATACAGATCTTGCGAACGTTTCACAACAAACTGCTGTACATTTTCTGCAACATTCTCAAACTCTTCCACTTTATCTTTAATTTCTTCAAGGCGTGCAACTTTCTGCTTATGCTTGTCACAGGTGTCTGAGAACCGTTTTGAGAGAGCGTCCATCTTGGACTGTAGGAGAGCCGCAGAGGAGGGGTCGGCTGTCTCCGAAAACTTCTTCACTTTCGATTTCATGGCTGCGATGCTGCTCTGGCGACTTGCGATGTCCTGCTCTATAGCCTTTAAAAAGCAAAAAATATGGAAAACTTTGAAAAGGAGACAATCACTGGAAATGCCAAATACAACTAGGCCTGCAAGCAGGACTGAACGGGCCCTCGCAGTTTGGCGCAACTCTGACATATCACAACTCAGATCTCACACAGCTCAGGGTGATGGCAGATTGTCTCTCATCATCTCCTGAGAAACTAACCTGTGCTGGAAACTCGCCTATTTTTCTATTTATTTGTGTGCAACCGCTTTTGTGTTGCAGGCATGGCTGACAGAGATGGTTTTGTATATGAGAAATGCATTCATACAGCTAGGTGAAATAAGACCCTATTGAAGAGGGACCTTCAAAAAAGGAAGTGCTACTGAGCTGTGCAGCCACGCTCCAATCAAAAACCAAAATGAATCTTCTAATTGGGCCAATGCGACCAAGTGTGCCAAATTTCGTGGCTCTATAAGCTGCCTAGGTCCCTGAAGAAATGTACTGGCAACAGACAGAGACATGTGGATATGGGCCTTAAAATGTTGAATTACAAAAGGTCTTGTAACTATACTGACCAACTGGAAAGGAGCTGGACATGTAAAAGAGTGACTTTCTGTTGCCACGAGTTAGCGCTGTAGGTCTGATGCAAAGGACCCCAACAAAACTTTTCAGGGTTGGACTCTCATCAAGCACGGGAAGTTTGGCGCAGATATGTTGTATATCTGTCAAGTTATGACAATTTGAAATTTGTGTTGAGAAAAAATTGTCACGGTCATTCTCACTTTCCTGTTTAGAGCCTCCTGCTTAAAACCTCAGAATTTTTCATCAGGCACCTGAACACATGTCTTAAAGCTCCCCTGATGCAGGTTTGAGGTCATTTGCAGGTTTGAGGTCACTTTTTTTCCATGGAGGAGGAGTCTGTTTTTAGTATAATGGGTAATATTTCAATGCAGCCATGTTCAGGCCTTTCATACCTTTCATACATGAATATGATATGAATGATATGAAAAAGAATTAACCTTGGATCAGGGAGATATAAGTCATTTAATGAATTTGGCGGGTTGCCAAAAAAAAGGTAGACTTTGGCATTTGGCACCCCGCCCAAGTCAGGCCTATGAATGAAAACTCAACATTTTGATAACATTATACCTCATATGTCTCATGGACAGTCTCACCAATTTTGAGGAGGTTCCAACTAACTCCCCAGGCGCCAACGTCTCAAATGTGCACCCTGTAAATCACAGGTGTCAAACCGATTCCAGAAAGGGCCAAGTGGGTGCTGGATTTTGTTCCAACCGATACCGTGCAGAGTTTAACCAATGAACTTCCTACTGAAACAAGCAGCACCTGACAAAAGTTTAACTGATTACACATGTAAAAGATCTGATTGGTGAAAAGGTGTCCTCTTCATTGGTTGGAAAACAAACCTACACCCACTTGGCCCTTTCTGGAATCGGTTTGACACCTGTGCTGTAAATGGACTAAAATAGCATGGTTTTCACATTCAATCCAAATTGGCTATGGGATATGGGTCCAAGAGACTTTTTGGTGCAGTTTTGCACAAGGTATCAACCCCCCAATTTTCATAACTCTGCGTTAAGAAAAAAAACTAATAAAAGAGGTCTTTTTGAAAAAACGGCACGATGTTGAGCCATTTTGTTACGGTTTTTCGCAAGGTCTCAAAATTATGTAAATTTACACCAAGCCGCATGTATCTGCAAATATTGGTGAGTTTTCAAGCATGTTAAGGCCTCCAAATTGCTCATTTTCATTTTGCCATGAAAAAAAGAATAATAATATTAGTAATAATGATATTAATAATACTTTGCATTACAATAGAGCTCTCACACCACTTGGTGCTCAGGCCCTAATGATGGGGCTAATGTACCCATTGCCTTCTGAATCCTTAGTGCCGCTAAATGTAACTTCAATTGTATTAGGAATAGGCCTGTTTCAACCAGATTTTTTAAAACGTAGCCCCTAAATTACATTTCCCATGCTCTGATTGGTTGGCAAGAGCAAAAGTTGTTACTTATTTATCTCCAACTAGCAAAACCAGTCTGTAGCAATCTGCACGCAACAATATAGTATTTATCAGTCAGCAGTTAGAATGATGTACTTCATGTAAACATTTCATCGTGTTGTAATCATTTTACAACACTAATATTAATTCCAAATTGCTCCAGATTGTAGATGGCAGTTGTGAATTTTAATGGTTTCTAAAATTATGACAATAATGACAGTGGCGACATTATAAAGTGGTTAAAATTGAGTAAGTCCCCAATAAAGGCCCATGTAGGTACCAAATGTTTGTAATGTACTAACAAAAATACATACCGTTTCTTTGCTTAGCATGTCTGTTAGAGACGCAGAGTCCAATGGAATTTGTCCATTCTCTTTCACACTGGCCTCCACTCCCTCCATCCACCTCATCATCTCATCCAGTCCATCCTGGACACTCATGGAGCGAGTCAAGGTGATCTGCAGCTTCTCATTGCGATCGCTCACAGCCTTGGACAAATTGTCATATCGCTCCACTATGTCATCTATTGCATAATGACAAAATAAGCAGTTTTGATCAACACTTCAATTATAGCCACATTTGATAACATTTAGAGATACTCACCTACTGTCTCCTGGATCTCGTCTAAGTTGCTCAACAGGTTTCCATCAGATGTGATCAAAGAATCAGCTGCCTTGGATAGTGTGTCAATAGCAGTCTGATGTCCGCTCATCTGACCTTGTAAAACCTATGGAAGAAAAACTGAGGTTGACTTTTCCGATCCAGCATGTGATGAGAGAATCAAAACATAATTAAGATGAAGTTAAATAGCCACATATTTAGGTACAAGTGCATATTCTGATGAAGCCAAATGTATAAAGATTCTGCCTTTGTAATAGTTTTGATTTCCACTCATATATTACATTCATGTGGCTAAATAAGGTAAAGAATGTATTAGAACAATATTGGTGTTGTTTCTTGCCTTGGTGTCTTCTAGCTGTATCTGCAGCTTTTTTGGCTCAGCAGCGATTGCCTCGGACTGTTGTTTCCTCGCCTCCTCCTCAGCGCTTTCAAGCCACTTTAGTAGGCCTGTGCTGGAGTCATCATACTTCTTGTACTTTTCAACAATATCTTTGAGGTTGTTGCCAAGCTGGTTGCACTGAAATCCAAGTAACAATGATATAGGTAAAGGCATAGATTCAGGGGTCGACAATATGAACGGCCCGGACGTACTTTTAAATCCATCAGGGCCACCAGAATGCTCCAACCACTGGCCAACAACATAAAAATTCCCAATGGTTCCGTGTTTTGACGATGTTACGCTATTCCGATCAAAGACAACCCTACAGTCACGTAAACACACCTCGTTCGCCCGCTCCCACATTAACGCACGCAACACAATTACTGCTCCTGATTGATTGTAGGTATCTCAGTACCAACATAGTGTTATACTAAAAGACGACATGTTTGTGAAACCCCCAGCACCCGGCCAAACACCGGGAAAAAGAGACCACTCAATAAAGAGAAAGCCACTGAGGAGTTGAGAGAAGGTAAAATACAATATGAAAAGAAAAGGGAGAAAAGCTTTTAGCCCCAGTGGCAAGACCGGTAGAATTGGCTCAGTGACAATGAGACAAAAAACGAGATGTGTGGTGTGCAGATTTATGAAAATGTTGGCTATAATGCAGTGATTATAGATGTGATTATGGAATTTGAATAGCATTAGTCAGGCTAGACTAGTGCGGCAACGATTAATCGATTAACTCGAGCAATTTGATTGGAAAAAAGCTTCGAATCAAATTTAGCTGCTTTAAGGATTCATTTAATTACAGTGGCTTTGTAATGGTTTGTTTTGCAAGTGTTTGCATTTAGTTTTATTGATTTGGGTAGATACACTGCCCTCTAGTGGAAACAGTGAATATGACACAACTCATTAAACATGGCTGAATCCAGCTGCTCCATGTTAAGACCAACATAAGGTAAGTTTTTGTTTGAGCTAATATGATTTTTATGCATTCGTAATTTAGTTCACATGTATATTTATCAGTTTTTTTGTGGGAATATGGGTTTGAACCATTGTTAAGAGTATTTCATCACATTTAAGCTAGCGGACTTTTGCTATGCAAGTTAGCCAATTGTTCTTTTGTTGAACTTAGATCCTCATTTATTTATTTATTTATTTATTTATTTTAATTGTTTGAGGCTAGGCTTAGGTATTTAAATTTGTTTTTAAATGCATTTATTGCTCTTGTGAAATGAAAGTGCAATTCTGCATAGTTTGAAAAAAAAAAAAAAAACACTTAGGAATTTTAGGGTTTTGTATTCGCTTTTGAAAGTGCAACTTAGAAAGTCTTTGTTTTAAATCTCCGAAAATTCATTCTGCAACGCATCAAAGGTTCCTAGTCCGATTACTCAATTATTCGAACTAACTAATTAATAGATTAATCGATAACTTAAATAATCGATAGCCGCAACCCTACACTAGATTCATGTTTTTGCATCATTTTGCTGCATTTTCATTATATCTACCTAAAACAAATAAATGTTACTCATGTTATTCAATTGTTCTTTTTCCTGATTATTGAGATCAAGAACTGTTGCATTAACCTGGGCCAGTTGTTTTTATAGTGTGCCAGTGAACTTCAAAAGCTAATGTCCCTTATAGTCTACCCGAGTATGATCTGCATTTTAACACTGGATAATGTATCAGATGTTCTATATCTATTAATGTATACCGCGTACAAGTTGAAGTTTTTTTTTACAGCCACAAATCACAGCAAGTCAAGCAAATCAAGTTTCAAGAGTGCTTCACAGACACACAGTTGATATTAAAATAATCATATTTGCTTGATGGACTACGGAAGCGTATTGCATTCACTTGAAAAATAAAAAAATGGGAGGCTGTTTTTTGAAATAATTTTTTTTTCAACCCTCCGTTTTTCTGAGTAATTTATTTTTGGGGCTGTTTTTTTAATTAATTTTTTTCAACCCTCCGTTTTTCTAATTAATTTATTTTTGGGTTTGTTTTTTGAATTAATTTTTTTCCCTCAACATCGTTTTTCTAATTAATTTATTTTTGGGTTTGTTTTCTGAATTAATTTTTTTTCCAACTTTGTTTTTCAAAATAATTTATTTCCGTCGTAATTTTTGGGTTTGTTTTTTGAATTTTTTTTTTTCCTAACTACGTTTTTCAAAGTAATTTATTTTTGGGTTTGTTTTTTGAATTAATTTTTTTCCCTGAGCTTGGCTACCGAGGAAAAAATATTTATTCAAAATTCAAGCACTTGGAAGTCTCGCACGAACTGCATCCTGCAAGTCCAATACTGGAAGACACGTCTCGCGACACCTTCAAGCGGCCGTTTTTCAAATAAATATTTTTTCCTGAGCTTGCTAATGCTAATGCTAAAAAAAAAATTAATTCAAAATTCAAGCACTCGTGAGTTATCGAGGTACTTGGAAGTCTCGCGCGAACTGCGTCCTGCAAGTTCAAGACTGGAGAGAGGAGTCTGTAGGACAGGACACCTGTCGCCTACACCTTCAAACGTCTTCTATTTTCGTTCAGTTAAGGTAAGTCATCAATATGAGTCATGCTAAAACTGTCCTTCTGTGTTAAGCCTTTATATTCTGATAAAGCAGTACTAGGTAAATTAAAGAGTTACGGACTAAGATATGCGATTGGCTGGAAACTGTTCGAAGTGCATTCGTTTTTTAGACTAGCAAACTTCGTCGGTCAAAGTAACTTACCCGAATAGTTATTTTAGCGCCTTTCCACACATAAAATGGAATGGTTTTATAATGCCATTGCCTATACCGTAATACAGTACTGTATTTGTGTAAAATAGATATTATCCACGCCACGTGGACATGTGTCGTCCATTGAACTGGCTGCCTTCTTTACAATGAAAACACGATTGCACAAGTATGAGGTTTCTCCTACGACGGGTATGTTGATGTGTCTGAACTCGAGATTGGGAAAAATAAACTATGTAGAAAAAGAATGGATGGATTTGCGTTATTTATTTGAGTGACCGGACTGTTTTATGTTGTTGTTGGCGGCTTACTAGACACGAATTTTCTTGGCACAGGAAAAACAAAGCCCAAAACGTATCTTACAGCAATCAATTCATGTTTATCATGGGACATGTAAGCAATTAAATAATACTACCGGTACACACAGTAACTTACTATATATTAGTGCACAATGATGAGTTGCCCAGGTTACAGCACAGAAGGACACCAACCAAACCAATTTTGGCAGTAATTTGAATAAGCACATTTTCTCGGTTGACAGTTAAATGATTGTATTCCTCCTTTTTCTCTCATTTGCCATGCCAGCATTGCAATGACAACCGCTGCTGATGTTCTACGCAGAATATGTGTTTCGGAGGAGAACTACAAGATTGCATAAGTCAAAAGAAAAATTCCAGGGTAGGTTTGTCAAAAATATGAAAAAGTGTCAAAGTATTGTTTTGGAAATTTTGTATACTGTTACGATATTTGATCACAAAAGTACGATATTCAGCCTAATATTCAGCCTATCAATAGCTGGATAGTTTTCAACAGTTGCTGCTGCTAATACAGCATTGCAATGTGTATGTTCTGATGTTAACTGGTTGGCAACTTGTTTTATTGTCATATAGTTTTAGCAAAATATGAACGGTTTGGTTAATTTTTCCAATGTTTTTTTTCAGCCAGTTAACATTTGAGTGTATTGCACAGCATTGACCCTAAAATATTGTCTCATTGGAGACATTTGTTTTACTCGTTTTTGCATTTGTTGTCATGCGGAAATGATTTGCACTACTCTTAATTTCAATTGAATTTTTTTCTTATTAGTAAAAAAAATTCTGGCTTTTTAATGTATCATTTTTTAAGGATATAGAGCTGAAAATGTATTTTGACAACCCTACTGCATGGCATATTAAATATAAGCTGATCTTTTCTACTGTAATATATATAATTGTTTACTAAGAAATGTTCACATTTTACTCCCTTAAATTGAGCTTGTGTATGTCTAATGCATACTTTTTAATTTTTGTTATAGATTGAAAGCACAATAAATGGACAATTAGATGCTGCTGCTCTGTCGTCATATATTCCAGCCTGGTGATCAATCAAAAAAAAAAGACTTTCCCTGTTCCCTAAACTTGGGGGGGGGGGGGGGGGGGTGAGCAACAAAGATTCTGATTAAGGTTTGAGGGCAATCCGTTAGACGTTGGTGGGCAGGCAGGGATCATTCACTGCTTTATTGCCCAGCAACATTCAGGCAAAATACATTGCATGAACATTTGTTTTGGAGTTGAGAATGTATTGAATAAATACTTTGGTGTATTTCTCTGTTCTTTTCCTTTCGGCTTTTCCCTTCAGGGGTGCCCACAACGAATCAGTTGTCTCCATCTAACCCGGTCCTCTAATAAATTTTAGTATTGGAAGTTCTACCTCATGTGAAATTAATTCCAAAAGTGTTTGTAAATGTTTTTCTTTTTCAAAAGGTACATTAATTTTTGCCAACTGATCGTGTCTTTACTGCTGAGTCAGGTAGTTCAGTACTGCTCTGCATGATGCATTTCTCTGTACTGTCACTGTCAGTTGAGCCAATGAGGCAAACTTATGAATATTTCTGCCAGTTCTTGCATGTTAGCAGTCTACAATGTGTGAAATAATGATAATACCAAGTTTCACAGTTTTTATTTGCCATTTGCTATTAAATTTAGAAATAGTTTACATATGTGTTACAATACAATGTGTAATATATAGATTAATTTGTTTTTGATTGAGAGACTGCTTGATAAAATATTAGTATTCAAAAATTATTGTTACTATTAATTGTTTGGCTGCAATTTAAAGAAAAGTTGACAGTAAATGTTTCAGTCAACATACGATTATGGGCATTGCTGTAATTTTTCCATAGTTATTGCACTGTCAGCACATGTTGATGTACATTAAGACAACGTATAGCTTGTGCAGTTTATTACACTTATCAGAAATGGTATGTAAGAATGTAAAAACATAAAAAGGTCGATGGCTTCCTCTGGAAAAGTGAGTGGATGAAGACCATTTTTTTGTCATGGCAAGGCAACAAATCGAAAAAAAAAAAATTCATCACAGGGATAGGGTCCTCTCTGCAGTCAATCTTCTCTGTAGGTTATCTTTATATGAGATTCCTCTTTTAGATACTCTTTGGCACCAAAAAGATGGGGTAATGGAGGTACTAGATTCCCAGCCGGAAGTACAGCATTCCTGCTTGGTAAAATTCTGGTTGTTCCAGCGGTGAAGAACTTCCTGCAGTTCTTTCTAAAATAAAATGGACACAACACGAGAGAAAAATTCACAAATTAAAGACATCTGTGGAAAAATATTTTGATGCGTTTAAGCACTGCAGTATAACTTTGCTCGTACTTATAAACATGCAATAAAAGGCGAATTTGCTTCCTGAATTCAAAATTTGTATTTGACAAGAAACGTGTTGGTATTTGTGAGTGTAAATTATTTTTTTCGAGTTAAATAAGGCGAATCAATGCCATTTGCTAGCGCCTGAATAGCGCATTCCATTGTAGGTTTGCATTAAGCTAGCGGGACACATCAATATATCCAGTGGAAGAGGAGATGCCTCACGTTTGTGCAAAAGTATATTCTTAGAAAAAGAATGCAGCCACTGCAATGAAACCCGCTGCTGTAAGCATTCGGTTATGTTACTCGGACAGAAGAAGTTTGATGTTCTAAAAAACGGGGACGCTTCGAGCAGTTTCCACACAATTCCAGCTCCTAGCTGGTTACGTTACAACTAGGACAGAATAAGAATAACTCATATCGATATCTTACCTTAATTGAGCCAGTAGTGTGACCGTCATAAGTAGTTTGGGGTGTACGCGAGAGGTGTCCCACTGTCCGCCAGTCTTGAACTTGCAGGACGCAGTTCGCGCGAGACTTCCAAGTACCTCGATAACTCACGAGTGCTTGAATTTTGAATTTTTTTTTTTTTTTTTAGCATTAGCATTAGCAAGCTCAGGAAAAAATATTTATTTGAAAAACGGCCGCTTGAAGGTGTTGCGAGACGTGTCGTCCAGCATTGGACTTGCAGGATGCAGTTCGCGCGAGACTTCCAAGTGCTTGAATTTTGAATAAATATTTTTTCCTCGGTAACCAAGCTCGGGAAAAAAAATAATAATAATTCAAAAAACAAACCCAGAAATAAATTATTTTGAAAAACAAGGTTGGAAAAAAAAATTAATTCAAAAAACAAACCCGAAAATAAATTATTTTGAAAAACAAGGTTGGGAAAAAAATTAATTCAAAAAACAAACCCAAAAATAAATTAATTAGAAAAACGGAGGGTTGAAAAAAGATGAATTCAAAAAACAAACCCAAAAATAAATTAATTAGAAAAACGGAGGGTTGAAAAAAAATTAATTCAAAAAACAGCCTCCCATTTTTTTATTTTTCAAGTGAATGCAATACGCTTCCGTAATGGACTGACTTTTCATTGATGCATTTTTTTGCTGGAAAGAGAAATGCTGCCACCAAGTGGCAAATGTATGCCATTGCTTACATACTATTTTCCAAACAAAATACCTTTGTGTGAAGTGTCTTGTATTGACTGGCTGCAGAGCCCAGTTTATCCTTGACAGCAGAACAGGTTCCTGAGGTATCAACTTGCATCAGGCCATTTTTAGACTTTGGGTCAGCGACTCCGCATGCTTCGGCCACATCCAGAACTTTCTGGCCCGAAATAGTGATGAAACGAAGGTCGCCCTTGTGAGAGATGACATCCTCTGAGAAGCTCTTCTGTCGGAGGAGTTTATCATTGAGGATTTTTAGGGAACCCGCTGAGGCAGCTAACTGCTCCATCTCGCGTTCAGCCTGCGCTAACCAGTCCTCAAACTCTTCACAATCATCTTGAAACTTCTTCAACTCCTCCTGAACACATTGGACCTGCTTCATCTGCTGCTCAGCTTGGTTGAGGGAAGCATCGTAACGTTCCTTCAGTTCCAGGATGTTCTTCTGTAGTTTATCTTTCTCTTCTGAAGAGAGAACATTGGCTTGCTTGTCGAGAAGAGCTTGGGCTGACTGGGTGGCCATGATCAAATCCTGCTGCTGGGAAAGTATCTCCTGGTGACGAGCCTGCTTGACAAAGATGTGATATCATTTATGTAACATACTGTAAGTCAAAGAAGCCATGTTGTACACTCCTCGCCCAAACCACAGGAACTAACTGCAAGTTAACATACAGTCAAATATGTTCTGATTGTATTACTTGATCAGTCTTTAACAAACTTTAACCAGTAAAATTACAAACTTTACAATGAAGAGTAACAGTATATTTGTATTAAATAGGGATGTTCCGATCGCATATTTTTGCACCTGAGTCCGAGTCACCTGATTTTGAGAATCTGCCGATACAGAGTCCAGATCCGATTCAGAAAAAAAGTGTTGTTTAAAAAATATATAAAGTTTTAAACATGTTACTGTCCCACCGTGCCGCCTTAATATTGTGAATTATTTTTTAACAAGAATAACGTAAAAAAAAAAAATGCTTGTCTTTATTAAATAGTTCATTGAGTGAGGGGCAGTTTACATGGCAACTCTGCGACACAAAGACGCAATGACTGAGTAGCAGAATGGCCTCGTGGCATATGGTGTCGGCGAAGACGAAAAATTCCGAACCCTGCCTCCAAAGTGGAAGAATCCGATTGCGGGGGATTGAGGGAGGGGCTTGCTCCGCATGCATATCAAAGGCTCCCGCGGCGCGAGACCGCACCAATAATGTCAGCACTTGTACACGTCACATTGGGGGTGTGCAGCGGTGCTACCAAATGTTAAAAACAGCAAATATGGCGGAATGTCGGCTTTAATTTACTGTTTTAATAATATTTTTGAATCAAATAAGTTGAATGTTTCCATTTTTGTGCCTTTTTGAACAAAAGAAAAATGCCATTGCTTCGAGTGGGCGGGCATATTTTATTCCGCGCTGAGGAGCTTAGTGGGGTCAAAGTGCATCATTCGCTGTCACTTTGTAAACCTGCACTGCCCCCTAGGGCTTGGCATGAGAACTACATCCTTATCATGCAGAATTGCGACATTGTTCGAATGGAGACGGGCCCATATAAATGCAAATTTGAAATTTTTCGTATTCTCGGAGAGTCACCATGTAAACGGCCCCTGAGTCCACTCAAATCCAAACATGCTGCTGAGAAGAGCCTCTCACTTACACAATGAGTTGCCACAGCAAACTCCAGCTGGTGTTTAACAAGCTAAGCAATGATTGACACATTTGGGCCTTTGATAGTAAAGCTACCAAACGTCTCTGGCAAGATCAAAGCTACACCCCTGTCAATCACTGTTAACTTTAAATGCCTAACTCCAGGGCACTGCTGACCAAGAAAAGCAGCGGGAGGGAGAGTGAGAGGCTGTACGAGCATGAAGCATATATTTTAATAATTCAAAACCTGATCCTTTTCACTCAATTCCAATTCCCTGAAAAATGGCACAACCAGCCCAATTTCAGATCACGTGATCGGATTAGGACATCCCTAGTATTAAAACCTAATTCTCAAAATTATTACCCTAATGAATGCAATACTCAAATAAACCTGGCATATAAATTTTAAGTCATGATTAATTGTGTGTATAAAGGGTGGTTCAAAAGTAGGTATACCGTTTTGCAGTTTCTTTGCTTTTAGATTCGGGGTGGAAACCTCTTGGTACCTCACGACACAATACGATTTGCAATAGAAAGCTCACAATAACGAGGATCTCGCGATATGGCGATATAACGATTATCATTGTATTGGTCAGGAATTCATTCTCGGGTATTCTACAAAACAACTAATAAATTATAAAACAATCTGTCTTCATCCTTCTGCTGTAAGTTTATCACTAGTAGACGTCCAATCCATTTGAGCTGGGAGGGTGGCAGTGAATGTACCCCTCCCACTTCAAACGGGCCCATCCCACTTCTATGCTGTCACTGACAGCCAATGCCAGGCAATGGGGTAATTTTTGGCCATGTCAGGTAATTCCTGTTGATTTTCAGTCCCTTCCTGTTCATTTTGGGGCATTTTTTGAGTCCCTCCTGTTGAATTTGGGTTTCAGAACAGGAAGTGTTACGGGAAGCTCCCAAAGGAATAGGCAGTGACTCAAACTCAACAGGAAGCGACCTGTAAATGCCCTAAAATGAACAGAAAGTGACATGTAAATGCCCCGAAAATTGGAAAGAATGACTGTGAATGTTTTGTTTTGAATGAACAAACGTTCATTCGCCCTTCCCAGTCTTAAGGGATTGGGCGTTGAGTGCCGTCAATGGCAGCCATAGAGTTAACTGAGACACTATTATGGTTGAAGACTGTGGTAGCAAGTTGTTGGCTCCCTTTTTTTTTTTCTTTGTTAAAAATTGACACCTTTTTAAAACGATATCTTGATTCTTGGCATAGGCGTATCGATAACCTTTTGGGATGCAAATTATCACGATACATCACCATTTCAATATTTCTTTGCACCCCTATTGTAAATATGGAATGCTTATTACGTGCACGTTTTTTGCCAGACTGTATACTCACATTTATACCTCTACAAATGAAAAACATCAAACATACCTTGACTCTTTCATACTGCTTGTCAATGTCCATGCAGGCATCACTTTGCCCGTCAAAACCACTTTCACTTTGATGCAAAGTGTTTCCATTAGCGTCGTCCTTCTCTCCTTTCCGTAGCTTGTCTAATGTTTCCTCTGGCAGATTTCCATTCTCTTTGCTTATGAAGTCTGCCTCATCAGTACATCGTTCAGTTTTATCTCCAATTTTGGAGACCCACTCTAGTAGACCTTCTATTTTATTCTTGCTTTCCTCAAGACGTTCAACAGCTGCAGCCTAAATACAAATATTGATAAAAGGCCCCAAAGTGATATAAAGGTTGGGTGTTGTGCATTTAAATTCAAATGCATTACAGTTTTATGAAGGTAATCACATTTTTTTCTGACCTTTTCACTCTCATGTTTTATAGCGGTAGTAACAACCTTCTCCAAGTCCTTCCTGGATTCTTCAGCTTGCTTTTGGATAAGCTTGGCCTTGCCATTCGCTTCTTCCAATTTTGTCTCAATATCCGCTATTTGGTCCGCTGACAGCTTGCCCTGATTTTCTTCCAGAAACTTTTTAGTGCTGGAGATGACCTCATTCAAAGCAGTGGCGTTTGTCAAGACATCTTTTTGCAAGGCCTTTAGATCAGGCATAAAACAAAACAAACGGTCAGAATATAAAGCACAATTGACCTTGACTGATAACATCGTAACTCGTTTTCTGAATGCCGAGTAAAATCCAGACATTTGTCATACCTGATGCTCCTGCTGGTACTGCTGCAGGTCTGTGACACACTCTGTATTGTCAGCCTGCTGTTGGTGACCAATCAGACGGTTCTCTGTCAAAGTGAGACTATCACACATTTCTTCTAACTTGTCTGAAATCGCTTGGTGCCTTTCCACAATAGACTGAAAAGAAAAAAACAAATGACCATTAGACTTCTTGAAACAATTGCTTAGGTAGAAGGAGTAATAGAAAACATGCATATAAAGTATAAGATATCTCATTAAACGTGAAATTCGGTATGCTGTAAACATGCTAGTCGGTCATTGAGTTGTACTTGAGATAAAAACGAGTGTGGCAAAACATTAAACAGAATGAGTCAATGTATTAGATCACTGTATGAAGACTTTCAGCAGCGCATTGCTTCCGATGTTAATTGCACAAGAGTCCCCGGAGACCTGTGTAAAACAATCAATCAGTGCAGAGGTTAGTTTAAATAACCAATCAAGCACCACGGCATGCAATTACGCACTTATTAGAAATGGTGCACTCATCAAAACAATTACATTCCTAAATAAACAAATGCTACATAAAAATAAAATGCTTTGGTGCTTTCCAAGGGCGTCAGTTTGCATAGGCATGGTAGGGACATAACCAACTTTTCAGGATGCTCAAATTGTCCCCAGCAACTTTTAAGCAACCATATTTGCATGATATAATCAGTTCACTTATATAGGTAATTTAGTTTGTCTTCCGATATGTTATATGTTGTAAGAATAGAACTGACCCTGACATTTTTAAGTGAATTATCTTCATCATGCTCCGACTTACAATTATCCCTCTTCACTTGCTGAACGTGCCGTTCCAATCCCCCCCCCCCCCCCCAAGCACACGTTTGATTGGCTGATGACTTGCCATCTCCTGCACACACACATGTTGTCCTCCATCCCCTTCGAAGAGGAGGGATATTAGAAATTTTCTTTTTCGCCCGCCAGGAGCAGCTACTGTAAGTAATGTAAAAAGTAGGGGTGTCAAACGATTAAAAT
The DNA here is from genome assembly GCF_030265065.1 of Corythoichthys intestinalis. Taxonomy (NCBI): domain Eukaryota; kingdom Metazoa; phylum Chordata; class Actinopteri; order Syngnathiformes; family Syngnathidae; genus Corythoichthys; species Corythoichthys intestinalis. The sequence continues at coordinate 10,013,577 of NC_080404.1, forward strand.
TTTTAATCGAGTTAATTACAGCTTAAAAATTAATTAATCGTAATTAATCACAATTCATCACAATTCAAACCATCTATAAAATATGCCATACTTTTCTGTAAATTATTGTTGGAATGGAAAGATGGATATATACATTCAACATACGGTACATAAGTACTGTATTTGTTTATTTTAACAATAAATCAACAAGATGACATTACCATTATTAACATTCTGTTAAAGCGATCCATGGATAGAAAGACTTGTAGTTCTTAAAAGATAAATGTTAGTACAAGTTACAGAAATTTTATCTTAAAACCCCTCTTAATGTTTTCGTTTTAATAAAATGTGTAAAAATTTCAATCAGAAAATAAACTAGTAGCCCGCCATTGTTGATTCCAATAATTACTTACACAATGCTCATGGGTGCTGAAGCCTATAAAATCAGTTGCACCCAAGCGCCAGCAGAAGACAACAAAACTCCGAAAACACAAGCACACATTTCACTGTGCTGTCATTTTAATGTTTGAGCGGGGCATGTGCGTTAATTGCGTCAAATATTTTAACGTGATTAATTTTTTAAAAAATACCGCCCGTTAACGCGATAATTTTGACAGCCCTAGTAAAAAGACGTCAATGTTGTGGAGGTGGGGAACACACAAATAATTTTGCTACTGAAAGTCCGACCTGCATCAGAGTTAGCATAACATTAGACTGTGTGAATTTGCTAACCTAGAAAAACTCGAGTAGGAAGCTGCTTAGAAAGATGTGTATTCCTGTGTGTGTTTGTGTGTTTTCCTTTTTTTTTTTTTTTTTAACCTGTCCTGTTCAGCTGTTTGACACGGAGAATGGAAGTCTAAGTGCCCGGATAGTCTGAACAGTTTTAATGTTTCACATTCAGAGTCTGACATACTCCCTTTGTGATCATTCAACATACCTCATCTATTATGACAAAACAGCGAATAGGAAAGGGGTTATGGGGGAACAGAAGAAAAGACACAAGAGAAGAAAGAGAAGAATCACAAACACCAACAAGAAATACATTGAACGCCTAACTATACTAACTACTAATATGTTGCTGCTATCGTCAAATAAATGTATTTCCGGTTGACACCATGTGGGGGGCCTGTTGACCAGGGAAAGAGGGGGAAGAAGGTGGGGGAGTCTGTATGCTAAGGGATAGAAAGGGGTAGACTGTACACAAATCATCTCCCCTGTGTGTGTTTTCAACTGCTAACGTTAATTAAACAGTGAGAAATGTAGTGAACCGAAGTTTAGCCTCTACTCCCCAATTTTCATTTATATTTTATTTATGTGGTCTAAAAACAGCCCAAAGGAGCTTTCTTTTTTTTTTTTTTTTTTTGCTGTTGTTGAGTTTGGCTGTGCTTGTGGAAAAAAGCAGTAGGGTTCTACCTTAAGGAAGGCTCCATTTTTATTTTTGTTATTCCGATTAAGACGTTTTTGCCCATAGGTTTTTGGCCCATAGGTCTGTGCTCCTCAGGTGGGTGGACCCCCTCCCTCCCACACACACACCGAATGGCTGACGACCTTAATGACATGTTTGAAAATGGAAAAGATCAGATACTCTCTCCATTATTCTAATGGGAGATTCCTACGTGCCTGGGGACCTTTTTTAAACGTGTGTCAGTCCTCTTAAGCCCTTGGCATTCTACAATTTGGCATCTCTTTAATTTATTGTACTGACACTTATTATCCAAAACCATTACTAAAACTCAATGTGCAATGGTCATGAAGCTCACTGGCAGTGACAGGGAATAATTTTATGGTTATTTTTGGTTTATTTGGGTTCTTTTTTTTTCTTTGTTTTTTTTTTATTATTTGTCTATTGTGTGTGTGTGTTGGATGTCAGTCCCATTTTTCATTCCATTTTGTGTTTTTTTTTTTTTTTATAACTGGAAACAAATGCACTACTATTGCGAAAAATATATAAAGAGATTTGGATTAATTAAGAAGTTTTTGCAGTTATATTTCATTTATCTAGTTAGACAATGTTGAGTGGTCTAAAGACAAATGTAAGTGTGTATGTTAATATAATTTATGTTCAAATGTTGAAATTTAGTTTAAAGTTTAAATAAAAATTTGCTACTAAAATCCAGACATTTATGTAATTGTATTTATGAAAGTTTTCATAATGTTTCTTTAGTAGTTTTTGAAAATAAAGGTTTTAATTGAACGGTGTATCACCTGAACCAATACACATGAAAGTTAGTATAAGTCAATACAGATTGATTTGTCATTGATCATTTAGCCTATCCATTAATTAGGTTTATATTTGTGAGAAGTGCAGCCCTAACCCCCATTCACCCAATTTGTTTGGTCTTATTAATGTCCCGTCCCAGGCAAAAAGTGTACCTGCAGGTTATGCTGTTATATTGTCCCTACAATCCTTGAGTCCAAACCTACGCCCTTGGTGCTTTCACTGTTGTGAAGTGTCTATTACCCACAACAATTTGACATAGATCCATGCCAAGACAAATGTTAGATCATCTGTGATATTGTGCAACACATCCACAGGCAGACCTTCTCCTGGTATTCCCTTTCCTTGGTGTCCAGTAGGACGTCTAAGGTACACCTCAGCGCTAAAAGTTTGCCCGTCTGGTCCCTGTAGGCTCTCTGAGTGCTGCTGAGATACTTAAGAAGGCAACTGCTCTGAGCTGGGCTCAACAAGTGAGCATGCTCGGATACAAAAATCTGGATAGCAAATGTGACATCCTCTAATTTAAGTTTGACTTCCTGATGCAGAGAACTCTCAGTGTCCTGGAGAAGAAAAAAACAAAAGAGTATATTACTACACTACATTACATTGTGTCAGTGTTTTTCAACCATCGTGCCGGCCGCCGCAGAGCACATTGCTGTGTCACCGCGCACAGCGTGCTGTGGCGTAGTGACTGATTTGCCGTGGGAAATCATCCACTTTCATTTTTACGAGAAGGTTCACCTAATTATTAGGTGAAAGTGGATGATTTTCCACGGCACACCAGACATTACGCTACTGCCAGAGGTGGGTAGAGTAGCCAAAAATTTTACTCAAGTCAGAGTAGCATTATTTTAAAATAATATTACTCAAGTAAAAGTAGTCATCCAAAAAATGTAGTCAAGTACAAGTAAACAAGTATTTGTTGAAAACAATACTCAAGTAATAAGTAACATTGTGAGTAACTGCTTAAGATGTTTGGGTTTTTTTTTTTTTTTTTTTAACAATGGTATTTTTTTTCTCAGCACAAAATTATCTATATGAACAGTTACAGTGCCTTGCAAAAGTATTCGGCCCCCTTGAATCTTGCAACCTTTCGCCACATTTCAGACTTCAAACATAAAGATATGAAATTTAATTTTTTTGTCAAGAATCAACAACAAGTGGGACACAATCGTGAAGTGGAACAACATTTATTGGATAATTTAAACTTTTTTAACAAATAAAAAACTGAAAAGTGGGGCGTGCAATATTATTCGGCTCCTTTACTTTCAGTGCAGCAAACTCACTCCAGAAGTTCAGTGAGGATCTCTGAATGATCCAATGTTGTCCTAAATGACCGATGATGATAAATAGAATCCACCTGTGTGTAATCAAATGCACCTGCTCTGTGATAGTCTCAGGGTTCTGTTTAAAGTGTAGAGAGCATTATGAAAACCAAGGAACACACCAGGCAGGTCCGAGATACTGTTGTGGAGAAGTTTAAAGCCGGATTTGGATACAAAAAGATTTCCTAAGCTTTAAACATCTCAAGGAGCACTGTGCAAGCCATCATATTGAAATGGAAGGAGCATCAGACCACTGCAAATCTACCAAGACCCGGCGGTCCTTCCAAACTTTCTTCTCAAACAAGGAGAAAACTGATCAGAGATGCAGCCAAGAGGCCCATGATCACTCTGGATGAACTGCAGAGATCTACAGCTGAGGTGGGAGAGTCTGTCCATAGGACAACAATCAGTCGTACACTGCACAAATCTGGCCTTTATGGAAGAGTGGCAAGAAGAAAGCCATTTCTCAAAGATATCCATAAAAAGTCTCGTTTAAAGTTTGCCACAAGCCACCTGGGAGACACACCAAACATGTGGAAGAAGGTGCTCTGGTCAGATGAAACCAAAATTGAACTTTTTGGCCACAATGCAAAACGATATGTTTGGCGTAAAAGCAACACAGCTCATCACCCTGAACACACCATCCCCACTGTCAAACATGGTGGTGGCAGCATCATGGTTTGGGCCTGCTTTTCTTCAGCAGGGACAGGGAAGATGGTTAAAATTGACGGGAAGAAGGATGCAGCCAAATAAAGGAACATTCTGGAAGGAAACCTGTTGGTATCTGCACAAGACCTGACACTGGGACGGAGATTTATCTTCCAACAGGACAATGATCCAAAACATAAAGCCAAATCTACAATGGAATGGTTAAAAAATAAACGTATCCAGGTGTTAGAATGGCCAAGTCAAAGTCCAGACCTGAATCCAATCGAGAATCTGTGGAAAGAGCTGAAGACTGCTGTTCACAAACACTCTCCATCCAACCTCACTGAGCTCGAGCTGTTTTGCAAGGAAGAATGGGCAAGAATGTCAGTCTCTCGATGTGCAAAACTGATAGAAACATACCCCAAGCGACTTGCAGCTGTAATTGGAGCAAAAGGTGGCGCTACAAAGTATTAACGCAAGGGGGCCAAATAATATTGCACGCCCCACTTTTCAGTTTTTTATTTGTTAAAAAAGTTTAAATTATCCAATAAATTTTGTTACACTTCACGATTGTGTCCCACTTGTTGTTGATTCTTGACAAAAAATTAAAATTTCATATCTTTATGTTTGAAGCCTGAAATGTGGCGAAAGGTTGCAAGGTTCAAGGGGGCCGAATACTTTTGCAAGGCACTGTATATTATACTGTACTATAACATATTACATGACCACATTAAGCCAAAGAACTACAACAACAAAACTACATTGAATCCTGTCGAGAGTAAAATAATTCTCTCCAACATTGCCCAAATTGTGATTCCTAAAACAAGTATGTCAGCCTTGGCTGTATAGTGGCCCTCCTAGACTTCGGGGCCATGTAGAAGTCTGAGCCACAAGCTGTTGCCAACCAAAATTTGTTGATGTTGATATTTTTGCTTTTGTCTTCACCTCCTTTGCCTTCCCAAATCTGCACAAACTTTGCTCAGTCCAAAATGTACAGAAATTAAGCATTATTTGTCCAAAAAGCATGAATACCCTCTAATGGAGAAAACATATTTTGTATTATGAAACTAAAAGGATCATATCTCCGGTTTTCCATGGTCAATCAGTGCCAAATAAAAACTGGGAGAGAGATTAAAATCTGTGCTTTCGAGTCATGTTGACGGCACTTGCAACATGTAAAAAAGGTCCATGTTAATAGTATTTTAGAATCAAAATACCTTGATTTTTTGTATGCATCTTTTCAGTGCTTCAGCATCACACATGTTGAAATCTGCATCTTTCATATTTAACTCATTTTGGATAAGGTCTGATAACACATCAAGATCAGCAAGATGTTTCTGGTACATCGATTCCAAATGTGCCTGAAATCACATGGACAACATTTAAAAACACTTATGTCACAAAAAAGTTCACGCAGTGTAAATTAAAAGTTACGAGTGTAGCTGGGGTTTTATGAATCCCATATGACCACCAGAGGGCAGTGATTGCAGCACCGCCCTCTGGCGGTCAGCAGGTACGAAATAGAAACTTCAGTTTTAATACGCACCTTCCTTGTTTCCACTGCTTGAAACAACGACTTTGTCCTTTCTGCACACACTTGGCAAATTGTAGAAAAATTATGTTCTAATTCCACATATATCGAAGACAGATCTTTACTAATTTGTGTGGGAATATTCTCGTCACAAGTATTTAAGAGTTGTTTGGCTTTTTCCATATCCTCAGTCAGAACACTGGCCAGTAATGACACTTGTGACTCCACGGACTGGGTGGAAGAAAAAAAAATATTGCAAAAAAAAAAAATAAAGAAATAAACTGCATGTACAATGATAAACCACACCATTAAATACAACAGCATTTTTTAAAAAATAAATCAGATACATAAGCCATACCACATATGATGGCCTTTACATGTGTCCAACATGCCTCCCTGCATGCAGTGCAGCACTACAGATGTAAATAACAATCAAAACTTTGCTAATTATTTCTTCAGTTACTGTTCCAGTTGTTTCATTGACTACTAGTTATGGTATTAGGTAACACTTTGTTTGACAGTGGCGCCATAAGACTGTCATGAGACAATCATAATTATGACATGACGCTGTCATGAGCATTAATGAATGCTTATAACAGATGTCATTTATTGTTGTCCGGCAAGTTATCTCACTTTTGAATGGATGTAAAAGATCCGAGCTCGACATAAATGAAGTTAGTGATATAATTTGCCGGATGACACTTAATGACTTCTGTCATAAGCATTCAGTAATGACCATGATAGTGTTTTGTCATAAATATGACGGTCTTATGACGCCGCTGTCAAATAAAGTGTGACCTATTAACCAAAATAAAACAACAGATAAGCCGCACTGGACTATAAACTGCAGGATTCAAAATAAAGGAAAAAATTTGCGGTTTATAGTCTAAAAAATACGGTAAATTCAACAATCCACAATCTTCAGATTGGAGTGGACCACCGAGCCACATGAACCCCTTCTTTGCCATATCAATCAGAACAGACTAGTATCATACGCAAAGTAATAGATGCTCATTCAGTTTTTGTAATTGGATCATACTTTGCAGGTGTACCTAATTTTGTGGTTTAACCGATACAGTGGTACCTCTACTTACCAAATCAATTGGTTCTAGTAGTAGTTTTGTAACCTGAAAATTCTATAAGTAGCGTCGCATTTTCCATGTAAATGCCCTAATCGGTTCCAAGCCCTCCAAAATTCAGACATAAATCTTTCTCAATGCCTATAAATGCATCAAAACATGTAACAAATGCAAATTACAATTAGATTATTGCACAATAAACATAAAATCAGCGTTGTGCATAATGTAAAGAAAAACCTAGAATAAAGAATAATAGTTAATACACTCATGTAAAGCTGTCGGAACACGAGAGGCGAATTTAGAGGACGCTGGGATACACACAAACACATACAGTAGAGGTCCATCTTAGCCAATTGGATGCCAGGAAGATGCTAGGCAATAGCAAATGGCAGAGCAGCTATGTATGTTCCGCATACTCTGGGAACTGAGAGTAGCAGCCCATACTTTTACCATTTCTTTCGTAACAAGAGGCAATATTTTCCCCCTTGAGATGTGTCTTAACCTGAAAATTCCGTATGTAGAGACGTTCATAAGTAGAGGTACCACTGTATGTCATTAAATTAACTTTCTAACCTGAATTTCATCCATTTGCATCTTTAATTCTTCCATGCTTTTGCCAGTTGGTTCCCCATTGCCAGTTGGGTCCCCAATAAGAAGATCTTTTCTGAGATCATCTAAAACATCCGCATGATCTTGGAGTCTTCCAATGCACTCTAGGTAATCCTGTGTAGAGAAGATCTGAAGAAAAAAAGTAGGAATTTAAAAAAAGATATTAAAAATGTACGTTCGTAAAAAGATGGGGGTTATTTACCGAATTCTTGATCTCCTCTACAATTTTGGTAGCAGGCTTACAAGACATTTCTGCCAGCAATTCATCTTCTGCCCTCTCTTCCTTGATGCATTCCAGAGAGTAAGTTTCGCTTCTTAAATTAGTTTGAAGGTTCGCCATCATTTCCTGGAGCATCGAGAGGTTTTGGCCAGATGAAACACTTTTGAGTACCTGCATAATCTGCAACTGGATAGCAGGAGCATCAGACTCCCCTTCCTCTTTTGGATGATCTGAGTTCTGTTCTTCTTTTGTAGGTAGTGTGGAAGCATTATCTTTACAAGGAGATTCCCTTCCATTCCTGGTTGAAAACTTCTCATCTTTCATAAGTGGTGCATCAGATGACATTTCATTGTTTAAAGTTAAAACACAGTTTTCATATCTTCCAGTGAGGGTACTCAACTCCTCTTCATCATTTAGTACTGAGGAATCAAACCCTTGAGTATACGTTTCAGGTTGTGCATGAGAGCCATTTTCATCTATTCCAAGTAGTGCAGTAGTGTTATCTCTTCCAGACTTCTCATCAACTTTTCCAGTTAGATCATTGCAAACCTCGTCAAACTTCATTGGTGAGGCATTAGACAACACTTTGTCATTTAAAGGTAAGGCAGGGTCTTCATCTCTTCCAGGTAGGATATTCAGCTCCTCTTCATAATTTATTACGGTTGCATCAGACCCCTGATCGTACTTTTCAAGCCGTGCATAAGAGTCATTTTTAAATATTCCTGGTGACGCAGCAGAGTTATTGTGATCTTCTTTACACCTCTCAACAACTATTTTCGTTAGGGCATTGCAAACTTCTTCAACCTTCATGAGTGAAGAATTAGACCCCTGTTCAGAAAGCTTTTCGCTCAATCTAGTTGCGGAATGAGAGTCTTCTTCATTACTTCCAATTGGAATATGAAACCCTTGTTCAATGTTTTCAGTCAGGATATCAAAGCCATCTTTGTCTCTTTCAGACTCTTTTTCCATTCTTCTACCTGGGTTTGTGGTCCCTACTTCAACACTTAAAACTGGCATATCAGACCCTTCTGAGACAGTTGGGGCATCAGACTCTTCCTGTTTCCTACCTTGGCAATCAAGGTCTTTTGTTAATGTGATATTTTGGGAAGTTTGGGTCTCAGACTCTTGGCCCTTTTCAGTTGTGTCAGGGGACAACTCTTTAGCTTGTAGAAGTGAAGAATGGGACCCCTTTTCATATTTTACAGGCAGAATATTATCCTCTTTACCTTCATTGAATGGGGTAAAATATTTTTGTTGATCATTTTCAGATGCTGTAAAAGAGCTGTCATCTTGTCTGGTATCTTTTTCATTTATTGTAGGTGGGATACTGGGTTCTTCAAACCTTTCAGCTGGAATTAAAGAGCTGTCTTTGTGTCTTTCAGACTCTTTTTCATTTCTTCTAGCTGGGGTACTGGTCTCTACTTCAACACCTAGGGCAGGCATATAAAGCCTTTCTGAGACATCTGAATCCTTTCCATTTATAACAGGTGGGGCCTTAGACTCATCTTCCTCTTTTCTACTTTGGTTTTCAGAGTCCATTCTTAATGTAATAGAAGAACAGCCCTCATTTTGGGCAGTTGGGGTATCAGACTCTTGAACCTTTTCAGTTGTGTCAGGGGGCAGTGCTTCAGCTTGTAGAAGTAAGGAATGAGATTCCTTTTCATAATTTACAAGTAGTACCTCACCCTCTTTACCTTCCTCACATAGAGTAGAATATGTTTGTGGATCATTTCCAGATATTCCGGTATGTTTTTCATTTATTGTAGTTGGGGTACTGGGGTCTTCAACACTTCCAGCTGAAAATATAGAGCTGTCTTTGTGTCTGTCAGACTCTTGCTCATTTCTCTTAGCTGGGGTAATGGTTTCTACTTCAACACTTAAATCAGGCCTTTGTGAGACATCTAAACCCTTTCCATTTATTCCAGTTGGGGCATCAGACTCGTCTTCCTCTATTCTACTTTGGTTTTCAGAGTCTGTTCTTAATGTGATGTGAGACCATTCTTCATTTTGGGCAGTTGGGATATCAGACTCTTGAACCTTTTCAGTTGTGTCAGGGGACAGTGCTTTAGCTTGTAGAAGTAAAGAATGAGACCCCGTTTCATCATTTTCAAATAGAACATTACCCTCCTCACCTTGCTCACAAAGAGTAGAATATGTTTGTGGATTGTTTCCAGTTGGTGCATAAGCACTGTTATCTCTTCCAGTATCTTGTTCATTTATTGTAGTTGGGGTACTGGGCTCGTCAACACTTCCAGCTGAAAATATAGAGCTGTCCTTGTGTCTGTCAGACTCTTGTTCATTTCTACTAGCAAGGGTACTGGTCTCTACTTCAACACTTAAATCAGGCCTTTCCGAGACATCTAAACTCTTTCCATGTATTCCAGTTGGGGCATCAAACTCATCTTCCTCTATTCTATTTTGGTTTCCAGAGTCTGTTCTTAATGTGATGTGAGACCAGTCTTCATTTTGGGCAATTGGGGTATCAGACTCTTGAACCTTTTCAGTTGTGTCAGGGGACAGTGCTTTAGCTTGTAGAAGTGAAGAATGAGACCCATTCTCATAATTTATAAGTACATCACCCTCTTTACCTTCCTCGCATAGAGTAGAATGATTTTGGTGAATGTTTCCAGATGGAGCATAAGCGCTGTCATCTTTTCCAGTTTCTTGTTCATTTATTGTAGTTTGCGTACTGGACTCGTCAACACTTCCGGCTGGAATTCCAGAACTGTCTTTGTGTCTTTCAGACTTTTGTTCATTTCTCTGAGTTGGTGTATTGGTCTCTACATTAATACATAAAGAAGGCATATGAAGCCTTTCTGAGACATCTAAACACTTTTCATTTCTTCCAGTTAGGGCATCAGGCTCATCTTCCTCTGTTCTACTTTTGTTTCCAGAGTCTTTTCTTAATGTGATATGAGACCAGTCTTCATTTTGGGCTGTTGAAGAATCAGACCCTTGAAGCTTTTCAGTTGTGTCAGATGGGGCATAACCGCTGTCATCTTTTTCAGTATCTTGTTTATTTATTCTTGTCGGGGTACTGGAATCTTGAGTACAGCCAGCTGGAATTTCAGGGCCCTCTCCATTTTTTGATAGTGAGATATTTGAATTCTTTTCATCTATTTCTGTTCGGGGATCAGAGTCTTGTCCATCCTTATTAGTTTGAGCATAAGAGTCTTTTTTTAATGTAGACGAGTATTCACTGCCTATAGTTAGGGTGTCACACTCTTGAACTGTTGGAGTTGTGTTAGAATACTCAACTACATCTTTTAGAAATGGGGCATCAGAGACTCTTTCATATTTTTCAGGTGTCTTAATTGTTAAAACTGACTTCTCTTTTTCTTCTTCTTGTGGATCAAATGAATTATCTAAATCCTTTCTACGTGGGGAAACTGAGCTTTCTTCCGCTTTTTCAGATTCTTGGTCATTTCTTCTGGACAGGGAACTGGACTGCTCTTCAATGTTAATAGATGTTATTTCAGACTTTTGTTCATCTTTTAAAATTGACATATCACCCCACTTTTTACCCATTCCAGCTGGGGCATCATTCTCTACTTCATCCTTTTTCATTTTATCATCGTAATCGTTGTTATATTTTCTAAGTGAGGTATGAGACAGCAATTCATCCTTTGCGGTTAGGTTTTCACTCTCTTGAACTCTTTTAGTTGCGTCATGATATTCTGCTTCATCTTTTAGATGCGAGGGATCACTGGCCTTTTCAGGTTGGGCATCTAACTCCTGATCTTTTCCAGTTACCATAAAGTAGTTCTTTTGATCTTTTGTATGTGACTTATCAGGACCAGCTTCATGAGAATCCTCTTTCAGTGTTCTGGTTTGAGCTGGAGAATCCTTATCGTCTTTTGAAGGTGGTAAATCAGAGTCATATTCTCTGTGAGTTGGAGGATATGACTCATTGAAAATGTTTCCAGTTAAAGAATGAGACCCCTCTTCAGCATTTTCGGTTGTGGCTTGAGGTTGTTCTTTATATGATACAGGTTGGATATCAGACTTCTCATCTAGTCTGATTGGAGCAACTGAGTCTTTTAGTTTTCTAAATTGTGCAGGAGATTCACTTTTGTCATATGAAGTTGAGAGAACAGACTTCACTTCATTTTCAACTAAGGTTAAGTCATTAGATCCGATTTCAAATTTGCTGGTCAAAGCAACATCATTTTCTTCATCTTTTCGAGGTGGGGCATCATATGACTCATATTCATCTTTCATCAGTAAGGCATTAGACAGTTTTATGTCACTTCCTAATGGAGAATCAGAATCATCTATAACTTTTTTCATTGTGGGGTCTGACTTTTCATGAACATTTCTTGCTGAAGCGTTGGTATGATTTTCTTTTCTGGTTTCCGTATCAAAATCATCTGTTCCAGTCTGACAGTTAGACATTTTAAAGTTTATATTTTTGTCATTAAATCCCTCTTCATCTTTTGTCATCGAGGCCAAGTGAAGTTCATATTTTATAGGTTGGGCATCAAACTCCTCATCAATTTCATTTGAAGATGGGGCAGTTGAGTCTTCACGTCTAGTTTGGAGATCACACTCTTTTCCCCATTTTGTCTTTCCAGTTGGATCATTAGACTCTTCTCCAAGCAAGGGATCGAAGCTCTCTTCCTCTTTGCTAGGTGGGGCAACAGAGCACCCGCCATCGTGTAAAGTTCGAGCACTAGAGCAAATTTCCTTTTTTATATTTGAGACACATGACTCATCTTTCTCAGTTGTAGTTAGAAATTCAGACCCAAATCCTGGTGTTCTAACTGAATCGAAAGAGTTGTCTCCATCTTTTCTACATGGGTCATGAGAGTTGTTTACATCTGACCTGGTTGGGTCATTTGATGAATATTCATTTGTAATGTGTGAGGTATGAGATCTTATTTCATCTTTTTCTTGTGGGCTGTTGAGGTGATTTTCAACAGTTATAGCTGGGATACTGAGCCTGTGTGTCGCATCCTTTCCAGTTGTAGCATTAGACAAATCCTCCTTTCCTCCAACTGTAGAAATGAAAACCTCTTTTTCAAGTTGTGAATCATACTGATCAATCACATTATCTTTTCCCGTTAGAGAACATGGCTGGATTTTATTAATTTCATGAGCGTTTCCCACTTGGTGGACTGTTTCAGTTGTGTCCAAACATGCATGTTTCTCAAATAAATTGATAAACTCCAAAGCCACATTGCTAGCTAAGCTACCAGATCTTTCTTCATCCTTTACAGGTGTGGCATCACAATAGTTTTTATCCCTTTTTGTTGGTATGTCAGGTAAATCTTCGACTTTTTCAATTTTGTTGTGAGACTCATCCTCATCTTTTTTAAGAGGAGCACTGGAGTCTTCTATAACATTTATAGTTTGTGTAGAGTATTCCTCGTTCATGTTTTGAGTGAAGAAATAAGACCCATTTTCGTCTTTTTTAAATGATTCCGAAGATTTATTGTCATCTTTTCTATATCGATCAATATGTCCCTTTTCTTTTTTAGTTTGAAAACCAGTACCCCCTTCAACTTCTACTTTTAGAGCATCAGTGTCCTCCTGTATTGGAAGTGGGGTGCAAGACCACTCTTCTTCATCTGTAGTTGTGCCAACAGAATAATTTCTATTATGTCCATTTGCAGAAAAAGAGTTCTCATCTTTTAGGGGTGCAGCATTATACTTCTGTTCATCTCTTCCTTTTAGGTTGTCTGACTCCACTTCAATATTTCCAGTTAGAACAGATATGTTCACTTCATCTCTGCTTGGAATATAAGCCTCCCGTGAGAGAGTTCTAGTTAGGGCATCAGACCAGTCTTCATCTGCTACAGTTGAAGCACTGAACTTCTCAACTTTTCCACTTGAAACATTATATTCTTTTTCATCAACTCTAGGCACAGTGCCACAATACACCTCACCTTTTCCATTTGGAGGAAAGGAGTTCTCTTCATCTTTTGAAGGTGTGGCATCATACCCGTCTTCATCTCTTAGATTTGGGTTATCAGACTTCACTTGAACAGCGTCCTTTGAAGCATAAACTTTCTTTTCATCTCTACTTTGGATAGAAGACTCCTCTTGAATATTTCCAGTTACGACTTCGGATGACTCCAAATCTTTATTAATTTTCTTTTCATTGTTTGTACCTGGGGAATCAGAAATCAGAACCTCTCTGGTAAGCGCATCACATTTAGCTTGACGTTTTCCAGTTGTGGCAAATGACTCATTTTTCTCTTTTCTCGGTGGAGTATCATACACCTCTTGATCGTGGAGTTTTAGATTGCTAGATTGTTTTTCATGAATTTCTGTCTCATTTTCGTTCATACTGGGTACATCTTTCCTGACTGAATTAATAATTTCAGACTCTACGAGCAGACATGTAGTGTCACACTCAGTAGATAAACAGTTGTCCAATGATAGCGGAGACTGACTTGTATCAGAAGCTCTTTCACTCTCATTCCCAATAAAAGCTTCAGTCATCCCTTCTTTGTTGTGTTTAACATTTGGCAATATAGAGTTTGAAATCAATGATGGAGCAGTGTTGAGTGACAGGAAATCAGGAATGACTTGAGTATGTCCATCTACATCCATTCCATTTTTTTCTGAAACGGCATGGCCTTTCACTTTGATATAAGAATTTTCGGTGGCGTTTGGTAAAGTGGTTGGGCTTGAAACTGATTCAACCATTGTTACATCCTGCTGATATGTCTCTCCTGGCTGCATCTCTCTTGATATGCAAGAGTTCTCCTTATTATCACTTGTTTCTTTTGCGGGAACTAGACTGCACCTCGAACCAATCGGTGTTTGATCCAGATGAAAATTGGCAGATGCTGCTGGCGAGCAATTTTTGGCATCTATTTCACAGCTTTCATGGTTATAATGATTTGTTGGTATAGATTCATCAACCACAATAGATGTAGGAGATGATGAGTTGAATATTTGTGGAACGTCTCCACAAAGCAAAGAGTTGCTGAATTTAGATTTTAAATTATAACCACTCTCTGAAGGAAGCAAAACTTGCTGGAATTTGTTGCTATCTTCATTATGGACAGGGTTACCTTGTGCATCAAAACCTTTGACTCCTTCAACACATAATGATGATCCCACTTCATCCAGAACACCTTCAGCAGAAGGGGCCACAAAACGTGATGATTCGTCCAAGGTGTAACAAAACTTATGATGACCGACAGTGGAAGACAAACTGTGACTCTCTAGTGCAATATTGCTGCATGGAATGAGAAGACCTGAGTGGCCAAATTGAGCAGTTTCATTGTTGTCACCTTGCTTGTAATCCGATGAGATGTTGATCCCATTAGTTGAGCTGGTGACATCAGCTGGTGGAGTAAAGTTATCCAAGTGAAGAAGACACATTGGAGCAAATTCCTCCTCTTCCTCTACAACTAATAGTCTATTTTCATTGTTTAGTTGTGAAGCAGACTTCCTGTTGGAAAGATCATGTGTTTTTTGGGCTTCCTTTGAATAATTAGAGTTATGTTTGTCATCAGCTGGGGGCTGGCTGCACTTTCTCTCTGGAAACATGGTGTCCTCCTCTTTTTCAATTTGGTTAGCAAACAACTTTAAAACGGTCTCTTCAGTCATCTCTTTTACGCCATACAAAAATGTGTCATCCACAATGTCCTTTTCTTTAAATTTATTTTCTTCCAACTGTACAGCATCATTGTCATGTGATCTGTCTTTCAACACATTCTCATGTGAAATATTATTGATTATCCCCGACCCACTGCACGATGACTCCACAATAGATTGTGTCACATGTTGAAGGGTGCTATTATCTGAACACCCACGTGGTGAGTTGGCATTTTGTTTATTCACAAAAGCAGGTAACACAGGAATCTCTTGGGAAGTAGGACTGGTGCAACTATCATAAGCATCATCTGGATCCTCAATATATAAACTATCATCAAACCTTTCATTGCTTGTGTTTGCGTCTTTCACATCTGAGTTCTCACTTATGGAGGGTACATCTAGGTCACTTTGCTCTGAAACATTCACAGCCCAAGGCTCCATACTGTGTTGTAGATTTTCCAAAAATACTGAATCTTCAAGAAAAAACTGTACCATCTTAGTTAACTTCTTGTCAAGTATTAAAACCCTGTGCTGAGACTTTAAGTCGATGTAACTGTTGAGCATTAAATAAGATACAAAGAGCTGCTTTGTCTCCGAAGAAGTAAAAAGATCTTCGGCATGGCAACGTCCATTAATTCTCAGTTTTCTACACATGAGCCACGATGAAAACCTTTCATTAAGGCAATCAACATTGAGAACCTTTTCAGGGATTTCGATGGATTTTAAGACATATGCCATGTAGACATCAATGTAGCCATTTTGTACAGCAGAATTGACGTCCATAACCTCAGTATTTTCTGGAATGTAAAAAGCTGAAATTTCCCCACGTTTGCTAAACGGACTGCTGTCAAGTACATCACTGATGGATTTCTCATAGGACTTTGATGATGTGGCACAAAATTGGGATTCTTTCGGCCTAGGCAACACAAGGCCAATGAACTGATGCCTGGTCCCAAGTACAATTAGTGTACTACTAAAGCTCATTAAATCACACTGAACCATAGCATCCACCGTTATTCTTTCGCCACTGTTCCCAGTGGACAAATAAGCTTCTTGGGTTGAATTTAAATCCTCCGTTGCTTGGTCAGCGACATTCACCTCATTGGGATTGAGATTTGCTATTCTGTCCCGATCACAGACAGATGTCAAGGTGTGAACAATCCTATCTGTCTGCGATCTATTGCTGCGTACGCATTTCAAAATCAGTCTATTAACCTGCATGTCTTCTAAATGGGACTCATTTGCAATAGAAGGGTCATGCATCATTTTCTGGCAAGTCTTTTGTCGTTGAAGAATTTTAAGATAAACAGAAGCAGGAATCAACCCTTCCTGAAATGCCATCTCTAGGGTCACTGTATCTCCTGAATAGACCACATTCAGTCCATCACTGACTTGGTTGAACTCTATTATTTTCACAACAAGGTCTTCCAACATGGAGGCTTCCCTTACTGCTGTTGCTACATCGCAGATGGATACAGAGGTCACATGTGAACCGTCTATGCACTTGCTCTCCAGGTTATACTCCAGTAACTGATTTCCAGTTGTAGATTTGTGAGGAGCATGTTGTTTGAGAACATCATCCCAAATAAGATGAGACTCAGGCTCAGACAGGTCTGAAGTCGGAAGGAGAAGGCTTATTTTGTCATGACTCAGGCCGTCAAATGCTTGGGTCCAAATACAGCCATTGCCAATGATAGATTTCATATCCTATAAAGAAAAAGAAAAACATTTATTGTTAAATTGTTCCTTACGGCACTTTAAGTATTCAGAATCAAGGCAAGTGTGTACTCACCAGCAGACCAATGTGTTAAAGATCACGTGCACGAGTTCAACACTGCATCAGCGTTGCAGCAAGAAAGTTTTTGGTTGTCAGCAGATAGTGAATGCAATCATGCTTTAACTTCTTGTGAAAAGTGTATGTTAGTCACATCACATAGTGAACATTTTGATGCATCAACCCTGTTAGCCATTTAAATATCAGCACATAGACCGAAAAATTGCAAAAGCATGTTTACAGCATACTCCAATAATCTGGTTGCAAATAACATAATGTAGTTTTTCAGTTGAAAACACTGGTGTCTGTATGAAGAGCAAACAACAGCTGCAAAGAAGGAAATATTTTTTATCATGCAATCAACCCTCAGACAACACTTGTTTGAGGCCATAACACAATACAAAAGCATTCAAGTGAAAAGAAGAAAAAGTGGAACTTCCAACCTCCTTTTCAAGTGCAGGCTTATTCAAACAATGCTGGGACAGGTCATTGTAAGCCTTGTTGAGGTTCTCCAATTGTTCCTGGACTTTTTCTCTCTCCTCCTCTGACATTCTGAAAGTAAGAAAAAATAGCCTCTTAAAATGGATGTTCAGATTTTTTGACATTAGGCTTGGTCTTAGAGTTAGTGGGGGTTTAATTAGTCGGTGGTGTTAATTTCAACAAATTCCATGCAGTTTGTCAGTTATTTGTTAGTTTCAGGGCTCCGGAGTGGCTAAGCTAGCGCGAATCAATGTTCCCATCTTAGCATGTCAATAAATAAAACAATATTAACAGATCTAACATAGTCAAATAAATTCAAAATGCAGATATTTGTTCTAAATATCCATAGGACCAAAATAATGTCACACCAAACTGCCGAAATTCATTTTATTCTGCAGTACTATTCTTTTAGATACGTAATCAACCAAAATAGAGGGGAGTGCTTTGGCCACTCGTGCTCATGCTGCATTCAAGGAACGTGGCAAGTCCACTCGGATGATACCAGTTGCGATCTTAAAGCGTTCCAAGTGAATGTAAACAGCAAGATGGCTGACTGTTACATTTTTTTTTTTTTTTTTTGGCCATGAAAAGACATTTTGACCTCTAGCAAACGTGCCTTCTCGTAAGCGATTAAACAGTGGAGAAAAAAACAACGGCTTAGGTAAATGGCACACACTGTAAACTGCTTTCTTTAGTTTAAATATTGACGGTCTGCTTTTTTGATGGGCAGTGCCATTTTGTCGAGTGACGTCAGATTGAAGCAGTTCATAAGGTGGGGGCACTGTTTTGTTTTTTTCGACTTCGCGACTAGAGCCTTCCAGTTAGAGTGGGGTTCTAATGAAATTTTTCCTGGTCGGATGTTGGATAACTCCGACTTTCCACCTTCCTCAAATGCAGTATTAGTCTACTGAGTCTTCACTGAAGAACGGCAACGTGGTGAAATCTGCATTTAGAGGCTGTGGAAACAGACCGAAGAAATGGGCAAACGAAAAGTTTCCACAAATTCCCTATGAAGAACGAGGAACAATATAAACTGTGGTTACTTGCTGCTGCCTGCAGGGCTTCTGGATTGCAAATGTTGCTGTTCATATTACAATTATTGACATGCAATGGTAAGTTTTAATAACTTTATCCTGAAAACATAGCCAACACTATTGATTGCATGGGTCATCAGTGATTCTCATGCATGCATAACTTATTTTTCATTGGCATCCTAAAAAAGGACTATTGACTCGCGCTAGCTTAGCCACTCCATAGCCCTAAAACTAACAAATAACTGAAAAACTGAACGTAATTTGTAGAAAACAACTCCACCTACTAATTAAACCCCATCTACCTCGAAGATTAAGCCTAATTTTTAAAAATCTGAACTTCCCTTCTAGCTTATATAATTGTGCAAAAGTGTGCCAATTATTTCATGTAAATAGATAGCTTACTTTTCTCCGTGTTTGCTCAGCATAATTTCTGTGGCCCTAATCGCTTCTGCAACCTGCTCTTTCTTAGTTACCATTTCCTCCAAAGAGACCTAAAGAACAAAAAAGTCATTTATAAATACTTTTATCAATAGTGTATGAAACCAAAACATAAGAATTGCAGATATTTTAATTCTTAAATTAAGACGACAGACAACTAGGACTGCAACATTACATCTGGAGATTACAATGACATCGAATACAAGCAACAAACGCCATTACAAGAATAATAGGCATTATGTGGAATGTCAATGACCAAACCCAGAAAAACGTTAGCTAACTTTGTTTGCATGCTTTGATAGTAAACATAGCTATCGTTGATGACATGATGCCTTGAATCTGAAAGATGTTTTTGTTGTCATTTTAAACTTCATGCAGTGCTATGTCCCCGTCTACCACGGTTAGAAGGAAGTGCTTTGACCTTTTTTTTACAGACTGTGCAAGCTAGTTGGCCTTAACCCTAGATGACATTGAGTTTACATTAGAAATAGATCGATTATCGGCCGGGGCGATTATCTGCGATGATAATTGGAAATTTGACGCATTTCGGTATCGGCCTTGTTTTTTTGATGCAGCAGCACCTATCTCTACTGCCTGCTGTCTCTTGCACTAGTATTCATCCCGTCCTCTGATTGGTTAAATGGTAATACTAAATGGAATTACACTTGCATTGTGCCTCAGGCACTTCTGGAGCTATTATTTTCTATTTGCGTGATTCAATAAACATGCTTTAGGCATTTCAATGAAGTTCAGTGTTTGCATTATTCAACTTTTTTTTACGCTAATTTTTACACTTTTACTGCAAAAGCTCCAAAATCGGTTATCTGCCCCTCAGACTACTAATAATAAGTATTGGTCCTGAAAAACCCATATCGGTCGATCTCTTGTTTACATATATAGCAGGGGTCTCCAAACCGGTCCTCGAGGGTCACTGTGGGTCCTGGTTTTTGTTCATACCGATCAAGCACAGACCTTTTAACCAATGTGGTTTGTACTGAAAAAAGCAGCACCTGACTGCAATCAACTGATTACACTTATAAAACACCAGATTGGTGAAAAGGTGTGGTCTTGTTTTGTTGGAGTGAAATCCTGCACCCACTGCGGCCCTATGTGGAATAGTTTGGAGACCACTGATTACAGTATAGACATACATTGACCATCTAATGTAGCTGAATAATAATTAAAACTCTGAGTCTTATTAATGTAATACCTAATTCAATTCCAATCAAAAGATATTATTTATTATACTATTAATATTTTATAGCACTTTAGATCCCAATATTTTGTGCTATATGATAACGTTAAATAAAGTCTTTGGAACATGTAAAGTGTATTTAACCTTAGTCAGTATTAAAATATAAGAACAAATATGTTGCTTTTTTATCATGGTTTTTTATCATATATTAATTGGGGAATATCTGCTCAGACACTGAAATATCCTGTAACAAGTTGCAAAATTTTGGTTTACAGAATGGAAATGGGACAAACTGGTTCTACGTCGTAACTCATATTATAGTAAACAAAATGATGCATTATACAACTATGGAACTGCACCGCTGTATGTAAAGTATTAAAACACTGATCTTTTAAAAGCATTTAATTTTTTTTTTTTTTTTTGTGTCTATGTGTGTAACAATCAAATAATATCTAAATTATGTCCAAAGTTCATTTCAAGTTGATCTAGTGTGAAATATGGGTGCTTGTGCAACAGTAACAGCCGATTGAGCACTTCATATAATTAACAAAATAACCATTTATAAGTAGAGCAGAAAGAATGTGTTTTTATTAAAATTCACATGAAATATAAAACCAAAAGATTATTTGAGACATTTTCTATCAGGTCAAAAAAACGCAATTATGCAAATACATGTTATTACCTGGGAGTTATTTGAAGAATCTGTGTTGGCATTACTATCTTTCAAAGCATTTCCCTCATTGCTTACATTCTTTTTCACATTAGACATCCAATCTAAGAGTTTGCTAACTTTATCACCATGCTCTCGCTTCTCTTCATCCACTGATCTCTGGAATCACAACAGGTTGGGGCATGAGAATAGAAGTAACTTGTAAAGAGGAGCAAAAAGGTTATCTCAGTTATCTAAAATATGAACGACTAGAATATATTACGAAACAGAACTAAATACTGCCCAGTGGGAAAATATAAATACACGAAATAGTATAGCAGTCTGGACATGTCTTTTTACGCTTCCACGTTGAAAGGTATAACATACAATAGTCACACATGAAGACAAAATAAAGCCCATTTTCAACAATCATTTTAGGGAAAAAAATGTCAACCGAGTTCATTTTAATTTTCTGTAATGAAAGCCAGATAATGCACCAAAATCTTGAGCTCTGGCAGCCTCCAGTAATCTTAAACCAGTGTGGCAGTCGTAAACACTTCTTTCCAGTGCTTCTTTGAATGTGATTCGTCTCTTGACCTTTGGACATGTGAGGCTTTTGGTGTGGGATTTCACATCTTTGATGGATGACGCTGTGGTTTTATCAATGAGGCCCCTTTGAATGACTTCCTCCAGTGAGACTCTATCGTGAGTGTCAGGGTTTATCAATCCACCCGTAAAGAGCTGGAACTCTATACACCGAGTACCAACATCCTTGGGTAAGAGGTTTTCCTGCACTGCCTGAGTGATCGACACAGACTTCCCAGTCTTGGGGTGAGTGATGCCATTGAAAGCTTGCTCAAACTGCTGGAGTTGTTGTGCCAATTTGTCATTTAAAAGATCTTTACTGACTGCATCACTGATGGAAAGTTTCTCTCCTGAGAAGGGGTCACATATGCCTCCGGTGCAAGCTTGAGCCTCGAGCAATCTCAAAGTAGTCGTCCCATCAGTAAAGCCCTGTTGAAAACCCTGAAGAACAGAGAGCCTCTTCTTCTGGTTGAGGTCCCAAAGACCAGCAATTGGGCTGTTTACATCTTCAACAACAACCATCCTTGAAAATATCATGTCGGCAATCTCGTAAACACTAAGAAGGCCACTCTTATATTGTTCAAACTCAGATGCTTCAAGAAACCTCTGACTAAGAGCAGACTTTAGGCAAAGTGTCCGGCCATTTTTGACATCCGAGATGATGCAACGCGAACCTCTCCCGGCATCATCTAAAGATACCTCATGCCATTCACTTTCCTGCTGTGAAAGAAATAGATACATCTGCCTGTCAATGTGCTTCTTCCTGAATGCTTCATATGCAGACATCTCAGTGCCACAGCTGCTACTGACAACAGACACCCGGTGAGAACTTGTGGGAGAACTATGTGTAAGGTGTCGGTCCCCGAGCGGAAGGAGAAGGACGCCACCGTCAGAGTCGTAGAGACACGTCCTAAGAATTTCAGAGTAGTATGCTTTCTGTCCAGTATCAGGGTTGTGAAAACCTTTGGGGTTACGGACAGGATCATGAAGAATTTGAAGAGTCTCAGTGTTTAGAAAGCCATGATCAATAGCAACGCTAACTGGCATTCTGAAACCACCCTCAGGGTTAATAATGCCGCCAGTTGCTATCTGTACTTCAAGGATCTTCTTGCCTTTGTATCGCTCAAGAATACCCATCTCCATCGCCTGAAACACAGAGAACCTTTTGCCAGCATGGATATAGCCATTAAAAGCTTTCTCGGCCACCATCAGTTTATCTTTTAAGCTGGACTCCAAAATTCCTTTTTCAAGAGCCTCATCCAGGGTGTATATCTGGCCCGTGCTCAGATCAGTGAGGCTTCCTGTTGCTACTTGAGTTTGCAGAAACTCCAGCGCGTGTATCTTTGCCAAGAAACCCTTCTGAGCTGCCTCTAAGAAGGAAATCTTCTTCTTACTCGACTCTATATAAACCCCAGCGATAGCGTATGGTTTGCTAACATAGGGTGCAATTGAAGCCTGCACTTTGTCTATTGTGGTAATACCCATCTCCAATTTATGGAAAATCTCTTCATCCAAGAGCTTAAACTTGATAAGGTTTTGTACAGCTGGGCTTCTTTTGAGATCTTCGAGATTCAATGCAGTAGTATTCCACAAGATGAGACTGTTCCTACTTTCCGGAGCACTTTTCATTGACGTATCTCTTGCTTCAGGTCTTTCCTGAAGGTGGTATGTCCTTGTCATAAAGATGCTGTTTTTTTCGCTCTGGTACTCTGACGGTGCACACAGGGCCATGTATCCTTGCGTCTTTTGGGTTGGACTCTTACTGGAATAAATTTGATACATTCCTCTCGCATATACGCCTTGTGGTGAAGTGGGACTTAGAGGAATTGAGTGTGCCATAGTTGCATGACTAGCAATGACTTTCATGTTGTCTCGTTTGAACTCTTTAAGAATGTCTTTGTTCTGTAATGTTGTCATCTGTGGAATGGAAATTAGAATAGCTTTTGGTTAGAGAAGACTATGAATGAACAAGAGATAGTGTAAGTGAAACAGACTTCATCCCATACCTCTAAGGGGCTTTTCATTTGGAGAATCTCCTGCTCCCTGTTGCATTTTGTCTCCAATTTCTGCATGGCTGTATTATCTGTCTTTAGGATAGCAGCATCTGAGTCTTTCACATATTGATGGCCTAATTTGGTACCTTCCTGTTCCCTAAAGTTCTGGGTTTCCTTCTCCATTGTAACCCCCTCAAGAGTTTGAACCTCTTTGATGTCTGACTCGATTAGTCCCGGATGAGAGCTTGCTCCCTTTGCCTTCATTTTACAATTGCCATCTCGAGGGAGATATGTTGAACGATCCTTGCTTGGTAAAGCATTTACCTTTGAATACAGGTTAGGTTTGCCTTCCTCAAATTGAGCAAATTGCAATCTCGCCTTTTGTATATCTTGGTCGTGTGTAATTCCTTCTTGCTCCAATCTGTCTACTCTGATATCAACTTGCTTTTTTGATTCTGATATATTTTGGGGGGCTGCCTGCAATATTTGACCCTCTTCTTTCAGATACTCAGTGAGCATCTGTTTTAATTCTGAACCATGAGCATATTTTTGTGACACCTCTTTTTCGTTTTTCCTATCCGACTGTGCTAACATTACTCTTTTTTCCATTTCTTTCTGCACTAACATAAGATGCTTTTCGTAGCCCTGCTTCTGAAGTTCCAGTTTGGTTTTCAATTCTTCCAGCATTCTCTTGCACTTTGCGACCTGTTCCTCCATCAGCTGTGACCGCAGTCTGAGGAGAGAATTCTCTTTTTGCATTCTCTCAGCTTCTGCTTGGTTAAGCTTAAGGTTTTCCTTTAGCAGTATGATCTCAGACGGCAATGAGTCACTTTTCTCTAAAGCATCTCTTTTCTCTCTCTGAAGGACCAAATTTTCGTGATGGCGATTTAGTTGGGATTTGTCTGAGTTAGGTATTTTTTCAATTAATGATTTATTTTTCTGAAGGTCATATTCAAGTTGCATTATGATAGATTCTTTGTTTTTTCTGTCTTTGCCTTCTTTTTCTAATTCCTCTTTTACTTTGTGCAAAGAAGAGCTCAACTCCGAAACTTTAACATTCAAGTGTTCTACATTTTTCTCTGCAGCTTTTTTCTCCATCTGAAGAATAAGTATCTCTTGCTTTAAATTTCCTGTGATTTTGTCTGAGTTCCTTGTTGCTCCCTTGACATTGTGCTCATATTTTAAAAGCTCATCTTCTAAAGCTTTTACTCTGCTGAGATGTTTGTTAATCACGGTAGATCCCTTCTGAATTTCAGCATTTTTGTTTTTCAACATTGTGTTCAACTCATCAATCTCAGAATTTTGCATATGGACCTTCTGCTCAGCCATTTCCTTCTTGGCTAATGCAGATTTCAGGTCTGATTTCAGTGTTGTTATTTCAGTTTGGTAGTTTAGGACATTGGAGTTGAATGTACAATTTTGTTCACTTAAAGTCTTTACATGTTCGCTGTGGTCCTGTAATTTTACCTGAAGCTCATGTGAGTACTGAGATTTTGTATCGAGCTCTCCCTCAATAATTCTGATCTGTGATTTGGCGGCTTCTACCTGAGACTTTAAAATTTCAATTTGTTGATCTTTTCGGTCTATTTCCATCAGTGCCTGATCATGCATCTCCCTTGTACTCTTCAAAGTATTTTCCAAGTCAGCATTTGCTTGCTTTGACTGATCTGCTTTCTTCTGCAACTGAGAGGCCACAAATTCACAATTTTGGATTCCTGCCTCAAGACCTTTACATTTGAACAGGCATTCCTGTTCAGATCTTTTCATTACCGCAATTTCCTCATTTGCCTCTTGAAGCTGGACTTTACAGCTCTGAATTTCACTCTTTAAAGACTTCACATTTTGCTCTAAATTGGATTTCTCTTTTTCCAGCGCTTCAGTATGGAGCTGAAGAGCTCTCAGATCACTCTCAGAAGATGTGCTTAGTCGTCTAAATTCAGCACACTTAATATTAAGCTGATTTATTACCATTTGCTTAGAAGTTAGTTCTTCCTCAAGACTGCTAATCTTTTCAATGTTGTCCTGATCCAAAGAGCCCCTTCTGTGAATTTCTCCTTGAGTAATCTTCAGCTGCTCTTTGAGACCATCAACTTCTGTATTTTGGAAAAACACATCTTGTTCGAGTGAGGACTTTGCCCTGTGGAGAGATCTGACTTCCTCTTGTAAGTCAGAGATGGTTCCTTGCATGGTTAGTGTCTCCTCGTGAAGATCTTCTAATTTCTTTCTTAGGCTGAACCTCTCTGCTTCCATATCCAGCTGAAGCTTCTTGAGTCGGTTATCCCTATCATCCAACATCTTTTTATAACTTTGAGCTTCCTCCTCAGATATTTCTGCTCGTTTCTGAACTGAGTTTAACTCATCATACTTCTGTTGTAAATCATCTTTCACTTTCTGATAGTCTCTAAGTATATTTGAGTGGGTCTCACTTGAATGACTGTCTAATGGTAAAAGTGCCTCAGCTTGGACTTCACTTCGAACATTTTCCTTTTTAATTTCCTCAACTATTGTTTTTCTCTGCAATGTGGGACTCTGATTCCAAAGATCTTGGTTTTTATTTACAAGGTCATCCAATTTCCTCTGAGCCATGGACCATTTGGCCTCTGCCTGCTCAATTAACAGTTTAGAATGACTTAGTTCCTGCTCACGAGCAGCTTTGTCAGCCGTTACGAGCTCCAGTTTGGCCTGACACTGACGAACCTCATGTTCAAGCTGTGATTTTTGAAGGGTTAGATTGTCATTTATCCGCTGCTGTGTTTTTACTTCTCCTTCCAACCTTTGCAACTGTGCTTGTCTTTCAACCAGCAAGGCTTCCTGTTCTCGCACCAGTAGATTAAGTTGGCTAAGTTTCATATCCCCTGCAGCTTTTTGGAGCTCCATACTCTCTGTCCTTTTCGCATTCTCTGCCCTCTCATAAGCCATTTTGTTCTAAAATGCAAAAAATTCAGTTATCCATGACGGTATGTATGATATACATTAACAGACTTATTTCCCTTTGACCAGAGCATGAAAGCAAGCTTGCGCGTGGACCAAGAATTTCACGAGGACACATGCAATAATCTCTGATAATTCACCACAGCTATCAACACAACTGTTTATGTCATTTACAGAATTATCCAAAAAGTTTTTTACTCTCCTACAAAGCCAAAAGTAAAGAATCTTAAAATGCCAGCACCTTCCAAAAGTTCAAGTTATCAGCATCACCACAATGCATTAACATGTTACTAATTCATAGTAACATGACAGCCTTAATATAAGCCAACAATAAAACAAAACCTCAAAGAAGAACTAAAGGAGAAAGCTAGAAAATACTAATTTTAAGCAAGAACTTCTTGAACCTGTTGATGAGACACCATCAGTACATGCAAATAAAGGAAGGGCTCCAAAGCAGTCCTATTGGTCTAAAAGTCTCTTCTGCTGCAAGTTATAAGTGGGCACAAAAAAGGTCTGAATGTGACAAGCTTACCTCCTCATCTTCTGTTCTCTTCAGGGTTTCACTTGCAAACTTCACATACTGTGTCATGAGGGTCACAAGGGCCGTATAGCGGGTTCGAAGATCCATGAACTAGTGGAAAATACCATAAATATATTTTTGTGACATAAAGATCAGAGGTCCACAATACAAATGGCCTGGACATACTTTCAAAACCGTCAGGGACGCCAGAACGCTTCAACCACTGGCCCCACCGTTGTTTTAAAAAAAAAAAAAAAAAAAATCACAATAATTCCCAGTAGTTCCAAGTTTTGACGACGTAACGCTATCCCGATCAAAGACAACCTTACAGTCCATGTGGCCAGCCGTTGCTCTCCGTGGGGCGTAAACACACCTTCGCTCGCTCCCGCGTAAACGCGTGTTACCTGATTACTGCTGCTGATTGACCTAATGTTATACTATAAGACGACATGTTTCTGAAACCCCCAGGACCCGGCCAAGAACCGGAGAAAAAAGACCAGTCATGAAAGAGAATGTAACCGGAGGAGTTGAGGGAAAGCGAAATCCAATATGAAGAGAAAAGAGAAAAAGTTTCAGCCCCAGTGGCGAGACCGCTAGAATTGGCTCGGCTGCCATGAGACAAAAAAACGAGGTCTACTGAGAGGTGTGCAGATCAATGCCCACATATGCAGACAAGTAAGTTTAAGAAAAGTTACGAGTATGAAACCTATGGTATGAACATAACATCTAATAAGTCAATCTTTTTTGGATTGTTTTGTTGTTATTGTGATTCCACCTTTCTTGTGAAGCGTCTTAGTGTGGCTTGAAAAGCGCTCTAGAAATAAAATGTATTATTATTATCATAACTGAAGCATTGACCTGGGCCAGTGGTTTGATAGGGGGGCAAGTGAACTTCAAAAGCCACTGTCTACCCCAGAAGATAATATACAAATATGCACTTTAATTCTCAGATTACTGAATAATTTACCTCCTGCTGGATGGCATCAGAGGAGCTCTGCATTTTGCGTTTCTTGAGCGGAGATTTGTGTTGGGAATCCACCATCGCTCTGAAGGTCATCAACTGAAGCTCATAATCCTAAAAAGATATTCTATCCTTATTTTACATGTCAGACAAAATATTGTGCTGTGAAGGGGACTTTTTGAACTAAAGTTTCCATATAATGAATTACCTTAATGGCAGATGAGCACTGTTCAGAGTACTTCTGACATTCATCAATCTGGCTCTGCTTTTGTTCAATTTCAGCAACAAGCACCTGAAAAACAAAGCATACAGTATAATTACATGTAGGTACGTGCTGTTTATCATTTAAAAAATGTCTTACTGCCCCACCTTCTGTTTGTTCAACACTTCTGTGAGAGCTTTGCCATCTTCCAGTTTATTTTCTTGGGCCTTCATCTGTTCTGCCTGAACTTCTCGAACCCATTCGTCAAGACTACTATAGGAGTCTTTGTAAAGCTTCAGAGATTTGCTGTTACCATCCAGGTCCCTCAGCCTGAAATAGAAAACAATGTGCAAGAAATGTTTAAGCTCTTTTTTTCCATTGAGTATTTTTTTTTTTTAATATTAATCATCAATTAATTCCGTATGAATGTCAGAATGAAGAATCACTTAAGTACCGTATTTTCCACACTCTAAAGCGCACCTTCAATGAATGGCCTACAGGTAGTACCCGGATTACGACGTACCCCAATTTACGTGATTTTAAATTTACGATGCTGCAGTCTTGTCCGCCGTTTTGTGTCAAGCCATTTTTTTTTTTTTTTAAAGTTGCGTAACAGTCTCTCGTCCGCCACCTCTCTGCATTGATGGTAAGTACAGTATATTATTTGTCATATTATTTTGTTATTTATTAAATCTAAATGGTTAATCTCTAATTGCTATGCATATCTGGGATTGCATTATTCTATATGTGCGTTCCGCTTTCCTTTGTTGCACTCGGAATGGTTTAACGTCACGCTAGCGCTACTTTCTGTTAGTTTTGAGCGTTGCCTTCACGTTGGGAAGCAAGGGTGAAGGGCAGTTAACATTTCAGGAAGGGAGAGAAACGGTCAACCCTGTTAGCCCACTTGCTTATTGAGTATCGTTCGTTTTCACCGCTGGACCGGTGCCACTCATAGCTGCTGTTTCCTTATTGAATTGCCCAAGATTTGGACCTTATTTCCCGTGGTATTGTTGTGCAGCCAATGAGGTGTGTTTTTGTTAAACAAATGGCTCTATTAATTTACTTTACACCATTATTGTACGCTCTTTGTCATTTTTGTATTTTATTTTTCTAATTGTATGTTCATAATTTGACAGTGACAAATTTACATCAGTTGTAAGAGGATCTAAGGTGTGATCGATGTAGTCGATGAAGTAATATTCATCTAATCTTATTTTTACTTTATTTTATTAATATGATGTATAAAACATGTTTTTGAATAGTTATTTTGAGATTTAGGGAGTATTTAGGGATTCTTAAAGGGTTATTCCGGCTTATGACTTAATTCTGGTTACATCACCAACATAGGAATGGAACTTGTTTGTAAATTGGGGACTACCTGAATTTTAAAACTGTTTTTATTTACGGTAAAGGGTGCACCACATTAT
The DNA here is from genome assembly GCF_030265065.1 of Corythoichthys intestinalis. NCBI lineage: Eukaryota > Metazoa > Chordata > Actinopteri > Syngnathiformes > Syngnathidae > Corythoichthys > Corythoichthys intestinalis. Next base: position 10,042,930 of record NC_080404.1, read on the forward strand.
TAACGTTTAGATGCATAAGTGGGTCAAAAATGACCTGGTGTGGTAGTTTTCTTGAAATATCTTCATAATGAAAAATTGTTAAACTTTCATATTCCAGGTATTCCTAAAAATATATGTTTTTTATGTAATGTCATTCACATTTCTATTATATATTTGAAAAAACTAAGACTTTTTTTTACACATGAAGAGCTGATACATGTAACTATTATCTTCATATATTTTATGTGCGTGTCTTTCATGACTGTTATTACTGTTATGAACAAATTAGTGTATTTCATAACTAGCTAACACTAGCTAAGTTAGTTACCATAGAGCAGCGGCCTCAAACCGACTCCACAAAGGGCCGCAGTGGGTCCTGGTTTTTGTTCCAACAGATCCAGCACAAACAGTTCAACCAATGAGGTTTCTACTAACATAAGCAGCACCTGATTGCAATCAACTGATTACACTTGTAAGAAACCAGATTGGTGAAAAGGTATTTGTCTCGTTTGGTTGGAATGAAATCCAGTACCCCCTGCGGCCCTTTGAGGACCGGTTTGAGACCACTGCCATAGAGTGTGTGTGTGCGCGCGTATATGTGTGTATTTATTTATATACAGTGGCTACAAATGTATCTATTGAAAACATTGCTCTTATGTTTCCTTATCCAAGGTGTCATGGCTGCTAGTTACACAGCTGAAACAGTCCTAAAGATGCTGGATGATGGAGAGGCAGAAACGAGGTTGGACTCAAAAGTCCAAAATTTCTGATGATGAGGACCCAGACTAATGTCCAGGTGGGAGTGGCAGTTGTCCACCTGAAAATCCAACTGAACAGGATCAATCTGACTTACAAGATTCCACTAATGTGTTCTCTGAAAAAGGACACAAATCATGGCAAACAGACTGAGATCTAGGGCTCCTACTAGGGATGGGAATTGATAGGTTTTTTACGATTCCGATTCCATTATCGATATTGCTTAACGATTCGATTCTTTATCGATTCTCTTATCGATTCTAATTTGGGGAAAAAGAAGAACAAACGTTTTGATTGGCATCGAGTTTGTTTAATCAGAAGTCACAACCTTACAAACTCACAACAAGATCAAAAGAGGCCCAAAGCCTCAATGTTAACTGTGGCAATAAGTGGCAAATACACAAGAATGTGTAACATTTTACTGAAACATTTATCTAATAGAAATAAAAAATATTGGTATATATTGGCAGATAGGTTGTTGTTCTGCCTTTGGCAATATGTGTTAAAGCAGGGGTCCCCAAACTTTTTACTGTGAGGGCCACATAACTTTTCCCTTCTCTGATGAGGGGCCGGGGTCAGTTTGTACAGAAAAAGTGTGACGATTGCAGAAGTGCATAAATGTAAAAAAATATTGTTTTTCAGAAAGCCACAATCAAATAACCCTTTCTGTATTCCTCACGGAATGAAAGTAAATAAAATAGAAATAATAATATAATATAATAATAATAATAATAATAATGATAATTAATAATAATAAAAAACTATTAATTAAAGAGATAATAACCAAATAACCCTATCTGAATTCTTCAAGGAAAAGGCCAGGAAATAAATAACACGATTGAGAAAAAAAAAATTCAAAATGGCCGGACCAAATGTGGAGGCGGGCCGTATTTGGGCCGCGGGCCGCAGTTTGAGGACTGCTGGGTTAACGTGTATTATTTACCATTACATTGAAATGCATGCCTTTTAGTTTTTCTGGCGCTTACACGCTCAAGTGGGGGCGCCCTTGCGCTTCCTCACGCGAAGAAGAACGCGCTCACGTGAAGGAGAGCGTGCTTACACCCGAAGAAGAAATGCCGCATCCAAGCGAGTGAGTGAGTTAGTGAGAGAGGGAAACACTTCCACGAGCCTACGTTCTTTGTTAATGTTAATATCTACAGATAGCGATCGGACACTTAAATCCAGTTGTGTAGTGGTTTGAACGATGTGCTAATGCTAGCGAACGAATGCTAACCATTTGTTATTACTGTTATTAGCAGCTAATCATCGCTGATTTACGTTGATGCAAACCTGTTTGTTATTGGGGATGAAATTGATTTGTTTCATTTCTATTCTTAGTTTCACTCTTCAAGTGATGGTTGAATAAAGTCAGCAAATTATACCAACGTCTTCTGCATCGTCATTTGGGAGTTTAGCTAGCTGTATAGCCAGGACTGAGCCTTAGCCTCTCTGTGAGGACAGCGCAGTCGTATTCCCTCCCGATGCAGTTATCTCCACCTTGCAATGACTGCAAGTCGCTTTGTTGTAATTTTTCCTCGTGAAGTGAAGACACACTTTCGAGCGTTTGAACCTACGTGCTGTCATTGTTATGTTTATAGCTGCAATGCTCACGCTTTCCCGTCGTAACCTTTCATTTTCACACTCATTCATGGTGAAGTGTAGTCAAACTTTGGAGCGAGTGGTTCTTGGCGCCATGCTAGTTTGATGCGTCTGGACAACAAGACACGTCACGACGCAATACGCGTCTTTAGGAATCGTTAAAGGGATCGTTAAGGCTTTTTCATTGTGATGTCGAGGCCTCGAAACACTCGGAACTGGTTCCGAATTGGAATCGGATTTCGATTCCCATCCCTAGCTCCTACTGTAGGAAGTTACCTCCTACCCAGGGCAGAACACAGACCCACAATATCCTCAGTCGGTCAGGGCCTGCACCACTGTTTTACCAAAAAGATGCATGGGAGCGCTTCATCACTGATGATCTAATACAAGAGGGGATTAGTCTATTGCTGTTCTTGCAATTGTCTTTTTAAAAAAAGGTTAAAAAATGGGGTAAAAAAATATTTCAAACATAAAATCATTCTTGTGTGGACCTAAATATAATACTAAATATTATACAAGTGATTATTTTTAACCAAAATGGCATCAAAACCCATTGATTCACGTATGGTTTATTTTTGACCCACTTATGGAAGAGTACTGTGTAGGGTCCAGTCACTTGTGCATCTAAGGATTAAGGGGCAGTGGTAGTAGTGGTTGGGATTGTGTTATGCATCACCAAGAGGGAGCTGCACTAAACGGAATGTCATGTCATGATTTTCCAATACTGATCTCTGTAAGATGCGCCTTTTATTGCGGAAAATACGGTCAATTGATTTTTATGCCCCTTTTCCCTAGCCACTCTTACCTGGTATCAATTTGGGAGTGAATATTGCGCCATCTCTCATTCAGTTGATCGACCTTCTCTTTATGCCAGTCCAACTCAAAGTCACGCTCGTTATGGGCCTTAAGCATGCGATCACTGATGAGTCGTGCTTTCTGCAGTTCGTCCTCCATGTTGTGGAATACTTCCTGCTTTTCATCAATCTCTGTCCGCCATTGCTACAATCAGGAAACATTTACTCAAAACGGTTAAACATAACAAATTAAATAAAGGTTAAAAAAAAATAATGAATTACTTTGAGGGTGGAGATGACCGTTTCAATAGACTGGAGGTCAGAGTTCACAACATCTTCCTCATAGAGTTTGGATTCATAGGTCTTCACTAACGCCTCTGCACTCTGGCTATGCTTCACTACCAAACTCATGGTCTTCAGTCTGTCAAACATGGCAAAGATGATTTAAACATTTACTGTAAGTCTGAGCAGAGGCGAGGGAAATGGGTGCTGAGGGTGCAGCAACACCCCCTGGTGTTGGGGGGAAAAAGGTTTTGTAGTTTCTTTACATAAAATTGTTAAAATACATAAATTCAACACATTGAAAAAATAGGAGTATTTATCTTTGGTGGGGGGTTTTCACCACCTGGCACCTTGCTTGCAACCGGGTCACGTTGAATAAGGCGCTATTGGAAAAGTGACCACTGACCAGGTTTGTTTTCGTCAACGATGAAGACAATGAAAATGTTTCGTGAAGGAACAATTTTTTCATGACGATGACGTCACGATGACGCGCTGAAAACATGTCTTGGAAGACCAAAAAATAACGAGACGGAAGCCAGTTGTCGTCTGACAACACGAGAACGAGATGAAAATTCGCCATAGATTCCTTCATAAATTCACAATGTGTGATATTTTTTTTATTGTATGTGTAGTTAGCGCACATTTAACAGTGTTTGGTCGTGTCACTCATATGACATGCTGCAGTAGCCCCCCCCCATACACAAGATTACTCACCGGCCGATGAGTGTGACAATTTCAGGCTCCTCTTGTGAATCATTTGTCAGATGCTGCTTGGTTAGTTTTGCTTTCGTATCTTGGCTATATATGCCATGTTGCTTTAGCCTTTAATGGTCTGTGCTTAGAGATCATCACACACTAAACTAACTTGTGGCGTAAGCATAGGGTTCGAGTTAGCATAGCGTTCAAGTTAGCGTTAGCATTTAGCGGGGTGACTTGGTGTCTTCTTAAACTCTTGGAAAACATTTTACGTACAGTTCGTGGCGTCCAGGTGAGTTTAATTAATTGCAAATAATGTGCTGTTTTCCTGCTGAGTGTGCATTATCATCATGAAAATGGTGATATACTTGTAGACTCTACACAGTTATGTGCTCGTCTGTCATGTTCATTCGAAATTGTTGGAAACCTTTTATTTATTTATTTATTAATGGACTAAAACTTTTGAAATTTATAGAAAAAAACATTTTGAGAATTGTCTACTACAACTAGATGAAATCTTGAGTTTTAGTTAACTAAAACTAGACTAAGACGAACACATTTTGAAATGACTAAAATATGACTAAGACTAATAAGAATTTTCGTCCAAAAGACTACAACAAAAATTAAAATGGCTGCCAAAAACAACACTTCTGCTGGCAGAGGAGGCGTTAACATGGCGCAAAAACAAATTAGCCATTTTGTTTTTTACAAAAACAGCGAAATTTTCTAAAATTCAATTCGACGTCGAAAATGAAGATGATTATAATAATAGCTCTATCTACATTTGGTGTCTTCAAATAGGTTAGACATGCTTGCATGTCGCCATATTATTGTTTGTTTTTGCTGTTGAGCTGCCGCCATGCAAAGCGCAGTTGGATATTCGTGTGCAATTTATTTTAGTGTACTGAAAAAAAAAAAAATTAAACAGGCTTATTGGGTGTTAAACTGAGGCTTATTGGACCTTTAAGTTAGCAAATAAGTTTGTGTGTCATTGCACTGTATAGCTGCACTGATTTGCGTTATAGTACTCGGGCGCTTTTCTTTCCGATACAAAAACGCCAACACACAATGTAGGTGAACTACAACGCTGTCTTTATAGTAGCCTAAGAGTAATACATAAACAATCCAGCATGCGTGTGTACTGCCATTGTGCATGCCTTGTATGGAGAAAAACGCACAAGCAGGACAAATTTGGACTGAAATAGCTGTTTTTGGATAGGAAACACTAAAAAATATCCTCAGCACCGCCTGCTGTGAGGTACTTCCAGCGCCCCTGTGTCTGAACAACCCAAATAGATTTTTTTGTTGATTGATGATAAATTCACACTCACTTGTCCATGTAAATAGAAGACATGGATTGCACTTGGCTCATGCTTTGAACCACAATGCCGAGTTCGGAAGAGAGAGTCGGTGCTGATGGCAAGCCAGAAGCTTGTGCAAGGAACACCTCACATTTGTCCTTCATTGCATCCAGGTCTTCTTTGAATTTAACCAGCTCTGCCATTTTCCTCTGCAGAGGGGAAGAAAACATGATTACAAAAAAAAAATCTTAAATTACATAACAATTTAGATAAGAACCTCTTGGTCATTAATGCGCTGCAGACTCTGGTAAACGTCGTCTCTGTCCAGTGGGGTGCGGATTTGCCTGATCAGGTGTTCTTCATGGGCTTCCAGATGCATGCGGAAGTTGCGTATTTCTGAGATGTAACGATTGTACAAAGATTCCTCATGTTCCTCTGTTTAACACAAACAAACCAGGAGAGAAAAATGTAATAAAAAAGTTTTTAAAAAAATTTTTTAAAAGGCAAAAAATCCTCACTGTTCACCAGATACTATATACAAAGAACAAGCCTTGCCTCTTTCTGCAGATTTGAGAAGTTCTTGATAGTATTCTTTGCAGCCCGCGACATCTCTCTCTAACTGAGCACAGTCTGCCACGGTAAACACTTCAGACTCTTCACAGTCTTCTAGGAACTCATCAAAATGAGACTGAAGGTTGCTCAAAACTTGCTGATGCTCACCTGGTAGCATTGTTTTAAACTGCAACAGAAAAAAATAAACACATGTTAACATAATTGCATAGGCATTTGAAATACTGTTTGTCAACCCCTGAAAAACCTACAGATGCTACATTCCAGTGGCGGATGGTGCGTATATCAGCCATGAGGCAGTGCCAAGACACCACACTTTTCATGTTGATATGGGAGTGATGCCATAGCGAAAGAACATTCTGGTATAATTGCTCCGTTCTGTATGAGAACAATTAGTTAGCCCTACATTGAAACATCATTCGCCGTATGCAAATAATGGTTGTAGGAAAAGATCTTACTTTGAAGCCATATCTACAGCCTCTTTGTTGGGTGGGGGCACAGTGAAACAGACAGAAGGCACCATGGCCTCATTGCCTGCAGGGTTGATGACCTTCCACTTGGCCCGATGAGTGTTGTTGGCCAGCACGCACTCATCGTCTTTATAAATGGTTATCTGAAGACAGAAATTCATGAGTTACCATGTGTTTACTGCAGTGCTTCCCAATTATTTTCTGTTACGCCCTGTACTCAGGAAGCCATCAACATTTCGCGCCCACCCAATGCCACCACTGTAAAGAATATCATTTGTCTATAAAATTATGTTAAGTAGACCTCTGCATAACATTTATTATTATTATTTATAATTATTATTTATAACATAATCCTTGTTAACATTAAAGAAAAAAGGTAATGTAGAAGAACTTTCAATAAAGTATAACTTTATTAACATTGTTTTGGGTTTGAGTTTAGAAAAGACAAAGCGCATCAATTTGCCAGGAATGAATGAATGGATGGATGGATGGATGGATGGATGGATGGATGGATGGATGGATGGATGGATGGATGGATGGATGGATAGATAGATAGATAGATAGATAGATAGATAGATAGATAGATAGATAGATAGATAGATAGATAGATAGATAGATAGATAGATAGATAGATAGATAGATAGATAGATAGATAGATAGATAGATAGATAGATAGATAGATAGATAGATAGATAGATAGATAGATAGATAGATAGATAGATAGATAGATAGATAGATAGATAGATAGATAGATAGATAGATAGATAGATAGATAGATAGATAGATAGATAGATAGATAGATAGATAGATAGATAGATAGATAGATAGATAGATAGATAGATAGATAGATAGATAGATAGATAGATAGATAGATAGATAGACACACCCAAATTGTAAACATACACTCAATGTACTTTTTGGACCATTTGATACTGAAAAATAAAATTTTGTAAAATTAATGAATAATAATAAATTAAAATTGAGTAGCAACATTTTAAAGTGCCTATGACAGCAAAATGCAAAGTTATTTCATATTTCATGCGGTATTTTATGCTCCTGAATAAAATGGACCGCTTGGATGTGTGTATCCCGCGCCATGAAAATGAGTGTCTTCCCGGATTGAGGAAGAATGCGAATGTGATGTCACCTGGGTCAGCATCTTGCAACACAGCCATTGCTTTATAGCATGCAGATGGACTGCAGATTTACCTGATTTTGCGGATTAACTCGTTTTTTTTTTTTTTTTGGGGGGGGGGGGGGGTCGCATCAGGCCAGCTCAATGTGCTGCAGGCTTTTGTTGCTGCACCAGGGAGAGTGCTGTGAGGCTTTTTGGATTTCCAAAAGGTTCTTGTTCACCACGATGGGCAAAACAAGTCCGACAACCGAGGAACCATTGGACTGACAAGGAAGTGAGTAAGCGTCTTCTTTTATATATGTCATATACTGGCAAATGTTTTAATAAGGAGGTGGCTTGCATTTTGAGGGTGATGATACTACTCCGGTTTTGTTTACATTTTCGGTGTTTCCCCTTCTCTCCCTGGCAACGAGCACTGCCTGCCTGCCGCCGTAGGCTGGCTGATGGGTGAAAAATATCAACCCCCGCTGCCATGTGTGACATGAGTTGAAGTGGTTTTGTGTGATTTGCCATTTTCGGCTTTTCCCCTTCTCTCGCCGGCTACGAGCACTGCCTGCTCGCTGCCGTGGGCTGGCTGATCGCTGAAGACAATCAACCCCGCCCCCGTGTGTAACATGAGTTGGGGTAGTTTTGTGTGATGTCATTTTGGGCGTTTCCCCTTCTCTCCCCAGCGACGAGCACTACCTGCCCGCCCCAGAAAAAACAGCATGTCAGCTAGCTGTCACGCCATCTATGTTTTTTACGCTCTTTCCTCCTTCTCCAAAGACGGAGCAGGGAAATGACAAAAGCCTGACTAACTCCGGTGGCATAAAATATCGTTCGGGAGGTGCAAGAACTTGACAGTTTTGACTATTATGCAGTAATTTTGCGCTGTCGTACTGAATAAATGCATTTTTAATACTTCATATTCCATTTAGCACAAGACAGTTATTTGTCATGACCAAAGCATCCATCCATCCATCCATTTTCCATTTATTTAGCAATTGGGGAAAAAAATACTTCGATAAAAAGAATCTCCTGTAAACTATTGAAATAAAGAGATTAAACAAAGACATTTTGCTGCTCTCTGTCGCAATGTTCCTCTTTCTGAATCGTCCTCCTCAATAGGCTGAATTCTAAATCAGCTGAAATCGTGACCCTGCCAATGTCATCCTCCAGCTGGGGACGCTAGAGCGCTATAATGACAGGCGGGGCTAAACGGCAGTTTAAAAGACTAATTTCTTGTCAATGCACTTTGCCAAATTGTTGTATATTGTCAAATCGTCTCAAAATATGAATCTAATTCAGATAATAATGCTATTTAAGATTTTTTTTATGCTGTTACGGGCACTTTAAATCAGAGTACAGTTTGTCAAACAATTTAACAGAAAAAACAAAACAAATACAAAAATGACAGTGTCATTGGACAGAGAGAGACTTTATTTTTGCTGCAGGCTGTATCACCTCTTTTGCTATGTTGTGAGGTTTTTTGCACTTAGCAACTTAGTATGATGCTAACAGTGCTCGCTGGTTTACTGATGTAACACTCACAAAGCGGGACGATTGTTGGTGATATACTCACGTTTTCGCTGAAAGAAATCAAGCGGCCTATCAATACGATTTGGGTCTAATGTCTTTAAGTGTCGTCTTAATTGATTCGGGTTCAAGCTGTCCGCTGCCAACATTTTTAGACATTGCAAACATTCTGCTTAGAGAGGAATAATGTTGAGGGGAGAAGCAAAAAGTAAGTAAAAAAAAAGTCGCTAGATTTGTCATTAGTCGGTTTTGACAAAAAAAGTCGCCAGATTTAGCGGGAAAGTCGTCAAGTTGGCAACACTGTGTTCAATGCACTTCATATCTCCTGCTCTTTGCAGTGTGCTCTTGTTTGGTTGAAAAATTCTGCGCAGACTCTGAAAATTAGAGCGCCAATGCCACCCACTGAGTCGATGTGGAATTACACTTAGTTCGAGTACAGGAAATAAAAAGTATGTCCCCAGCGCCCCCCTGGAAAGCTTTGTGTCAGAAATGTTTGGTAAAGAGTTAAAGACCACTAAATCAACTGATCCACCAATTTGAATTAACACATATTACTTTGAGCAGGCATTTTCTATCTTACATTATTTTATTCGATCATGACTAAGCCCTAGTGCAAAAACACATAAAGCATTGTACCTCGATTTGTCGATAATCACAGATCGCTTTGACAGGGATGGAAGCTCTACGAGGGCTGTCAGGGTTCCTAGGCTTGAGCTGCACAATATTCTTGGCCCGACCCATCAACCCAGCTACAGCATTACGGTATTGAAGAAGCTGCTCTTTTTCTTCCTAAAAAAATACAACCCCAAAGTGATATTATCACCTTCAGATTTATTCAAAAATATCTATAGCTCATGCATGCTCTGCATGCTTGTGCAAGTTTACCATGGATTCCTGAATGAGATCTTCCAGTCTGTGCAAGCTACTAGTTCGGTCGCACCTGTACTTTCTCTGAATAGCGTCTTGCAAGCCCCTAAGGAAATCCATGGATTCTTTGGCATCGCTGAAAAACTGAACAAAGAGCATTAAGAGTAGCTGTGAGCAGTGCCCACATAAAGCTGATTTTAGCGACGTAAAAGGAGGACACACCTCAAAATAAACAGCGTTTTCTTTGAGGTGCTGTTCCACGCATGAGCACAGCTGCAAGATCCAACTCCATTGCGTCTGCATGGCAGCTCTGTATGCCTGCAAGCAACCATTTAAGAAATGAGACACAAAACCTGAGTGAAAAAAGGCCATTATTGAATATGATTAATGGCATACATGGTGGAGTATAGGTATGTCCCGATCCGATTGAGCCATTTTACAGAGGATCAGAATCGGGTGAAAGGGATTGGATTTTTAATTTAAAAAAATAAATTTATGTTTGTTTAGCTTCATGCTCATACACCCCCACAGCTTCACACCCTCCTTCCTGCTATGCAGAGCAGCCAAAATGTCCAGTTTGCATTTGGTACTTAAAATTAAAGATGATTGACAGGTTTGTAGCTTTGATCTTGTTGGTGAAGCTTGGTAGCTCTACGATCAAAGACACAAATCTGTCAATCATCGTTAAACTTGCATAAGTGTGCTGTGGCAACTCATTGTGTAGTTTGTGTAAGTTCGCTGCAGTGTGAGTGTCAAAGCGTGAGTGGACTCACTCAATGAAGCATTTAATAAAGACAAGCATTTTTCTACATTATTCTTGTTTTAAAAAGTTTGGAACCCTTGTTTTAAAAAAGTATCGGTTTTAGTATCGGATCAGGACTGTGTATCGGCAGATTCTCAAAATCAGGTGACTCAGACTGGAGTGCAAAAATATACGATTGGGACATCCCCAGAGGAGAAGCCTCTGCCCATAGGTAAAATTTTGTCTTACTTCAATAGTTAACTTGGCTGGGTTTACTTACTTCAATAGTTAACTTGGCTGGGTGGCTCCTAAAAAGCAGACGTTCTGCAAAATCCTGCACAGACTTGATTACTCCCTCCTTTTCATCCAGCTCCTTCATCAGATCCTGTTTGGACACATTAAAGAATTTCAGAGTTTTAAAAATACAAGTAAAGTGGTTACTGCTTCCCCTGCACACAATTAGAAGGATTAATTACTAAGAATGATTTAAATCCTTATGGCTAAATGAGTCAAACTCACAGCATGATAGTCTCTTTTCTTGGATACGTTGCTGTTGCGATCGCTCCAGTCAAAGGCGACCTCCTCTTCCTCTTTCTCGTTGAGCCAGATGAGCTCACTTGTTGCCTGCGACACAAAGTCGTGCAGGCTCTGCAGGTGGCTTTGTCGCTCCTTTGAACAACTCTAACAAGCACACATTCAGCAATTAGAAAATATGTAAAGCCATGAAACTCGATTAGTGCTATTGATGGCTGTAGAAGTCAAATATCCGTAGATAAAGCTGGCAGTGAATGATGTTTATGGCGCTTTCACACTAGAACAAGAGGACCAGGGTTCGGTTGGAGAGACACTTCACAGCAACACTTTGTTGCAGTTGTTGAAAATGTTCAGCATTCACACTGCGTCAACCGAACTTTCCGATTAGCATCACATGGACAAAAGGTGCACTGATTGATTGGACCAATAGACCCTACTCACCTACGTCACAAAGTGACGTGTCGCTGTATCCGGCCGCCATATTGTCCGTCATTTTTAAGCCCTATTCTCAATGGTTTCAATTAGTCGTGCAATTTATAGAGCAATTCATGGAAGCCCCGGTGTTATCTGACGCTGTAAACTCATTGGATGCGTTGCATAAAAGGTGTTATGTGGAAAAGCTTCAGTTTATCCATTCGTCAGATCCATATTTGATGCCTAAATCGATTTTTTTCGACCCGCTGTCTTCGCCGTCTCTGCCTGACATTTGCTACCCTGATATTTACAACTATCTTGTCCACACAAAATCAGCCTATTCTCACGAAAGTTTGAAAAACTTTAAGAGCTTGGAGGCTTATAAATACTTTGTTGCTGGTTGGGTGAAACAGGTCCTCGTCCACGAAAATTCGGCAGGAATCTATCTTGTGCTCGGGAAGGTGAGTTACGAAATTTTCAATTCAAAATCTTTTGTTCTTGCAAACATCCAGTGCAAAGTCTAATGTATTTCATGTCATTTGTCAATGGAGCTAGGGCTTTTAATGTTTATATGGTTTAGCGAGAGCACTCTCACTACATACATATATAATATGTAATAAATATGAAGTGCGATAGCACTACTTCAGATTGTCCCTAGTTGAATTTCTTTTTTGGCTTTTGACCTCAATAGTGAAATTGTAAATTAATTGTATGACAACTGTCTTATTATCCACTTATAATTATATATTTTCAGGTAGTTCATTCACAACGTCTGAGTGTATGTTGTCGGCGATTAGCCTAGCAATGATCTTAATTGTGGTTGTCAGCCCAAAACCCTCTAAATATATATTAAATGCATCTTTCCAGATATAAAATGACTACTACATACTCTGTGGTAATCGTTTGGAGCCCAGTTTTCTCGTCGAATTGCAGCAGTCCATCTCGCTCTCCTCTCCGAGTCTCTCAGAATACGGTAGAACTTCAACTCTCTCCGTCTATCTTCTCTGTTATTGCAACCGACCGCTACACACGCCTTCACCATTTTGATCATTAATGTTAACGAGCAGAAAAACACGCCATAATAGGAGGAACTTACGTAGCAGTAATGCGTCAACACGACGAGTTGACGGACAGTATGGCGCGGGGGTGTGGATGTGACGTCATGTGAGTAGGGTCTATAGAAGAGGAAATACCTCCATTCTGGGAGGGAGTGATCGTGAAGCGTCACAGCGTGGTACTGTGATGCTGCACGTCATGTAGCATAGCATTATTTTTACAAAATCTTGTCTTGTCTTGTCTTGTCTTGCCACAAGGAACATCTGATAATGAGGAACCCGCGACTGAGAAGTTAACACTCAGCACTTACGTTGCGCTGAGGAGGCAAAATTCTCAACTCTGGTTACTCGACAACAGTAACGCCCGAAACCCTCCTGCCCAACCCACAGAGAGAATAATCCTAAACAACGCCCAAACACACCCTTCTTCCAGACCACAACCCGCCTCACCAGAGCCTTTAAAAGACTGAATATTTAACTAATCGTCGTCATTGTTTCTCTGAAATCTTTTGTTGACTTGTGATATGGTGACCCTGGATCCAGTTTGCCTCCTCGCCTGGGTCTTTCTGTGCTGTATGATTGCTGCTCACTTGGAATAAATTGTCAACTTCTGTTTCGAAGCCTTTTTCCAGCCTTTAAAATGGAGTTAATACAAGGGGTTAAGACTAAAGTGAACGCGTGGAGTTTGGCCTTTTGGCCGGGTTGTCAGAGTAATGTTGGCCCGGGTCGTTGGAATTGGCAGATCGGCTGGCATGATTCAATCGGCTAAGAGGTCAGATTCCTTCACATGTTAAACTGTATATAGATTTTTTTTATTACTTTTATTTTACAGCAATAATATTACCGTATGTGTCAATTTTTTTGTCAACGGATTGTTTTGTGAAGCAGAATTTTTTATGCATGTAAGTTCAAATTTAAAAATAAAAAAGGTAATGTAGCATAGCAAGTCGTCGCCCGGGGTCATGCCCTCCCGACTCAATGCCAAGCGAACTGTAGTATATAAAAAATGCATAGGGGAAAATTAAACTATGAGAGGGAACCACATGGTACCCCAAGTCACACAGGCGTGAAATTGCTCTCACTTTTTGGACTGTAAATTGTAGCCACTTCCAGGAGAGCGAGACTCACGAAACAGCCGCCGAGACAGGCGGCCAGTCACTCTCATGCGGTTCGTTCAGCAACATTACAACCCAATTCTGTGTATCAAATGCAACTGCTTAGCACAGTACAATAACATTTGACCATGGCTAATCGTCTGTCATCTTGTCATTGTTGATTTTGAATAGCGTCCGCGCTGTACTTCCGCTTCCAAGGATGCCCTGCTTGTACTGTCAGAGCAGTGCAGCATCAGATGCTGCACATAAAGTCGCAAAAGTGCACCCTGCTCCGGTTGCATTCACAAGCGGAGTAGGGTGTGCTTAAAGCGGACCGAGACCCACAATTTTTAAGATTTTGAAACACAGTTCAGTTTGGTTCAAACTAAGAGTTCGGATGAGCGTTCACATTTACATAACACCGCAGACTATCTGAGAAAAGACCTATGGTCCATTTAAAACGGAACAAAAAGTGCTAGTGGGAAAGCGCCCTTAAATTACAAACTGTCCTCAAGATGTGACTTACCAATAGTTTTTCGTACTGCTTCTCTAAACTGCTTATTTTTTCTGAATAGGTTAGCTTCAAAGGTAGATTGATCTGAATCTGCAGGGAATAAAATACATGAGATTTCAAACAGATTAAACATGCTAATTCATCAAACAGTACTCCTTACCTCACTCAGTTTTGCCTCTTTCAGACTCATTTCAAATTCTTCTATGGCTCTATGTACTGATTTGTGGTTATCTAAATGAGTTGCAACACTTGGCATGTCAGATCCCCACTCTGCGCGGTCCAACTGCAACTGATTAAAAAAAACCGAGAAATGTAGGTTTCAGTATAATACTTTGATTAAATGCATGATGGACTAAATGCTAATGGTTGATTGCTCACCTGCATGTCAGCCACCCACTTCAAAAGGTCTTCAACATATTTCATGTTCACCTCTTCTTCTGTCAAGCTGGGGTCAGCCAATGAAGACTTCATTAAGGGCTTGGGGATGTGCATTTGTGTCATATGCCTGAGGCTGTCTGGCTCCATGCTACTAGCACTGCTCATGTAAGTTTGCTCTGAAGCAGACTGCAGCCCAGGAGTCAAAGACGGTGTAAGGCTAGAGGTGAATGTGGAAGAATTGAACCCTCCTTGGCTGGGTACAGGAGGAAAGGCCGGATTCAGGCTGATGTTCTGGGACAAGCCAGAATTCAAGCTCTGTGTAATGCCCGAGATCATCATTTTGGTCTGCTCGGTCGTTAGGGTGCGACCCTTGCTGTACAAATTGGCACATTCCGCTCTCAGGAATAGAAGATCATCTCGTAGGTTTGAAACCCTGGTTGGCGACAATGAGTGATGTAATGACTTGCACAGCATTTTTCTATTAATATGCAGACATTAAATATATTTTTACCTTCGAACTAGTTGATCTGTGAATGGAAATTTTCCATCAAGAAGTACTTGGATGTCCACTACTTGCTGTCTCAGTATGTTCTCACATTCCAAAAGGTAGCCAGCGATTTCGGCTTCATTTAGGAATTGGATCCCAGATTCGAGACGTTTAACATCCTGACAAAACGATACAAATGGTTACCATACACAAACATGGGTTTGTCATTCGATAAATAAATTTAGTGCAAATTTCATTCAAATACGCTAATGCTTATCCAGTGGGATACACTGCTGGCCAAAAGTATTAGCACCCCTGAATTTCTGTCATATATTGCTCATTTTCTCCCTGAAAATGATTGAAATTACCAATGCTTTAGTAGTAATATCTTCATTCATTTTGCTTGCAATGAAAAAAACATAAAAGAGAAAGGGGGAAAAAATCATTTTACGCAAAACTCCAAAAATGGGCCGGATAAAAGTATTGGCACCCTTTGAAAAATCATGTGACACATCTCTAATTTGTGTAATTAACAGCACCTGTTACTTACCTGTGGCCCATAACAGGTGGTGGCAATAACTAAATCACACTTGCAGCCAGTTAAAATGGATTAAAGTTGACTCAACCTCTGTCCTGTGTCCTTGTGTGTACCACATTGAGCAAGGAGAAAAGAAAGACCAAAGGACTGTCTGAGGACTTGAGAAGCAAAATTGTGAGGAAGCATGGGCAATCTCAAGGCTACAAGTCCAACTCCAAAGACTTGAATGTTCCTGTGTCTAACGTGCGCAGTGTCATCAATAAGTGTAAAGCCCATGGCACTGCACTGTGCTAACCTCGCTAGATGTGGACGGAAAAGAAAAATTGACGAGAGATTTCAACGAAAGATTGTGCGAATGTTAGATAAAGAACCTCGACTAACATCCAAACAAGTTCAAGCTGTCCTACGGTACAACAGTGTCAACCGGTACTATCCGTCGGCATCTGAATAAAAAGGGACTCTATGGTATAGGAAGACCCCAATTCTGACCCAGGGACATAAAAAAGCCAGGCTGGAGTTTGCCAAAACTTACCTGAGAAAGCCAAAAACGTTTTGGAAGACAAAAGTAGAGCTTTTTGGGAAAAGGCATCAACATAGAGTTTACAGGGAAAAAAAAACCAAGGCCTTCACAGAAAATAACACGGTCCCCACAGTCAAACACGGCGGAGGTTCCCTGATGTTTCGGGGTTGCTCAACTACCTCTAGCACTGGACTGCTTGAACGTGTGCATGTCATTATGAAGGCTGAAGACTACCAACACATTTTGCAGCATAATGTAGGGCCCAGTGTGAGAAAGTTGGGTCTCCCTCAGAGGTCATGGGTCTTCCAGAAGGACAATGACCCAAAACACACTTCAAAAAGCTCAAGAAAATGGTTTGAGAGAAAGCACTGGAGACTTCTAAAGTGGCCAGGATTGAGTTCGGACCTGAATCCCATAGAATACCTGTTGAGAAATCTGAAAATGGCAGTTTGGAGAAGGCACCCTTCAAATCTCAAAGATCTGGAGCAGTTGGCCAAACAAGAATGGTCAAAAATTCCAGAGCATTGTAAGAAACTCATTGATGAATGATGCAGTTGTCGCAGTTATTTTGTCGAAAGCTTGAGCTACCAAGTAGTAGGCTGAGGGTGCCAATACTTTGTCTTGCCCATTTTTGGAGTTTTGTGTATAATTATAATGATTTTTTTTTTTTTTCATTCTCTTTGTGGTTTTCATTGCAAGCAAAATAAATGAAGATATTACTACCAAAGCATTTGTAATTGCAATCATTTTCTGGGAGAAATTGAGCATTATCTGACAGAATTGTAGGGATGCCGATACTTTTGGCCAGCAGTGTAAAGGCAAATTCAAAGGCATGTAAATTCGGACAGGTGTTAAAGGGTTAAATATGTCCTCCATTTTGTCCTTATGGAAGTGGTCACCCTAACTTAATATGATGTACAAAAGGTGTCTTTGTTATCCATTATGTGAATTAATAATACAAATAAGTTAAAAGATGAAAAACATACCGATTTCAGGGAATTTCTTGCCACCGCCAACTTGTCCTCGCCATGAACACAGTCTCGCTGGACCCTGTTGGCAATTTGCTGCAGCGTCTCAAGCCTTTAAAAAAAAAGCAAAGCAATCTTGTAAAGGGAAAAAAGTTACTCATGCACTCAAGCCTGAGCAGGTAACCCACCTGGATCCATAGGCGATGTTGTTATTAAGAAAAGAGCTGTTAATTAGAAATGGTTCTGATCTAGTTCTAATAAAGCCATTGTCACTGGAACCGTAGCTGGTGAAACTACTGTTGCTAGTAGATGAAACCCTGCTCAGGTATGCCATCTTTTCTACCGACTGCTATGTCCTTTTTCACAGTCTTCCTAATATTCTCTCATGGTCCACTGTTTGGATCTTAGCCTCTAACCATTGTCAGAAGGACTGGATGTCAGCCTTCCCACATTTATAGGATCAGAGGTAGGTGAGGAGGGTGTGAGGGCCATCCCACCATGAGATAATATTCTATCCTCAGGGGAGCCAAAATCGCATAGCAGGTTGAGACAGTGCTTCTTTATAAAAGCAGCCAAAAGGTTGTAATTGCTGTATCTGACAGCTTTTTAAGCACACCCTTTCTTTAGTTTTGCTAATATGGAGTATTTAAAAGCCAGGAATGCATGGGTGGATATGTCTGTTTGAACAAACAATTGTCAAATGAACTCCTAAAATATGGTTCCACCTTAAACCTGCTGCAACATGTGGATAAAAACAGCAACATTGTGGGAAAAAAATATATGTGTATGCTTCAACAATTTGTATCAATTGCATATTTGGGAATTTGTGTACAGAAAGTAGAGTTACAATCATAAAATCCTTTTAAAAAGAGTTGATTATTTTGAAAACATTTACTAATGCTGAACGGTATAATATTACAGTGGTATGAAAAAGTATCTGAACCTTTTGGAATTTCTCACATTTCTGCATACAATCACCATCAAATGTGATATGATCATTGTCAAAATCACACAGATGAAAAAAACTGTCTTCTTTAACTAAAACCACCCAAACATATATAGGTTTTCATATTTTAATGAGGATAGCATGGAAACAATGACACAAGAGGGAAAAATAAGTAAACCCTCTCCCAAGGAGTGGCTGTCCACCAAAGATGACGCTGAGAGTTCAGTGCAGAATACTCAGACAGGTAAAAAAAAAGAACCCTAGAGTGTCTGATAAAGACTTACAGAAATCACTGGAACAGTCCAATATCTCTGTGGACACAGTAACTATATGTAAAACTATGGCCAACAATGGTGTTCCTGGGAGGACTTCAAAGAGACTGCTGTGAGAAAAAAAAAAAAAACATTGCTGATCATTTAATGTTTGCAAAAAAGCACTTGGACACTCCACAGAAATTTTGGCAAAATATTTTGTGGACTGATGAAACCAAAGTGGAATTGTTTGGGAGTAACACGCAATGTCCTGTGCAGAGGAAAAATGGAACAGCTCACCAACATCAACGTCTCATCCCCACCATTAAGCAAGGTGGAGGGAGCGTCATGATTTGGGGCTGTTTTGCTCTCTTTTGGCCTGGACAACTTACAATCATGAAGAATGAATTCAAAAGTGGGTCAGGATGTTTTGCAGGAAAACCTAAGGCCGTCTTTCTGGGAATGACTAATGATTACCTCAATGCTTACAAAAGATATACTGATTAGATTCAGATGACCCTTCTCTGAATACAAAAGTGATTTGTATCAACTGATCCACCCTTGGTAGTTGTAGTTAAATGGAAGAATGAATTCAAACGTTTATCAGGATGTTTTGCAGGAAAACCTGAGGCCGTCTGTCAGACAGTTAAAGCTAAAAAGAGGATGAATGCTGCAACAAGACACTGATCCAAAACATAGAAGTAAGTCAACTTCAGAATGGTTTCACAAGAACAAAATACACATTCTGGAGTGGCCAAGTCAAATCCAGACATGAAACCCATTGAGATACTGTGGCATGACCTAAAGACAGCGATTCATGCCAGACATCCCAAGAATCTGACTGAATTACAGCAATTTTTTAGAGAAGATTGGGCCAAGATTAGTCCTGATCAATGTGCCAGACTGATCTGGTTGAAGTTCTTGCTGCCAAAGGGGGGGCCACAAAATATTAAATGTGATGGTTCACTTACCTATTTTCCCCCTTTCGTCATTGTTTGCATACTATCCTCATTAACATATGAAAACCTATAAATGTTTGGGTGGCTTGAGTTAAAGCAGACACTGTTTTTTCATCTGTGTGACATTGACAAAGATCAGATCCCATTTGATGGTCCTTTATGTAGAAATGTGAGAAATTCCAAAAGGTTCAGATACTTTTTCATACCACTGTAATAAAATAAGGTCTTTGGTTAGCCAGTTTTTGCAATTAAAAATGTTGACACTAAAAATTAATGTTTAACTGTTAACAATGTTTCCATTGACACCATAGGAAGGATAATTTGACAGGCAGATTACACTGTAAATGCTACTATACATCTTGATTAAATATGAATATGATAATTTAAACAAACTCAATTTTTATCAAGCTGGTGTGAACACTAATTTTTCATAAGTAAGTAGTAATTTGGGGCTGGAAAACATGCGTAACTTGATGTATCTCTGTTAAGTCAAATTAGAAAAAAAAAAAAAATGTGCCCAGTGTTCTTTGGGCGTTCTTTCAGACATGCACAGATCTGCCTCATCTGTTTCGTGCTTTTCTGACACCAAAATATTTCCGCACACATCCAAAGTGAAATGCGCCGTCAACCAGAGCTCTCTCCAGCACCTTCACTTACTTTACTAGAGCTCTCTTCAGCACCTTTACTTACTTTATTTACCTCACACTGATTTGGTAAGTAAACATTTGACTCTTTTATAAACTGTCTAAGGCAACGTGGCAGTTCATAAAAGAGTAAAATATTGTAAGGACTGTTATTTAGCTCTTCCGCCGCAAAAGATGATGGGTAGTTGTGGTAACCACGACAGTGAGTAATTATTGCTTTGATTATGTCGTGTGTTCTGCTCAATAAAATGTGTTGTTTCTTGGGGTTGTGCGGTTGTGGGGTGTATGGGGCACAAGAGGAGCCAGCCAAAAGCCAGTCTGTCATTCTTCTCACATCGTTCGCCACAATATTTACTTACCAAATCGATGTGAAGATGTTCAAGAGAGCTCTGGTTATACTGTATGAGGTTATACAACTGATTGATCATTTCACACCAACCATTAACAAAACATTCAGCACTGTGTCAAGATCAGTGTTGTTAATAACGGCGTTAGAATATAACGGCGTTACTAACGGCGTTATTTTCTTCAGTAGTGAGTAATCTAATTAATTACTTTTCTCATCTTGGCAACGCCATTACCGTTACTTGGGGGGTAAAGGTGTGCGTTGTTACGGTATGTTGGTTGACTGACGCAAGAAAAGTCTGAGAAAGACGGACTCACGGAAACGAGAGAGCAGAGCAGCAGTGGGGAGGAGGCAAGGGAGTGTGACGCTGTTGCAAACGCGATGCTACTATGCTAGGTGGCTCCAATAATACCT
This sequence comes from Corythoichthys intestinalis, assembly GCF_030265065.1. Lineage (NCBI taxonomy): Eukaryota > Metazoa > Chordata > Actinopteri > Syngnathiformes > Syngnathidae > Corythoichthys > Corythoichthys intestinalis. The sequence continues at coordinate 10,063,698 of NC_080404.1, forward strand.
GACTGTAGCCGATAGCCTACAAACTACGCCCACATGATGCTTCGGTAGATATCACATATACAGAACTAGATGCAAATGAGAGACACGGCAGAATTAGCAACAAGTATAATAAAGAACTAGATGCGTTACTAAACAGCCGCCATCTTAAAGCAGTAGACTTCTCAAGAAAGCTCTGTTGTAGAGAATCGTCCAAACGAACCCAAGTAACTTTATATCTAAAATACTCCTAAATCGGCAAAACCTAACTCAAATCTATCTTTAAATGATGAAACAGTTTTAAAACTTACACATGTCGAATAGACAGAAGGGAACTAATGCAATAACGGGAGCAATTTTAACAACTTTAACGGTTGATTCACAACATTAAATGACTTCCACACATAGCAAAGGTTATTATCTAGTTATCGTCATATCTGCAATACCCCTGTGTCTAGTTAAGTTTAGGGTAAAGGATTGGACTAGGGCCAATTGTCCCAAAAACCCTTTAAACTTCACATTGTGTAACCTGTTTTGTTTTTTTTTTTTTTAAGATAAAAATAAATAAATAAAATATCACCAGTTACTTTGCCAAGTAACTAATTACTCTTACATCCAGGTAACTGAGTTACTAATGCAATTACTTTTTGGGAGAAGTAATTTGCAACTGTAATTAATTCCTTTTTAAAGTAACATTAACAACACTGGTCAAGATCCAATGCCTCTTGTGTATTCAAAGACTTGTTTAGCATTTTGAAATAATTTAATCCCCTTGAATTAATCCATTGAGTTTTCTCCCTTCATTTATTTGTGAGTATGGTTTACTGTTTGAGAATGTCCTTTTAATTAAAATTAGCATGTGTTTTTTTATATTGTAGAATTATTTCAGGTAAAAAATAGTTCACCTACATACGATGAATGAGCAGCGCTAAAGCTAACTAAGGTATTCAGTACTGGAAGCTCACAATAAATAAATTACTGAAATCTAATTTGTAAATGAATTTGAGTACTGCAAACTCAAAATTAACAATTTACGATAATCCAGTTATTAAAGTTAATTTAAGTCCTTAAAACTTGAAATAGTTAGGTAAATTGCAGCTAATTAATGTTAAGTAATATAAATTACATTTTCGAAGCCAGCAGGTTGACATTTTATTTTTTTAAAGTAAAGTCAACTTATTATACTTTGCAGTGTAGGATACCCTTGGTCAAAGGTTGTGAGACAGTTTCTCCTTCAGTTGAATGAGAAAGTGTCTCAAAACTTTTAACCACGTATATATACATGCATTTGTATAGAATTGCACTGCACCATACTGAGGGCTGCTTCAAATGTTTTCAATTCACAATAATGAGCATGTCTCAATTATTGAGTTGCTTTATTGCATTAGATAGTGCATGTGTCGTATTTTCCGCACAATAAGGCGCACCTAAAAGCCTTCAATTTTCTCAAAAGCCAACAGGACACTTTATATATGGATAAACATTGGTTAATTACGGCATGAAATTTACTTAGTGCAGCCCCATCTAGTGAATGCAGAAAACAACTCCAATCCCTTCTATTTATTTATTTATTTACTTAATAGGGACAGTGCACATTGATGAACATCTAAAAGATGTAAATATGCCAGATTGTAGCAAAAATGCTAATTTACATCCGCAGTCCCTAGGCAGGTGACACAAAGACATAAAAAGAGAAAAGAAAAAAAAAAAGATTGTAATAAAACAGCACAGTAAAATACGTTACTAAGAACTTAAAACTCTACTTCTACTACTTCTACTGCGCCTTATAATGCGGTGCACCTATATATGAAAAACGTTTTAAAATAGGCCATTCATTCGTGGTGCGTCTTATACTCCGATGTGCCTTATAGTGCGTAAAAATACAGTATATCTAATGTTATGCCTATTCACAAGAGTTCATAATTTGAGATAATTTCAGAGGAGAAATTAATTTAAAGCATAAAGTTTAGTGCCTTGTCAGGAACTCACACACTGAATGATATTTTTCCTTATCATGTTAATACGATTAGCTCAAGCCTTATAAAAAAAATAAATAAAAAAAAAAAAAAAAAAAAAAAAAAAGAACATAATACGCACTTTACAGGGAATAACAGCAATCAACAACTATTACACTGTGTAAAAACTTAAAACTAAGTGTAGGTGGTAGTTAAACTGTAATCCCAGACTGAACATACAATAAAAAATAATGAATTTGCCCGACAGCGTATTCATCGTCACATACCGTTCCACCTCGGGCCTCAGGCTCTTTTCTCTTTCCAGCATGGCAACAATTAATTTTCCCCACTCCTTTTCTACATCATTTGGGTGATGACCTGGTGGTAAATGTATGCGTCCGAACTCGATCCATACCTTTTGAATGACACAAATATGACCAATTATGATAACACTGATGTATTTTAACATGTGTAAAAAATTTGCGTACCTCTAGCATTTTATAGAAATTTTTTATTTTTGTCTTCTCATTTTCCTTCAGTGGAATCTCGTGTTCTTTAAATTGCAGGTATTGCGTGTAAAGTGCCTGTGGAGAAAGTGGGAATCAACCAAAGTACATTCATACAAATTGGTGGCCAAGAATCAAAATGATGATATACAACCCCTGGCAAAAAAGTATAGAATCGCCAGTCTCGGACGAGCACTCACTAAGACATTTTATCATGTAGATTTTGTCAAGAGTCAAGAATCTGCATTAGACAAGGTGTCAAGAGTCAAGAATCTGCATTGGACAAGGTTATGATGCTGGAACTTTTGTTTTGTGCTCTTCCAGTGAGATTTACAAAGATGACTGCCTGAAGAAAACATTAAAATTCCCTCAGTCCTTGATGATATGGGGCTGCATGTCAGGCAAAGGCACTGGGGAGATGACTGTGATTAAATCTTCAATAAGTGCACAAGTTTACATTGAAATTTTAGACAGCTGTCTTATCCCTTCAATTCAAAATATGTTTGTCATTTTTCAAAATGACAATGCATCATGCCACAGAGCCAAAACTGTTTAAGCATTCCTTGGAGAAAGACTCATCCAGTCAATGTCATGGCCTGCAAATAGCCCAGATCTCAACCCTATTGATGACCTGTGGTGGAAATGGAAAAAAATGTTCCGCAGCAAGGGTCTGACCTGCAAGGATGATCTGGCAACTGCAATCAAATAGAGTTGGCACCAAATTGATGAAGAATACTCATCAAGTCCATGCCTCAGAGACTTATAGCTGTCATAAAAGCCAGAGGTGGTGCTAGTAAATACAAGAGATGTGTTTTGATTGTTATTTCTTTGTTTGTTCCTCATGATTCAATTTCTTTTAGTGTTTCTGAATGCTAAAGAGTTGCACTTTTGAACTATTCATTATTTTTTCAACCTTTTTATATTAGTTGGTTCTACATGATGAAATGTCTGCGTGAGTGCTCGTCCGAGACTGGTGACTCCATATTTTTTGCAAGGGGTTGTAGTAACACATTCAGGATTTAAGCTTCATAGTAGTCTGATACCTTTAGTTCCGCAGGATTGTTGGGGAATGATCTATCGTTCATTACAGTAACATTGTGCTTGATCCACTGACTGAGGTATTTGATCATGTTCTGGTACTCCACCCATTTGATGTCAATTTCCTGTTAAGAGCATATAATTCAGAACCTGGATACAAGTGGATGATGCACTGGCAGGTGGTGACGAAATCAACTTACATTGGGACTAATACCATCTCCGTTCTCCGGTACTCTAGGGAAGGCATCATACAGCGTTGAGACGTACGTAATAACGGACTTTTCATCAGGAGACTGAACATCGACGTCTGGAAAGAGAGCCAAGGATTAATTCATTCACAATAAGTGACGAAGAATTAATACATTATGAAACCAGTGCACCAAGTGCTCTTTGTGAAAATTGTACCTTCTGGGTCTAGCAGTCTGGCCACCCCTAGTTGCTCAGCCACACCGAACGCGTTCTCTAAATTGGATCGGTTGGTCTGGGTAGACACCCGGCTCATGTCAACTAAGTCAGGTCTGGAAAAAATAAGACAAGTTAATTTCTACTTCAGACTCTTTCTTAGAAGTCTATTTAACACTTCTTGAATATGTAATTAGACACACATGGTTATTAAGAAACTAAATGAAAAGGAAAAATGTGGATTGAAAACACTGCCTTTGTCTTGGTCAGAGAAAAGTTCATTGTATGAAAGAAAGGACAACAGCATGTGACTCAAGGCACATTTTTCAGTTTTTTTCCAAATTGCAAGCCAAGTGTATGTTATTATCTAATTGTTTAATCTTTCATCTATGAAATAAAATTACTGTACCAAAGACTTTTCTTGGCGAAGCAGCACAGATGTAATGGCCAAGTACCATCTCTGCTAAGCCAGTGTTTATGAGCATTGCATCATTTTTTACTTTGGTTCTGGGTGTGGTCACATTTTTTTTACAGTAGCCTATATGAGTTCTCCTTAAATTATTGCAGTCTCTCAGGGATATAAGTAACATTTACCTTTTTTTTAACCTATCCTGGACTGTCCTGTCTGAATAGTTTAAATCAGGGGTGCTTATACTTTTTTGCTCCAAGAGCTACTTTTCAAGGAGACAACCTTCCATGATCTACCTTACCAGCGGGGGGTGTTTTAAAAAATAATGTACATTGTTAAGTATGTTGTGTGAGCAACATATGAGGTTATTTTACTCACACAACATAATCAACGATGTATAGTGGTACCTCAACATACGAAGTTAATTAATTCCAGGACCTTGTTTGTAAGTCAAAATAGTCATTTGTCGACCAGGATTTTCCCATAAGAATACATTATAATTCAATTAATTCGTTCCACAGCCCGAAAACCTACACTAAATTCTTTATAAATACTGCTGGTACAATTACAAATGGCAATTACACATGGCAAAACAAATAAATTATGAAAAAAAATTGGAATAATAATGTAATAATGATAATAATTCCTGTAATAATGGTACAAATCGAGTTCTAATGTGGTGGATGTGTTTTGCATGCTGTAACTGAACGCACCGCGTGGCTGACGTGACAGTGAGATAGGTGCGGTAGAGATTTTACTCTTTTAATGCTCTGTTGTTGTTGGCGTCAACTGCGGCCGACAGTAGCATGTTGTGTTTATTTTTCCAAATCATTTCCATTTTCATTTCAATGGTGAGCGTCAACTTTTTCCTTTTTTCACCAACTGCACTAACCTACTTGGAACCCTTATTTCTCTCCCAAGAAAATGTGTTGTTTTCCTGCTATGTGTGTATTATAACACTCACTCACTCACTCACTCACTCACTCACTCACTCACTCACTCACTCACTCACTCACTCACTCACTCACTCTATTATAAGCTCGTCTTTCAATGTTCATTCAGAACAGTTGGAAACCTTTATTTATTTATTTATTTATTTATTGAGTAAAATTTTATTTTTTATTTTTTTGTTTTTTGTAAACATTTTTAGGAAACCGACTAAAACGAGGCGAAATTAGTCTTGAGTTTTCGTCAAGAAAAACTAGACGAAGACAAACACATTTAGAGATGACTAAAAAATGACTAGGACTAATAAGTATTATCGTCCAAAAGACTCAGACAAAAATTAAAAGGGCTGCCAAAAACCACACTGCTACCCACACTAGCGTTGTGATGGACTGGTCAATATTGATCAACGTAATGGGCGCCCCTGGTCTAAATGTATCACATAGGAGTTTGACATACTCCCATTAGGGTTATTCACTATGTTACATTTACTAATACAAAACAACGAACAGGTAGGGGTTATGGTGCGACAGAAAGGAAGGAAGCAGATAGAAGAGGAGAAGAGCAAACAACAACAAGAAATATAGTTGTATAGTAGTGCTATCGTTAGCTAATTATATATACATGTGGATACCATGTGGGGGGGCTGATACCGAGGAGAAGGAGGAGGTAAGGTAAGTAAAAAGGAGACTTTATTAGGCGGGGTGGCACGGACACGACTCAATGAGGTGGCGAACCCAGTATTATGTGAATCCCCTGTAAGTAAGTTGAAAGTAACGTTTACCCTTACCTGTATTTATGAATAATGGCATTGAAAAGCCTCCCATCCCTCCAGGATGTTGTAAAATTGTCACATCTAACACCGACATAGCCCTCAGTTATCTGCTTGGACCAGAGCAGCAACCTGTCTTTGGCTGTCATGTCCTGGGACTCGCCTGTGACGTGAATCTCTGAGATCTGTCAGTGAAGAAAAATGACACAATTGATTCCAAGAAATGCATTAATGCATGGTCATGTTATTCAGTTACAATCAAGCATCAAATCAACATGTTTTCATTAACAGCTTAAATAACACACATTACAAAAAAAAAAAAAAAACACCAGATGCAGCAGATTTGTATGTAAAAAAAATAGCCAAAGTGGTATATAAGCTCGCAATAATCTATGAAAGTATTGTGTTCATATTGTTAAGTGGACTCCTCTTTAAAAGAAACTGCTGTATTTTAAGCCACAACAATTGTTGTGTTTGATAGAACGATATGTCTATATGCTACCATAGTAGATTCATGGCGCATTAAGCCCCAGAACTATTTTTAATTTGTCCGTTATACCCTGAAAACGTCGCACAACCGCTTTTGTTTCAACCCAGCCATAAAACGAAGGTAATTAATTATATTTATTATTCAAAATGTATGTTGTTTTTAGCTTAGAATCATTAATTGATGTCTCATATTTCTTTAAAAAAAAAAAAAACTTTAAAAAATTATTCACATATATTTTAAACTTTTAAACAAATTATGTCACAATGGAAAAAATGGCGTCTGTAAAAAGAGTCACGGATATCTACCTCATAACTATCGCTTAATTGTATTTTTTTTTGTTACTGTCGCATTTTCTCCGTTATGTTAGATGATAAATAATCGATCCAAACAAAGAAAAATTGGGAAAAAACGTTTAAACAGGTAAATATATGAAAAAGAAAATCTCAACCACTCCTTAATGTCTGCGATCTCTGCATCGCGACCCTTGTTATATTATCTTGTTTCATCCATATAATCCCTAAAAAATCCAGCTGTGGCCATTCACAGCTGTGACTTGACACTCAGTGATACATGCTACATGGAGTTTTTGGATCGAAACAAGGTAAGTACGCGATAATATCTCGTTAAAGTCATGGCGTCTATAATTCTGCTGTCGCATGCTCCAGATAGGGTTTTGCTGTTTGAAAAACATTTTTTTTTTAAATGCCCTCCTGTTCAAAATTTTTCTTCCCCCAGAAAATTGAGATTTTAAGCTTTCCAATCTTGTATCACACATGCATAACGGACAATTTTAAAAGTTGGCCAAATTGGGGGTCTAGCGGGCAGAACTTCAAGTCACCTAAGTGTTTTCCGCCATATATATACATATATATATATATATATATATATATATATATATATATATATACTGTATATATATATATATATATACTGTATATATATATATATATATATATATATATATATATATATATACAGTGCCTTGCAAAAGTATTCGGCCCCCTTGCACTTTGCAACCTTTCGCCACATTTCAGGCTTCAAACATAAAGATATAAAATTTTAATTTTTTGTCAAGAATCAAAATTTATTGGATAATTTTAACTTTTTTAACAAATAAAAAACTGAAAAATGGGGCGTGCAATATTATTCGGCCCCCTTGCGTTAATACTTTGTAGCGCCACCTTTTGCTCCAATTACAGCTGCAAGTCGCTTGGGGTATGTTTCTATCAGTTTTGCACATCGAGAGACTGACATTCTTGCCCATTCTTCCTTGCAAAACAGCTCGAGCTCAGTGAGGTTGGATGGAAAGTGTTTGTGAACAGTAGTCTTCAGCTCTTTCCACAGATTCTCGATTGGATTCAGGTCTGGACTTTGACTTGGCCATTCTAACACCTGGATACGTTTATTTTTTTAACCATTCCATTGTAGATTTGGCTTTATGTTTTGGATCATTGTCCTGTTGGAAGATAAATCTCCGTCCCAGTCTCAGGTCTTGTGCAGATACCAACAGGTTTTCTTCCAGAATGTTCCTGTATTTGGCTGCATCCATCTTCCCGTCAATTTTAACCATCTTCCCTGTCCCTGCTGAAGAAAAGCAGGCCCAAACCATGATGCTGCCACCACCATGTTTGACAGTGGGGATGGTGTGTTCAGGGTGATGAGCTGTGTTGCTTTTACGCCAAACATATCGTTTTGCATTGTGGCCAAAAAGTTCAATTTTGGTTTCATCTGATCAGAGCACCTTCTTCCACGTGTTTGGTGTGTCTCCCAGGTGGCTTGTGGCAAACTTTAAACGAGACTTTTTATGGATATCTTTGAGAAATGGCTTTCTTCTTGCCACTCTTCCATAAAGGCCAGATTTGTGCAGTGTACGACTGATTGTTGTCCTATGGACGGACTCTCCCACCTCAGCTGTAGATCTCTGCAGTTCATCCAGAGTGATCATGGGCCTCTTGGCTGCATCTCTGATCAGTTTTCTCCTTGTTTGAGAAGAAAGTTTGGAAGGACCGCCGGGTCTTGGTAGATTTGCAGTGGTCTGATGCTCCTTCCATTTCAATATGATGGCTTGCACAGTGCTCCTTGAGATGTTTAAAGCTTGGGAAATCTTTTTGTATCCAAATCCGGCTTTAAACTTCTCCACAACAATATCTCGGACCTGCCTGGTGTGTTCCTTGGTTTTCCTAATGCTCTCTGCACTTTAAACAGAACCCTGAGACTATCACAGAGCAGGTGCATTTATACGGAGACTTGATTACACACAGGTGGATTCTATTTATCATCATCGGTCATTTAGGACAACATTGGATCATTCAGAGATCCTCACTGAACTTCTGGAGTGAGTTTGCTGCACTGAAAGTAAAGGAGCCGAATAATATTGCACGCCCCACTTTTCAGTTTTTTATTTGTTAAAAAAGTTTAAATTATCCAATAAATGTTGTTCCACTTCACGATTGTGTCCCACTTGCTGTTGATTCTTGACAAAAAAATTAAATTTCATATCTTTATGTTTGAAGCCCGAAATGTGGCGAAAGGTTGCAAGATTAAAGGGGGCCGAATACTTTTGCAAGGCACTGTATATACTGTATATATATATATACAAGTCCAGGAACCTGAGGCTCTACACAAAGCGGAAAGAGGGAGGCCGAGGACTAGTGAGCATCAGAGCCACTATCCCGGAGGAAACTACATCCCTCCAAGAGTACATCATGAAAATGGCCCCTAGTGATGACCTGCTCGGTGAATTCCTCAGGCAACAGAAGCCCAGTAAGGAGGAGGACCCAGAGGAGCTATCATGGAAGGACAAGCCCCTGCATGGTATGTACTGCCGACAAATTGGCTGGAAAAGGCCGGACTGAAAAACAGCACGGAGGCACTGATCATGGCAGCACACGAACAGGCCCTAAACACAAGATCAATAGAGGCCGGGGTCTATCACACCAGACAGGACCCCAGGTGCAGGCTATGCAAAGAGGCCCCTGAGACAGTCCAGCACATCACAGCAGGGTGTAAGATGCTGGCAGGCAAGGCATACATGGAACGACATAACCAGGTAGCAGGCATAGTGTACAGGAACATCTGTTCCGAGTACGGACTGGAGACCCCAGAGTCAAGGTGGGCAACACCTCCAAAGGTGGTCGAGAACAATCGAGCCAAGATCCTGTGGGACTTCCAGATCCAGACAGACAAACTGGTGATGGCCAACCAGCCTGACATAGTGGTGGTGGATATACATCAGAAGACAGCAGTAGTGATAGATGTAGCAATCCCGAGCGATAGCAACGTCAGGAAAAAGGAACACGAAAAGCTGAAGAAATATCAAGGTTGAAGGAAGAAAGAGTTGGAGAAAATGTGGGCAGTGAAGACAACAGTGGTGCCAGTAGTGATCGGGACACTAGGGGCAGTAACCCCCAAGCTGGGTGCATGGCTCCAACAGATACCAGGAACAACACCCGACGTCTCCGTTAAGAAGAGCGCAATCCTAGGGACAGCTAAGATCCTGCGCAGAACCATCAAGCTCCCAGGCCTCTGGTAGAGAATCCAAGCTTGAAAGGAGAGACCATACCGCCAGGGTGGGCGAGACAATGATTTTTTAAAATATTTACATACATACATACATACATACATTCATACATACATACATACATAGAGTATATAGACACATATTTTGTTTTCAAAAGTCGGCTGACACGCATAACACAAAATTAATATTATTGGAAATACGTGCTTTGTATATATAGATATATTACTATATATATGTATTTTTTTTTTGCCCTTTGCAAATTATTCAAAAAGGAAATCAGCGTTAAAAAACAGCATTTACATTATTCAAAACCTTTCTCCAATAAAACATCCATTATTTTGTTATTTCATTTCATGTATTTATTTTTTTATATTTTGAAATCACTGTTTAGGACAGAGATGATTTTATTACAAGACTCTTTACTGTCCAGTGTTTTAACGGCAGTATATTTGATAAAAATTTGCTTGAATGTGTTTCAAGTTGAGACATTGTTCTTTTAAAAACATAAACCTGTTAACAGGTTAAAACAATGTTAATATTGCTGATGCTGTTAATTAATTGTATCGGTGTAAACATGAATGCAAACTATGAACCTAGCTGAGTGATTGAGCCGATCATCAACAAAGGATTCAGGGGGGATGTTCAATATGTACTATGCCTGTCATAGCTTGTGTTCAGATGTCCTGTATTAAAAGATAGTAATCAACAGCATGATCTGTTTACCTCCTGTTGGCTGAGAACACATTTAGTGCATTCAGTGTGACCAGACCAGGTCCTCAGCCTGATCCTTCTGTGTGGCTGGCCATCATTGCTTCTCAAAGTATATAACACGTGTTCCACTGCTCCAAAACTAACAGTCCTCCTGAGCCGGTGCCTGAGTAGCTTCTTGACAAGCACATCATCCTTAGCTGAGACACTTCCAAGGAAGGTACGGTGAAGCTTCTGATCTTCACTGCATCTGGTTCTTCCAACATCTGGAAAGCTGCTTGCAACAGTGCAAGTTGAGATCTCACCAAGAAGTTCTTTAAAAGAATTTAAGGAACCAGTTGCTTTTCCTAGACACTCTCCACTGGCAATGAGGCTCCTTGGAATGCTTTGATGTTTCTCCACCGGTAAAGGTTTTTCCAGAGTACAATTGCCCTGAATGTCACCCACAGGAAGATCTTTGTCAAATTTTAAAGGATCATTCAATCTGTGCTTCTTTTTCTGAAAGTGGCGACGACCTTTGACATCTTTAGATCTGGGGCTCAGTGGAGCTTTCTTGGGGTCGACGTAGCATTCCTCCTTTGAGCCCCGCACACAGCCACACGTATTCCCCATGATTCTTAAGTCCGTCCAGAGTTGAACAACTGGTGAGCTGTTATCAAGTAAAAAATCTCTCTCAATCTAATCCATTCCATTGACAAAAAGAATTAAGTTTCCTTTCATTGACTCTGAGAACTAGTAACTCTCTCGCTCTGTTGCTCCCTGTATATCTTGCTCACATGTGTGACAGCGGACTCGATTCTGACCTTTGAAACACTTCCCTGGCTGTACTAATCCCACACAAACATCATAAATGCACACGCAGTCGTGACCCACGTGTTTGCGGCTCTCAGCTGAGCAAGGGCAAAAACTTGTGCACGGACCAGTTTGGGGCTGGTCGGTCGACTCTTATCGACACAGTAAGCACAGGCGCATTGCAGGTGCCTGCCATGGTTCCCTATATTTGTATGGAAAATGAGGTCACGTTAGCCTGGGGTGAAATTTTGGCTCAGCAAATTGGTCTGCGGTGACCCAGACAGTCACAGCCGGCTGTCAAACAGTGCGAGTTGACATGAGCGGCACTGGCAAATCCTGGATAGCTCTGTCTTTGTCTTGTAATCAAGACACATACAATGGCACAGTCGGAGGCGGCTTTCACACCCTGTGGTTAAAACAAACTCTAATGTGAACACCGCAACATGAATGACTGTTCAGAAAGGTGCCTAACTCCAAGAACAGGAAGTGGTTTGCCATATGAGAACATTACATTATAATTACAAAACTGGAACAAGGATGCAGTCAAATACAAAACATTACTTTTAACAAGGAAATACAAAGTGAATATATTTCAACCATGTAGCGAGTGTGCTAAAAATAGTGGGCTGCTTAAATTATCTGCATACAAAATAAAGGTCAAAGTCAGCTGACAACAAGCACAGTTCAAACTACTTTGTACTAAGAGACAGGGGTCACTACATACTGTATATAGAGTATAAGTATGTGTAATATGTTACACTGTAAATATATATACAGTACATACATACATATATATATATATATATATATATATATATATATATATATATATATATATATATATATATATATATATATATATATATATATATATATATATAAATTTTAAATTCTTCCCCAACAAAATAGAGATTTTAAGCTATTATATTACACATGCATATAGGAAAATTTTGAAATTTGGCCAAATTGGGGGTCAGCTGTCAGTATTTTAACATATATGTTTTTTTTTTTTTACCGTGTGCAATGGTGTTTTTTTACAGTGTGTGATGGTGTGGCTAGTTTCTTTCACAAGCTGATTTAAATGGCTAAACCTATTTTTACGTGTGGATCTGTTTTAGTCCTGGTGAATAGTTTCAAATTGAAAACCTGGGACTCATGAACAATATAAAACTCTGGAAAACACAAATGAGGGCAAAACAGACTTGACAGAAAAAACACCTGAAAAGGGCATTGTCAAGTTTGTATCCACTGCGATGACAGAAACACTATCGGAAAAGGGCATTATCAAGTTTGTATCCACTGCAAAACTGCAACTAAGTTGCACAAAATGAAAGTGTGAGCTCTTTTGTGAAGATTAGCCAGAGCCATTTTTTATAATCAAATCTTATCTCCGGGCAGTTATGCACAAATAAAATGCAAAAGAAACAGGAGTAAAAATATAGATAGACACAAGTCATTAGTGAAGTGAATTTAAAAAAATACATACAAGCTATAAGAAAAGCATGTACCACTAAACTATGCCTTCAAAACTACAGGAGAAGCCAATCAAAATAACAGTCTGGGTTTTCTTTTGTTTGTTTGTTTTCATCTTATACAAGTCGTGATTTTATAAGAAAGCAAAGGGTGTATTCTAGTCTACAACTGCTCATTGCTTACTCCTGACACGCCTGAAAATCAAGAAAGAACAGGCCCCTTGCCGCAGGATGACCTGCTGCAGGGCTTGCGTGAGACTGAGTTTTGGCATTATCACAGTCGCTACATGTCAATGGGCTAAGTCCAGGCAAAGTTGTTTCTGTGGTTCTTTACACATTGCCCATTATTAATTTTTGCATAAAATGACCCACAAATATAATGCAACAGCAGCAAAAAATAAATATTAGGAACCACTATTAATACCTACACAAAAATTTAATTATTTCCCAATATTTAGTAACGAGGTAGTTAGGCGTTTCTGAGCTCACATAAATACGACCAAATAACCTTTTGCCTCTTGATGGGTGATACTCCCAAGGGACTCTGGTATTGGTTCTTCCACTAAAGTTTGACTTTTTTACCTGCATGTCAACCAAAAGATAAATCCAAAAGCAAGGAAGAATGGACGGACTACCAGTCATTTTTTATTCTCAAACAAGAACACAATAGACTGACACTATCTACCAGTTGAACCTATGCCCAAGTTATTTTGCTATATGGTTCGACTGCATGCTTTTGATGTTGCCTTTATATTGCAATACCTAACCTCTCAAAGACATATCCTCTACATCCACTTTGTGATAGATGGTATTATATATTATATATATTTTTTCACTATGTTGCACTGTTGGTCTATTATAGACGTTTTGACCATAGTAAGTAGAAAAGACAAAAACGCCTATGACCATACCTGCTGTTTCCGTTGAATTATTGAAAATAAAACTATTCAGTCTCATTTTTTTCTGTTGAATGTTCATCCTAACAAGTTGAACAAATATTATCAAGCTTCAAAACGTTTTTTTGATTGTCAGTGGGACATCAGTATTACCAGAGGTGGGTAGTAACGCGTTACATGTACTCCGTTACATTTAATTGAGTAACTTTTTGAGAAAAATGTACTTCTACTTCTAAATGTACTACTTCTACTTCTACTTGAGTAGATTTGTGAAGAAAAAACGCTACTCTTACTCCGCTACATTGGGCTACACAAGAGTCGTTACATTTTTCCTCTTTATAGTACTTATTAGATTTTATTTATCTTTTTTGCCAGCATGAGTAGAGACGTGCCTGTCATGTGGTATCTTTAAAGCACTGTAAAAAATGAAGTATTTGATATGGAGCGCTGCCCTTAACATGACTCAAAAGCGAAGATTTAAACCTCTCTCCCAGTTTTTATTTGGCACCGGTTGACTGCGGAAGACTGGAGATATGATCCTTTTAATTTCAAATTAGTAATTATGAAGGAACTCGTCACTATTCAAACTAAGAACTATTTTCTCCACCAGAGGGCACTCATGCTCTTTGGACGAATAATGGTTCATTTCTGCAATCTTTTTCTCTCGTCGGAATTCAATTTTATTTATTTTTTTTTTTTTTTTTTCTTTGGCTTAAATTTAATGGGTTTTTATACAGTATTATTATAACAACAGTTCATATAGATAACGTTTTGCTCAGAAAAAAAAAAATACCTCCAACAAAAATAGAAGCAGTTACTCACAATATTACTCATTACTTGAGTATTTTTTCACCAAATACTTTTTTACTTGTACTTGAGTACATTTTTTGGACAACTACTTTTACTATTACTTTACTTGACTAATATTATTTTGAAGTAACTTACTTGAGTAACATTTTTGGCTATTCTATCCACCTCTGAGTAATACAAATTTTGACCAGAAAATGGGATTTTTGTGACTTTTTGGGTCCAACATGTTGATTATAATTGTTCAATAAAGAAAACAACAGTTTGGACATCAAAGTTATGTTGTCCTGAGAAAGGGGACCCAACTAGGCCATATGAAACAATTTCTTCTTTGAAATATAAAGGAAACATCAAAGGCATGCAAAATGAGACAAATAAGGCCCAGGTCTTAAAGAGTTAATGCAAGTTGGAAATATAATAATAATTCAACGCAAGGCAGAGCATGCCAAGAAAACAGAATGTTAAGCAGAATTATTTATTATTATATTTACTAGGGATGTCCCGATCCGATCACATGATCGGAAATTGGACTGTTTGCGCCATTTTTAAGAAGATCGGAATCGGGTGAAAAGGATCAGGTTTTTAATTAACAACATAGATATATATTTATGTTACCCTCCTTCCTCCTAAGCAGTGGGGCCAAACTGTCCAGCTTGCGTTTGGTACTTAAAGATAACAATGATTGACAGGTTTGTAGTTTTGATCTTGCCAGAGAAGCTTGGTAGCTCTACGATCAAAGGCACAAATCTGTCAATCCTTGTTAAACTTGCATGAGCAATCGGGACATTCCTAATATTTCCATTTCTATTCCTGGCATGTGCACCTAACTCATTAATGGACTGCACTCCCTTCCCACAGTTCTTAGAATATTTGAGCACATAAAAGGAGCTCATATCAGAAGACATTTGAAATTGGAGGAGTTCCAAAATATGTACTGTACAAACGTTTGGACCTGCACAGATGCAAAAGTTGTCTAACAGCAATAGTGTGGCTTTTTGTCAGAATATTGTACATGACCTCATCATGACCTAGGACTACAGTAACCCCCCCCCCCCCCCCCCCCCCCGCTATGCTATAACTCAATTCATAGTTCAGTGACAGTCCCAGTCCCAGTATTTTGTCTTTTTTTGGTATTGCATTTAACACTATGTTCTTTTCATACTGTTTGACATTATTGTTGTGTTATCCGTTTCTCTTGCTTTCTCTTTCATTATATACTGTTTTTAAATGTGCTTGCATTGTGTTTGAAAAAAAAAAAAAGTTTACCCTAATTTTCGCACTATAAGGTGCACCTGACTATAAGCTCCCAGACACCAAATTTGACACGAAAACGACATTTGTTCATAGATATGGCACACTGAACTATAAGATGCAGCTGTCCTAATTGTATTATGGGATATTTACACCAAAATATATTAACCGGTAACATTTTATTTGACAGCGTCATCATACGACTGTCATAAGACCAAATGAACCACCGTGAAGCTTTGAACTAATTGGCACCAAAACGTCATTGCTTCAAGAAGCTTCGTTTGGCCATCACTGCTCCCTTGGGGGAGACACTCAACATCTGCTGCCACCTGCTGTCAATATTGTTGTAGTCCAACATGCCTCCTAGCATGCGCTACAGATCTAAATAACAATCAAAATTCATGTTCATTATTCATGCTAATTATTTCTTCAGTTACTGTTCCAGTTGTTTCATTAATTGCTAGTTATGGTATTTGGTAACACTTTATTTGACAGTGGTGCCATAAGACTGTCATTGGACAATTACAATTATAACATGAAACTGTCATTAGCAATAAATGAATGATTATAACAGATGTCAGTTAGTGTTATCCGGCAAATTATCTCAGTTTTGAATAGATGTAAAAGATCAGAGCTGAACATAAATTAGCTAGTTAATGACTAGTTAATTTGCAGGATGACACTTAATGACATCCGTCATAAGCATTCAGTAATGCACATGGTAGTGTCATGTCATAATTATGACGGTCTTATGATGCCGCTGTCAAATAAAGTGTTACCTATTAACCTAAATAAATCAACAAATAAGCCGCACTGAACTATAAAACGCAGGATTCAAAATCAAGGGGAAAAAAGTAGCGGCTTATAGTTTGAAAAACAATTGGCTGCAAAGCTTCATGTCAACCTCTGCTGCCACCTGCTGTCAACACTGTTGTTCTCCAACATGCTTCCTAGCATGCATTGCAGCGCTACAGATGTAAATAACAATCAAAATTCATTTTCTGTGCTAATTGTTTCTTCAGTTATTGTTCCAGTTGTTTCATTAATTGCTAGTTATGGTATTTGGTAACACTTTATTTGACAGTGGCGCCATAATACTGTCATTAGACAATCATAATTATGTCACGAGACTGGAATGAGCATTAGTGCATTCGAGCATAAGTGTTACCTATTAACCCGAATAAATCAACAAATAAGTCGCACTGGACAATAAGCCGCAGGATTCAAAATGGAGAGTAATATAAAGTAAAATAAAGAGTAGCGGTTTATAGAATAAACTTAAAATTAAATTATAAATTATACAATTACGGTAGATTTTTTTCAAGATTCAAGTCACATACAATTAATGTTACAAAATATGCAAATAAGCAGATTATTTTTATTTGATAGATTTTCACTGAATGTGTCTGAAAATTATAACTCACATTTAAGTTGTTTTCGTAAGAAATTATACTTGTCCACATTTAAAATCGCTACATGCACGTTCTATTCAAAGAACCGGTACATCTGCATGTACTTGTAAAAGTATAACAGGGTCCCGTGTTAGCAAAGTTACACAGTTCACACATTTTAAACACATACATGAAATGGGATTAACATTATGCTGCATAAAGTAGTAGGATAAAAAAAAAAAAACTCAAATAAAATTACCTGACAAAAAGAACAAACAATTAGCCACGCAATGGTCACACTGACCTGAAAGTGCAGTATTATGGTCCAGATCAATCCCAGGGTAAGTTTGGGATTGCCATCTGTGATGTCATCATTCCTGATATTGACAAGTTTGACCTAGAAATGAAGAAACAAATTCGATGAATTTCAAATATTGTTTTTTTTGTGTTATGTTGATTACTTTTTTCTATGGGGTGTGTCTCAAGGAAACAATTTGAGAACAATTTACTATTTGTCCACAAGGTGGCACAATTGTCAGGGATGGAAGAAAGCATGCTACTGTAATACAGGAACACTGAGTATCAGACAGAAAACACAATGTGAATTGAATAACACAAAAATTCTTAAACATGTACTCATCTATGCCAGATAATATTGACTTTTAAATCGACTTTATTTTGACAAAACATTTACTGAATGCGGAAAGCAGATGAGACAATAGAAAGTCTCCATTGTGCACATCTTTGACTCCTTTGTCTGGCGCCTGGCGTCACATGTGGCAACAGCTGAGGTGGCCTGCATTCACATCCTCACACCCTGACTGGGGTGGGGGAAGGGAAGCCAATCAAAGTCCCCAGAAAACCCACTGATGGGATTTGAAAACCCAGTGATGGGATTTGAAGGCAATGCTCCTTCAGGGGTTGCAATTACCATTCGTTATTTCGGTCTAGGTTTCATGAAGGAAAACATACAAAGCCTCCAGTCCAATGTATGCTAACTAGGCCATGCTATACTAAATTCATAAAAATTGATGGGCAAATGTATTCAAATTCTTTATAAATTATTTTCAGATGTTTAGCACTCACGCATCCTTAATTTGCCACACGGGATTAGCGTATTCAGGGGTAGACAATAAGGGAAATTTAGCCACTGGCCAGCCAATCCCTTAACTGACTCCGCCTAATGTATTTGATTGACAGCACACGCTTTATTGTGCTGGAAAACGACATTATGAAATAAAAAGGCCATTGTGGAAAAAGACGTTATGAAAAAAGATACTTTGTGAAAAATGCTTTTTGTCTCGTAAAATGTCATTCTGATGAAAAACGACATTATGAAATAGGCTATTGTGGAAAAAGGCATTATAAAATTTAAAGGGAAAAAAACTTTCTGAAAAAGACTTTTCATCTTGTAAAATCTTTTTCATAATAATATTACCTTATTTTAATATTTAAGGGTCATATTATACAATTTGTCTGTTATTTATCAAAATTGTATTTGTTTCAAAATGTTTTTATTCATTTAAAATGGACAATTTTGGGTTTCCGCAGAAAACTACGTTCCCCAGTTTAAATTTTTTTTAAAAATAGTTTGTCATAACCTCGATTAAAAGAGCTTTTACATTGAGTCTGCCTGAGTCTTACCCAGTGTTCTCAAGGATTATTTAAAAACGTAATTTAATTACTGATTGCTGATTATACCGCAAAAAAGTAATCTAGTTACTTTATTGATTACTTCATTATCAAAGTAACTAAGTTACTTTGAAATTAATTTATCAGTTACTTTTTAACAATTTTTCACCCTTTGCCGCCTCAACATAGGAATGACAACAGAAAAATGTCATTGCATGTAATTGACTTTCCGAAAATTGACTTTAAAAGGAGAAGATCAATATTTTTCACATAAATTCGTCGATGGTGTTGATTTTAACCATCATTAACTCACGCTAGCTTAGCCACTCCAGGGCCCTGTAACTAACAAATAACTGACACACGGAATTTGTTCAAATCAAATCCAAGGACTAATTATTGTATATCCCTGCCAACTCAAAGATTAAGCCTAATGTAAAAAAAAAAAAAAATCTGAACTTCCCCTTTAAAATAAAGACATAGCCGTTACAATTTTGTCTATAAAAGTTTTAAAGCAAAAAATAAAAATAAAAAAAAAACAATAAAAATGGATGAAACGAACAAGATTCCTACAGTACACTGCAAAAAAACGCCACTTCTAAAACGATTTTAAACATCATTTGAAATGAGATAAGATTTGCTTTTAACAAGTAAGAAAATTCTGCCAATGGGACAAGCAATTTTTGTCTTGGTGAGAATTCTTAAAATGAGACATACATTCAGGATGAACTAGTAAAATATAACTAGTTTCAAGACCTTGTTGAACTTGTTGAAAATATAACTAATTTAAAGATCGCATTCATGCTGAATGGATGTCTTATTTTAAGAACGCAGGTACCAAGATAAAAATTGCTTGTCCAAATGGCAGAATTTTCTGGTTATAAGCAAATCTTATCGCATTTCAAGTAATTTTTTACTCATTTTAGAAGTGGCATTTTTTTTAGTGTAGTATGTATCTAATGGGTCAAAATTATTTTTCGAACAGATCATGTGACAAGCACCTTTGAGACAGTCATTTGCTTTGCTTAGCCAAAACTACAGCTGAGGATGGATATTTAGAATTTCTTTAAACCTAAGCTTTCAAAAGCTTCAACAACAACTGAGCTTGAACCAAGGATTGGACAAGAAAAGTGTCAAGATTTATATGGCGGAAAACAAAGACAAGGCTGAAAAAGCAGTTTCTGCAGTTTCTGCACCCCTCTTTAAAATAAACCGCTGTATTTTAAGCCAAAAGAACTGTTGTGTTTGATAAAACAATATGTCTATATATTGCCATAGCAGATTCATGGCGCATTAAGCCCCCGAACTATTTCTAATTAGTCCGTTTTACCCTGGAAACACCTGTTTACAGACGTCGCGCAACCGTTTTTGTTTCAACTTAGCCATAAAAAAAGGTAAGTAATCGTATTTATTATTTGAATTGTCTGTCATTTTTAGCTTATTATCATTAACTGATTGTTTAATATTTAGTTTAAAAAACAACAACTTTAGCTTATTACCATTAGTTGATTGTCTAATATTTAGTTTTAAAAAAAAAACGACTTTAGAAAATTATTCACTCGCATATTTTAAACTTTTAAACAAATTACGTCACAGTAAAAAAAATGGTGTCTGTATATAAGTCAGGGATATCTAACTCATAACTATCGCTTAATTGTATTTTTTTTGTTACTGTTGCATTTTCCCTGATATGTTAGATGATAAATAATCGATCCAAACAAAGAAAAAAAAAGAAAAGAAAAAAAACAAAAACATTTATAAGGGTAAAAATATGAAAAAGAACATCTCGACCATGTTTCGCCCATAAAACCCCCCAAAAATCCAGCTGTGGCCATTCACAGCTGCGTCTTGTCACTCATTGATACATGCTACATGGAGTTTTTGGATCGCAACAAGATAAGTACGCGATAATATCACGTCTTTAATTCTGCTCTCGCGTGCTCTCACCTCTGGTTCGAGTTTTAATGCATTTTGCTGTAATTCCAAGTGGTTCCTTGAATTGGATGTGGAGTTTTTAGCGGTCCACAGTGTTTTTGAACAAGTGCAAAGTTTGCAACGCACAGAGATATTTTTGTCATCTTCACTGGACAGAAATGTGGAGTAATAGCTGTGTTTCCAGTGAGCAAATGCAGCCGTTTGTGGGATCTCTCCTGGCTCTTTCATTATTCGCGTCCTGACAAGGTAGCTAGGCTATTGTTTTGGCCGCAATCTCAGCACCGCTCACATGGCATAGTAATACACGTGACCCCTTTTTTTTTTTTTTCCTCCGATGAGAAAACGTGACGTGTGATGTCACTCCCAAACACTATTAGAAATGCTATTCATACAGTATTCTGCATTCTAAATACATTATGAGGCAACGACAAAATAGTAACGCACAGACACTAAGATAACTAACTTTTATCAGATTACTACTTTGGAAAAATGAACGCTTTAGATTACTCGTTACTGAAGAAAGTAATCAGATTACAGTGTTACTGACAACACTGGTCTTACCTGCCGTCTCTTTAAATAATCCAGCGCTATTTGCACATTCTGGAGCCTATGGAAGCGCATCCTTCCTCTTTCTCGAGGCTGTAGACATAGGATAAAAAGGCAGTAATGAGGTTGTGTTCAGTATCAATAAAACAAAACGTCAATCAAAAGTTTAGTAGCATGTAAGATACAGGGCGTGCTTCCGGGATCTTACTTACTCTGTGATCTGTAAGATCACACTTTATGATAATATTTTCAACAAATTCCAACTCTAAGAACATGCATAAATGTGCAAATGATCGTGTTGGTAGCTTTATTCGTTATAGAGATGCTTTTGTCCAAATCGCCGTTCAATTTCTTGCACTAATGCTCACTGACGTTCGGGTATAAACCACACAGCAAGAGCGGAATGAAATGGAAAATGCAATCAAGCTCCGATGCAGAAGCAGAAAAGCTTATGGTGCTGCATTCAGACACTCTAAACAGCAGCATTTGAAATCATTCAAGTTTGTGTGGGATGTAAAAATAGCTGAATACCAAAAGCAGGTGATGAAAAATGTTTTATAAAATATGGGAACATTTGTACAACTCAGTCCTTCTTTGACTTTTTTATGCCAAATATCCAATTCACATATGAATAAAATTCCATCACGAACTGGAATCATTAATCATCATTAAAACCATACCTATGCAAACAGGGGATTGCAATCTGAGTCTACGAATACAAATCATACAGTGGGATTTATTCTACACTTGTGCTAAATTGCCACAGCACACGTTATTATGTCATTTAGTTGGTTATGAGGGCGTGGGAGTGGGCAATCCTCACGTACCCCCTTGTCATCATCCAGCACGTCTCCATGCCGCCCAACTGCACATGCTTCTGTCCCACTCACCAACCGCAATGTCTTCAGCACATCGCGCTCCCTCGGCTTATCAGGCCAAAAGGCAACACATGGGAGAAGGAGGACGGGGAGAGGAAGACATGGATGGAGACAGACACAGCAGCCAAATCAAAGGAAGTTAGACAATGGACAGAAAAACAACCAAACAGCAGAACAGACGCAGGGATAGAGGAAAAGCTGCTAACTAGATAGCTGGAGAATGAGTTAGTCACAGAGGAAGAAAATAAAAAGGTAATGGATACATGGGATTACATGCTTTTTACAGTAAAACACCCTGATGATTACAGATGGAATGTATAGTACTGCGTAAAAGATTTAAGCCACCATTTGATCTGTTACTTTAGTCCAGTTGTGATAACAGCGTAATAAAAGAATGTTTCCGTCTCGATTTTAGAACTATTTTATCAGATGAATGACCATAAAATACTGAACAGGATTTAAAATGTGACCCCACTTCACAATGAAGTAGAGCACGGCTACAGAAAAAATATATGGGGGAAAACACAGACAAGGCTGAAAAAGCAGTTTCTGCTCTTGCACCCTCTTTAACATAAACTGCTGTATTTTAAGCCAAAAGAACTGTTCTGTTTGATAGGCACCCTCTTTAAAATAAACTGCTGTATTCTAATCCAAAAGAACTGTTTTATTTATATATATATATATATATATATACATATATATACCTTGTATAGCGCTTTTCCACCTTGTGTTGGACAGAACAATATGTCTATATGCTGACATAGTAGTTTCATGGCGCATTAAGCCCCTGAACTATTTTTAATCTGTTTTACCCTGGAGACCCTCTTTTACAGACACTGCGCAACTGCCTTTGTTTCAACCCAGCCATAAAAAGAAGGTAAGTAATTAAATATTTATTATTCGAAATGTCTATAATTTTTAGCTTAGGATCAATAATTGATGTCTAAAATTTAGTTAAAAAAAAAAAAAAACGACTTCAAAAAATTATTCACTCGCATATTTTAAACTTTTAAACATATTACGTCACAGATATCTACCTCAAAACTAAAGATGCACTGGGACCAATACCAGTATAAGCAGGGGGGAGCTGATCAGGCCGGAAATGGTGGTATCGGTATCGGCGAGTACCAACAAAGGGGGCGCCGATACCATTTACCGGTCCAGTATTATACACTTGTCAGCCTTTTTTTCTCCTAACACTCACTACACTCACTGTTATGTGATGACAACGTGATCACTTTGCATGCCCGAGACGCTATCGCTATTGGCCCGCACCAGACCACTAAGAGCGGGTCAATAGCCGCTCTTAACCAATGCCCGGCAGCTTTTTCATATGTAGAAAAAACAAACTACGCCAAATTGGGGGTCTCACAGCAGAACTTCAAGTCACCTGAGTGTTTTCCGCCATTAACATGTCATTATACAATATTGTAAAGGAGATAATCACACAATATGAAGACTGTAAAACAAAAGGTACAAATTTACAGTTTCTGGATGCCAAATGTTTAGTATGTATAAATCTGTTGGGCAGGGGTAGACAATAAGGGAAATTAGTTCACTGGCCCCAACACGTCACTTGATTGATTATTGATCCCAATAATCACGAAAAACAACATTTTGCTTGAATAACATGAACAACATTCTTATTTTTTAGGTGGATTCAATGGAAAGTGCAGCAAAACGGTGCAAAAACACGAATGCCGTACAAATAATCCAATTCCAATTCCATAATCACATCAATAATCATTCTATAATCACTCCAGTATAGCCAGCAGTTTTTCTTGGGATCTCCAGGGGGAGGCGGGCCTGCAGGAGTGCCCCGTGCCTGGGCGAAGCTATCCTGTCTTCCCCTTACCGCCCTCTGGAAGTCTCCCCTGGCTCAGTTGTCGTGGCAACAATTTAGAAGTCAAAGAGATAACTAAGGCAATTAAGGCTAATGGTTTTCAAGCGAGACCATCGTTATGACGACATTATTTTCTCCGTAGTCACGTGGATGAATTATCACGTTATATTCATACTATAGGTTTCATACAGTGATGTGCAGTCAGGGGAGGCATGGAAATCATGGAAATATGAAATTAAAAATAATTTAAATGGTTCAATTTATTCAGTTTTAAAGCAGTTTTTCATTCAATTTCGCAATTTTTTTATTGTTTTTTTTTTAAACCGCTGAATTTTAACATTTTTCATTCAAATACTAGGACGAGCGCTCAGCGCAGAGCCTCAGTGTGGATTTCTCCGTTAGTCTCCAGCTCGTGCTCACTGTGGCAGTATCAGTGGAGCGGTCATTCTCCGCACTGAAAAGACTGAAAACATAGTCGGAATCAGACTGATCAGGGACGACTTTTAAAACTGAAGAGAGATAAGGAGGATTTTGACGAACAAGTTATCAATGCTTTTATTCAAAAGGTGTGGCGCATGGACTTCATTCCTAAGTATAGGTAAGACAATGAAAACATCTTGAAAGTTCTTTTTTCTATGCTACAGTTTGTATAAAGAATGCTGATATGAAATTTTAAACAAAACACATTAAATCTTGCCTACCAAATGTTGAATAAGCCAGTGTTTTTCAACCTTTTTCACGGCACGTTTTTACATTGGGAAAAATCTTGCGGCACGCCACAAACCAAAAATGTTCCAGAATTATTTTCTGTGCAGTCTGTTTAATTATAAAATAATTTCTCAGTATGTATACTTACTCAGTGTGAAACTTGAGCCTGTTTAGATGAACACAAAGTCGACATCCTTATTCTTCAACAGCTATCAGTCTTTCTCTGTTTTTATTTTTATATTTTTTATAGCAGTTAGGCTTGAAAAAGCTCAGAATTATCACACAGAGGGACTTGAGCAATGTCTTTAACCGCATCAGGGCCGAGCATCTCGCAGACAATGGCTTTGCAGGCAGGTAGTATTAATGTCTCTGTCACAGTGTAATACTTTTTGGATTTAGCAACATGTTGAGCAACAAGGTAACTGGCTTTGAGGGCTTTATTATTTACCTTTGTAGTTTTTCTCAAAAAAGTTGCCTGTTTCTCTGTGTTTTCACAAAGGCGAACAAAATAGTCCATAAACTTGTTTTGAAGCGATGGGTGTTTCGTTTGGAGATGACGTTTAAACTTGCTTGGCACCATGGCGCTGTTGGATAGCTGCTCGTGTCGCATTCAAGTACTGCTCGGATTTCTACCCATTAGCCACCTTGCTGTCCTCAACAATGTGTTGGAATAAAACACAGATGGAGGATTGACGGTCGTCACATATAGATAAAATAGAAAGGACACTTTCAAGTATATCGACACTTGACGAGTCTTACCAATGATGTGCAGTAGACGTGCTGGGATCCACATTGTCGCCGACATCAAGGATACTGATGGCTATAAATCCGAGCAGTTCTTGAACGCGACACGAGCAATACCTCATCTGCACATGACCAAGAACTTTCTACCTACTCCTTCCTTACTTCCAACTGCAACTCCGCCCGACGAAGTAAAAAAAAATTATATTTATGGCGGAAAACACTCAGGTGACTTGAAGCTCCACTCTTCGTCCCCCAATTTGGCCAAACTTAAAATTGTCCTATATGCATGTGTGAGACATTATTCGAAAGCTTAAAATCTCAATTTTCTGTGGGAAGAAAAATTTTGAACAGAAGGGGATTTTGAAAAAAAAAAATTATTTTTTTTTAAAACAGCAAAACCATATCTGGAGGTGAGAGCACGCGACAGCAGCATTACAGACGCCATGACTTTAACGAGATATTGTCGCATACTTACCATGTTTTGATCCAAAAACTCCATGTACCATGTATCATTGAGTGACAAGAGTTTTTGGGGATTTTATGGGTGAAACATGGTAATGTAACAAGGGTCGCAATGCAGAAATTGTAGACATCAAGGAGTGGTCGAGATATTCTTTTTCATATATTTATCCTTTTAAACGTTTTTTTTTTTTTTTTTTTTTCAATTTTTCTTTGTTTGGATCCATTATTTATAATCTAACATATCGGAGAAAATGCGACTGTAACAAAACAAATACAATTAGGCGATAGTTATGAGGTAGATATCCGTGACTTTTTTACAGACACCATTTTTTTCATTGGGACGTAATTTGTTTAAAAGTTTAAAATATGCGAGTGAATAATTTTTTACAGTAATTTTTTTAATGAAATATTAGACCTCAATTAATGATTCTAAACTGAAAATGACAGACATTTTGACTAATAATAATTATCAATTAACTACCTTTGTTTTTTGGCTGGGTTGAAAAAAAAGCGGTTGCGCAACTTCTGTAAACGGGGGTGTCCAGGGTAAAACCGAAAAAATTAAAATTAGTGCGATGAATCTGCTATGGCAGCATATAGACATATTGTTCTATCAAACACAACAGTTCTTTTGGCTTAAAATACAGCAGTTTCTTTTAAAGGGGAGTGCAAGAGCAGAAACTGCCTTTTCAGTCTTGTCTGTGTTTTCCGCCATATATATAAATGCGACATTGGATAATTTCTCACAGCACATCTGACGATTTCTCACGGCACATTAGTGTGCACACCGGTTGAAAAACACTGGAATAAGCTACCCTGTAGGACTTATATATGTGTAAATCTGACTGTGATGTAGTCAGTGCCTCACCAGACATGAACCTCACCGCATGTCACTAGTTTCATACTTTTCTCTAACTTACTTGTCTGAATACGTGGGCTTTGATCTGCATACCTCACAGCAAAACTCGTTTTTCGTCTCATCGTAGCCATGCCAATTCCAGCGGTCTAGCCACCGGGGCTGAAACTTTCTTTGAGTGGTCTTTTTTCCCCCTGGGACTTGGCCAGGTGCTGGGGGTTTCAAAAACCTGTCGTCTTGTAGGTGGGTACTGAGATACTGACAATCAATCAGCAGCAGTAATCAGATTGCGCATGTTCACGCGTGAGCGAGCAAGCGAACGAGGTGTGTTTACACCCCACGGAGAGCAACAGCTGGTTGCATAGACTGTAAGGTTGTCTTCGATCGGAATAGTGTAACGTCAACAAAACATGGACCCACTGGGTATTAATGTGAAATCAGATTTTTTTTTTTTTTTTTTTAAATCAAAGCATTATTTTTACTGGCACCACCAGGCCAGTGGTTGGAGCATTCTGGTGGCCCTGACGGTTTTCAAAGCATGTCCGTGCCACCGGGCCATTATATTGTCGACCCCTGATTGTGTTTCATGTTGACCCACATGTCCACGGTCCAGCAGTTTGTTCAGTCACCTTCAGCTATCTTTTATACTGCTTTATGAAGTAAAAATTACTTCTACAAAAATATAAATTTTAAAAAGGCAATTAAAACAAGCAAGCGTCTGGTGGTCTCAAACTTTGGCACAGTACTGTATGGACTTTCTACTGACATGTTAACAAGGAATGAAACACTTGATAACATGCAGCAGCACAAGCACCACAGGAAACTAAATTCTGTATAAATCCCTTTCATTTACGAAAAAGTATCAACTCAATGTTATGGTGACAAAAAAATGTGACTTTTTGTCATTATTTCTGTACCTTACCCTCACATTCCATATTTCTGTCAAATTACACGGAAATGACTTTGCCTCCATGAGGTGGGCTGAATTTTTTAAAGTATATTAAAGTACAATATTATTTACTCGTAGGAAGTTGTTCACATGACACCAATGCCGTCTATAATTTTAAAATAGCTATTAATGTTTGAGGCACGTAAATCAACCAATCAATTTTAGCAGCCAGCAGTTAGACAGTTAAAGGGTTGGCCTGCTATACGCGCAGTGAAATGTCATTAGCAACAATCACAGCTATTCCTGTTTTCATGCTTTCAATTAATTACAGTCTCGAGAATTAGTGAGTTAAGAAGGTTACCCAGCAACCTTATTAACAATTGCCATTACTTTTTAGCTGCAAGGTATTTGTACATTTCTGTAAGCAAATGCAGAATGAAATATCCCACTTGATAGCCTTCTCCTAATGAATGTGCATGTAAATTGTGAGTAACTTTCTAACTAGGAGTCAAATTGCTGAGTGACACCAATAAAAAGGGAATCTAAAGTAATAATTTCCAGGATAATTAACTGAAAAAAGTAGGCACATACAATTACTATCAACATGCAGAAAGAAAAACAAGTTTGAAGCTCCAAAAATGTACGGCTACGCAATTTCGCAAAGAAATAGCAAGTTGCAGAAAGAAATTATTATCATTTTTGCCGGCCATTAATGAGCCAAATCACTGATATCACATGCTGATATAGCATCATTCAGTACTCTCTGGTTCTGCCGCAAAAAAAATGTCAGTCAAAGCGGTGACAAAATAATTGTCCAAAAATATTGATTGAACAATTAAAGAAACATTCACAACTTCAATCAAATTCACAGCTTTTATCATTCAAAAATATGTTGGTATATCATAACACTAGTAATAGAAACAAGAATGTCTCCTACCAGTTTGTCTCCGGACAAGA
This sequence comes from Corythoichthys intestinalis, assembly GCF_030265065.1. Taxonomy (NCBI): domain Eukaryota; kingdom Metazoa; phylum Chordata; class Actinopteri; order Syngnathiformes; family Syngnathidae; genus Corythoichthys; species Corythoichthys intestinalis. The sequence goes on from NC_080404.1 coordinate 10,092,475, forward strand.
CCTCCAGCAACGATATCAAGTTATGTCCATCTCTTAAGTCTTCATACAGGTCATTTATATGCTTCCGTACCTGAGAGAGAATGAACAAAATTCAAACATGTTGTAATGAACAAAACAAAACAATAAAGACGTTCTCAAAAGTAACACTCCATTTACTTCTAAACAAGGGCGTAGGTTTGGTCTCAGTATTGGTAGGGACGATATAACAGCATAACCTGAATGTACACTTTTTGCTGGGGACGGGACATTAATAAGATCAAACAGATTGGATGAACGGCGGTCAGAGCTACATTTCTCACCAATAAGAACATAATAACGATAGCACCAGCATATTAGTAACTAGTTTAGATGTTCAATGTATTTCTTGTTGTTGTTTGTGTATGTGTTTCTTTTCTTTCTTCTCTTGTATTTCTTTTCTTCTGTCCCCCCATAATCCCTTCCTGTTCGCTGCTTTGTCATAATAAAAAGGTATTTTGAATGATCACAATGGGAGTATGTCAGACTCTCAATGTGAAACATTAAAACTGTTCAGAATCCGGGCACTTAGACTTCCATTCTCTGTGTCAAACAGCTGAACAGGACAGGTTTAAAAAAAAAAAAAAAAAAAAAAAAAAAGAACATAATAACAGTATTCGATAAATGATTAATGCAAAATAAATCTGTATTGACTTATATACTAACTTTTATACTCCAAGTTTACAGTTTATCATCTTAATCTGATAATTTTTCTTAAATCTAGTCGAATAACTTTCTTCTTCTTGAGTTTTAAAGGCAAGTTAACAGATTAATGTGTCAGATTCTTCCACTCACTTTTAGTAAATATTACCATTAGCCCATGCATCTAAAAGTTGGTCATTTTTCACCTAAATCAAGAAAAAAATGCTTTCAAATAATGTTTTGAACAATATCTATTCTTGAATTAAGAACATTTCTGACAAAAACGTTTTTTTAAGATTAAATATACAAACATTTTGCTTAAAATAGATCTGTTAAGATCATTTTCAGCTAGCTATATTTCTTATTACAAGAAATCTGAGTAAAATTTACTTGAAGCACTGGCATATAATTTCACTTATTTAAAGTAGATTTACACTGAAAACAAGGGAATTTTAGTTTAGTTTTGTTTTTTCAGTTGTAAGGAGGTGGATTTTTGTTGTGCATATGTATTGGTTCAGGTGATACAGCATTCAAACCAATGTTTTCAAAAACTACTGAAGAAATATTTTGAAAACTTCCAAAATAAATGTCTGGATTTTATTAGCAAATTTGAATGTCATTATTTGAACACAAATTATATTAACATACACATGAAATACAAACTTGTTAATTATCTCTTAAGCATCCAGGAATGCAAAAAATAAATAAATAAACATTTGTCTTGATAGCACTTGAAATTGTCTTGAAGCACTTGAAAACTTAGGGAATAACAAAAATACATAAAAATGGAGCCTTCCTTCAGGAAAAACACTACTGCTTTTGTCCACAAGCACAGCCGAACTCAACAAAAAAATGAAAGCCGCATTCAGCTACTTTAAGACCGCAAAGGTAAAATAAAAATGAAAACTGAGGAGAAGAGGGTAAACCTTGGTTCACTACATTTCTTACAGCTGAGCAGAGTTCACTATATTTCTCACCGTTTGATTAATATTAACATAGTTAAAAACACATACAGGAGGACATTTCTCCTTAAGCAGCTTCCTACTTAGGTTAGCAAGTACATACAGTTTAATGTAATGGTAATGCTAACTAACTGTGATGCAGGTCGGACTTTCAGTAACAAAATTAGTGGTGCGTTTCCCACCTTCACAACAATGACTTTTTACATTAATTACAGTGGCTGCTGGCCAAAAAAAAACTTCTAAGTGAAAAGGGGGTAAATGTAAGTCTGAACACAATGGAAATAATTGACTTAATAATGGTAGGGTCAATTCTATCGTTACAAATTATGGCAAGACAATCTAAATGACCTATATAACTGAGCACAGGATATAATGCAAATAAGGTAGCTTAAAAGTCGGGGGGGTTGAGCATCCTGAAAAGTTAGTCGTGTTTTGTCCCTACCACCCCTATGCAAACCTACGTCCTTGCTTCTAAACCACTGTGGGTCACGAAAATCATTGACACCTTTGTTATTTTTTGAGTGTTTCATGATTTTCAAAACAAAATGATGAACCATCCAAGCACTATCAGCAGTCAGCTGTGCACTTGAGCCACACTTGACAACTTCCGGGTCCTTCTCCTTCCAGGAGACATATTTCTGTCCTCATTGGCCTAAATACCGAGCCTCCCCAACAGGCCTCCAGTTGACCTGCTTTCACACAGGGGCTTTCATCACTGTAATCCCACATACCAGTCACAACTGTGAGCCAAAATAGACCTCCACCTTGCACATGTTATTGGGCAGATTCCCAACCATGACTCAGCAATTTTGCTTTCCAAAGTACTGATTGTTGGAATCGGAAAAATTGAAATACTGAGCTTCCTCTTTCAGTTGAGAAGAATAAATAAATTCATTTTCATTTAATTAATTTAAATTTGATTTCATATTTAAATTCTCAACATACTATTGTTGTTAGCGCCCATTTGCAAGCCAGTAAACAATCAGAAAAATTGATTTCAAAAACTGTATTATTATTGTTCCAATTATTCTATTAGACCAGACATGTCCAAAGTCCGGCCCGGGGGCCAAATGCGGCCCGTGGTCAAATTTCATCCGGCCCCCAGCCTCTGTCGTAAAATCAATAACGTCTGGCCCGCATAATAAAATGGTCAGCAGTACTGCTACCAGCATATGAAGTAGCTTGCACACTAAATGCTGCTCCTCATTTACCCACTAAAAGGCAGTAGCACTCTAAGCAACATTACCCCATGTGACCCTTTACTTCCAATTTTCTATAATGGCGACAAACAAACAAACAAACAAAAAAACAAAAAAAAAAGAAGTTGACTGCCACGGCCGACGCTGTAAGGATAAGTGGAAATTGGACTATTTCTTCACTAAAATACTCAACATCTGTGTCTACCTCATTTGCAATGAGACAGTCGCTGTTTTTAAAGAGTTCAATGTGAGGCGATATTACCACTGACATGTACGACAAGATTACAGGGAAGATTCGCAGCGGGAAATTGAAGCAACTTGAAGCTAGTTTAATTTCACAGCAGCAGTATTTTGCAAGAGGCCAAGAGTTGAAAGAGAAGGTCACAAAGCCTAGCTGCGAGATTGTTGAAATTGTTAATTAAAGAAATAATAATAAAGCAAATGTGACACACAGAATGGCTTGCTAAAAATTGCTCAGATATCAGATATCAGATGTCAGCCAAGTTTGGCCCCCCAAATTTTTACCACACCAAATCTGGCCCCCTATGCAAAAAGTTTGGACACCCCTGTCTTAGACCAAGCGTATAACGTAGTGATTCATGTTAATAAATATTTGGCATGTCAGCACGTGTCTGCAAACTGCTGTAGTGTTTTGATAAATTCTACACAAACATTAAACACCGCACTAAGCAATACTGAACAAAAGTGCATTAATCTTGTACCTGTCAGAGCCCATCAACTACAAAATTATTCAACCCTCACAGTAAATAAATGTTTTTGCAAGTTTTTCATGTTTTTTCATGTCAATTTTCATGTTGTTTATAATCACAATAAATCATGACGTCAAATGGACAAATACAACTGAAATAATAAAAATATTTTTTGAAATATTCCAATTTATGACCTTTCTGTGATTACTTCATTGACAAAATTATTAAATCCCTTGGGCATCTATAACTTTAGTACTTAGTACAACATCCTTTGCAACAATAACACATAGACTTCATAATATATTGAGGGGACACGGGGCACTGACACTGCGCCACTCCTTCGGGTAGTGGGCTTGCCCACACCTAGCATCAAGAGGAGTTATTCTCAAACACACGCACGCAGCGATCTAACGCCGGATTTAGGTTGAAAAAGTATGGAAGCTGTACCGCATACAAACAGGAAGGATTGTCTCAGGAGTGATTTGTTCGAGGATTCAAGGTAATTATTATAGTTTTCGTGCCATGCATGCATTTTGAAACGTAAAAAAAATTGATGGTAGAAATTAGCCGCTACAGCGTTGGCGTCCTACTTTGCAATATTTACATAAAATAAATGCTAATGGCCCAGTTTTTTGCTTTTAACCAAGAATGGAGACCGTTTTAAGTCCATATCTATAATGAATTCAGGGATTTAAGCATTCACAAGAATTTTTATTCTTGTTGTGCTAAGGCGGCGCCACTTTGGCTAAAAGACTAGCATCACATTCGACATATTTACGTAACATAAATGCTAATTGTCCGTTTTTTTTTTTTGCTTTTAACCAAAAATCGAGACTGTTTTATCTATGAAGAATTCAGGGATTCAAGCATTTATTCACAAGAATTTTCAACGTAAAAAGCTCTTTGTCTGTGTTTCCACTCGGTCAGCTTTGACGGAGATAGGCCCCCGTGTCCCGTCAATATATTATGAAGTCTATGAATAACATCCTTAGCTTTACACAACTTTCTTGCAGTGATCCACAGGTATCTTTGCCCATTCCTCATGGGCAAAGGCCTCCAGTTCATTAACATTTTTGGGCTTGCATGCTGCAACTGCCGTCTTCAAGTACCACCAGAGATTTTCAATGGAATTTAAGTCTGGTGATTGCGATTGGCCACTCTAGAATCTTCCAACACTTTTTTTGCAACCAAGATGTGGTAGATGTTGAGGTATTCCTGGGATCACCCAAGCCTCAGCTTTGTCAATGTCTGCATAACATTTGCATCCAAGATCTCTTGGTATTGAACTGAATTCATAATTCCTTGCACATACTGAAGACTCCCTGTACCTAAAGAAGCAAAACAACCCCAAAGCATGACTGACCCCGCATCATGCTTCACAGTAGATAGGGTGTTCTTTTCTTTATAGGCATCTTTCTTTCTCCTCCACACGTACCATTAATCCATTGGCCCAAAAAGTTCCAGTATGGTCCCATCACTCCAGAGAACACTATCCCAAAACCTTTGTGGTTTGTCCACCTGGTTTTTGGCATACTTCTTGTGGTTTGGAGTCAGCAGGCCATCATTTCGCAGTCTACCTCTTATTGTCTAGGATGAAACCTGAATGCCTTCTTTTGACAAGTCCTGTCGTAGTTCCTCAGCTGTCACCCCGGGATTTTTCTCCACCTTACGCTTCAGGTATCGCACAGCAGTGGCAGACAGTAAACTCTTTACCCAGGTAGCGTTTCTACTGTGCCTTTAGCTTTAAACTTTCGGACTATGCTCCCAATTGTGTCTCTTGACATTTTTAGTCATTTTGCTATCTTTTTATATCCACATCATTGCTTATGAAGTGAAATGACCTCCTCTCTTAACTTTTTTGACCATTCCTTGGACTTCATCAGCTGTTTGACAACACCTAATGGAAACCTTTGTTCTTCAGAGTGGTGGACTTGAGCAGTTCAATAATTTTGTCAATGAGGTAATCACAGAAAGCCCATTAATTTGAATATTGATCAAAATATTTGTGTTATTTCAGTTGTATTTGTCTATTTTCTATTATTTGACATGTTATTATTTGATGTGATTATAAACAAGATGAAAATTGAATGTCAAACTTGCAAAAACACTTATCCAATGTGGGGGTTGAATCATTTTGAACACCACTGTAGGTACAGTATTTAAGCAACATTAGCTTTCAACAAAAAAAAAAAAATCAAAAATGAGTTCTTACCTTCATCAAATGTTGGTTTATCCATTTTGTGAATGTCTTCTTTTGAACTCTGTCTCTTTCATCTGTGGAGAAAAGAAAAAAAACATGAATTCACTTTTAAGTGATTACTTCATCCACCACTTACTAATTGCAATGAGATGGGAGAATCTCTACACATTGCAGCAATGCAAGTTTGGCATCATGAAATTACATCAATTGGTGAAAAATACATCTGTGTCTCCTCAAACACACACATAAAGAACAATATCCACTGTATATTTCACCCCATAGAAAAAAATGAGCATGTGAAAATAGTGTTAAAAAGTTCCAAATAAAGGCTTTAAAATGAAATTGGGTATTTGGACCTGTAGTGTAAATCAAGATCAGGGGTATCAAACATACAACCACCGGGGGGTTTGATCTAGCCCACAGAGCTGTTCTGCGATGCACTGAGATATGCACATATGTAGTGCTGCAACGATTCATCGATTAACTCGAGTATTCGATTAGAAAATAATATTCGAATTAAATTTTGCTGCTTCGAGTATTCGTTTAATTAAAGTGGCCTTGGTTTGTTTTGAAAGTGTTTGCCTTTAGTTTTATTGATTTGGGTGAATACACTGCCCTCTAGTCTGCCTCATTCACATGGCTGAATCCATCAGCTCCCTGTTAAGACCAGCATAAGCATATGAGTTTTTGTTTGAGCTAATGTTTTTGTAATGCATTCGTAATGTAGTTTAAAGGTATATTTAGCCAATTTTTGTAGGAATATGTGTCTGAACCATTTGTTTAGAGCATTGTATAAATTTTTTTTAAAAACGGTAGTATTTTATAGCATTTAAGCTAGCGGACTTTTACCATGTAAGTTAGCCAATTGTTCTTTTGCTGTATCTAGATTCTTATTAATTTTTTTTTTTTTTTGTACAGTTTGAGGCTCAGCTAAGGTATTTTAATTTATGTTCCTTATCCGATTACTCGATTATTCGAACTAACTAGTTCATCGATTGATCGACTACTAAAATAATCGATAGCTGCAGTCCCACACATGTGTAAATGAAAACACTGATTCATAGTATTGTCAAGATTACACAATTTTTCACGTTTGTTTTATGGATTAAAAAAAAAAAGATTCACAGCAAGAAAAAATATTAAAATATAATAAATAATATTTATTTTTGTGAATATTGAATGTATTATGTGTACCATAATTTTTGCACTATACGGCGCACCTGACTATAAGCAGCCACCCACATAATTTAGCATGTAAACGGCATTTGTACATAGATAGGCTGCACTGGACTATAAGGCGCAGCTGTTCTCACTGTATTATGGGATATCCATTCATCCATCCATCCATCATCTACCGCTTAATCCAGGTTTACACCAAAAGATATTAACCGGTAACACTTTACATGCAGTATTTGACAGCGGCATCATAAGACCAAACAAACCACCATGAAGCTTTGAACCAATTGGCTGCAAAACTTCATTGCTTCAAGAAACTTCATTTGGCCATCAAGGCCATGTGGGAGACAGTCAACCTCTGCTGCCACCTGCTGTCAACACAGTTTATGTCCAACATGCCCCCTAGCATGCATTGCACCCTATAGATGTAAATAACAATCACAATTCATGCTCTATGCTACTAATTTCTTCAGTAACTGTTCCAGTCGTTTCATTAATTGCTAGTTACGATATTTGGTAACACTTTATTTGACAGTGGCGCCACAGGCAATCATAATTATGATTAAAGTTGCACCGATACCGATACCAGTATCGGCAGGGGGCGCCGATCCGGCCCGAATTGGTGGTATCGGTATCGACGAGTACCTACATTTAGGGCGCCGATACCATCTCCTGGCATCACTTGAACGCAAATGTACTGTCCTCCCCACGTGAGCTAACTTCCCAAATCCCGTTGCATGACATATGTATGTCTTTTTCTCGAAATTACCCAACGAAATTAACTCCTTCGTCTTCAATTTTAAGGATGTAACTACAACGCATTTCCGCGATGTTACGCTGCTCATCTAACATGGCATTCACAAACGATTATCATGCGTAAACTGCTAATATAGCGCCGATGGGATCAGAAAGGTTAAAACCGTGAGAGACTAAGCAAACTCATGGTTTCATGATGAACAATGAGTGGCAAATTAAGAGCGCCGTACTTCAAACTCGTCCTGTTTATGAAAGTCGATTGTTATATGTGTTGTGCAGTAATGAGCAGAAGGGACTTCTGTGGCCAGACAACACTCAAGCGGCGCAGCGCGCACACTAGATATCATCAAATAGCAACCTAGATGTCCTATGTTAGATCCCATACCAACTCTCGCGCGCACACACAAGATATCATCAAATAGCAACCTAGATGTGCTACATTAGATCCCATGCCATTAGCTGCGTGAGCCCAGAGCGACGCGTAGTCCATATACTACATTGATGAATTAGAAACCGCCATCACTGAATGGAAGTTAAGCAGGCCAAATCAATCCATACCAGTGACTATAAATAATGCTGCAAATACTGTTAATTCAGTACATGTTACAGATGGACTCGCACCACAAATAGGATGTTTTGCTTATATGGAAAATATAGCTGCTAAGAGAGCTGCAGCAATCAACAGTGTGCCCCACTTTACAAAGAGTAAAGATTGTTCTCAGCACTTATATACAAAATTTCTTCAGATCAGTAAGAAGTAAGCACATAATTATATGCACTAAAATGCTTGTTTATATGATGTTATTTTTGCTTGTTAGCAAACAATAACAATAATAATAATAACAGTTGTATTTTCTGTTTCAGAGCATTAAATGTGTTGAATTGTATCGAAAATCGTACCGAACCATGACTTAACTGTGTCGTTGCATCCCTTATACGTACACATATATACTGTATATATGTGTGTGTGTGTATATATATATATGTATATGTATATATATATGTATGTGTGTGTGTGTGTATATATATATGTATATATATATACATATACATATATGTTTTTGTTTTTTTTTTGCTAACAGAGTGGTATCGCAATGGTATCGGTATCGGCCGATACTGCACAGCCAGGTATCTGTATCGGTATCGGGCCCAAAAAATGGTATCGGTGCAACACTAATTATGATATGACACTGTCATGAGCATTTATGAATGCTTATAACAGATGTCCTTTAGTGTTATCCGACAAATTATATGACTTTTTGAATGGATGTAAAAGATCCAAGCTGGGCATAAAAAGAGTTAGTGACATAATTTGCCTGATGACACTTAATGACATAAGCATTCAGTAATGCCCATGACAGTGTCATGTCATAATAATAACGGTCTTATAACAGTCTTATGACACCGCTGTCAAATAAAGTGTTACTTATTAACCCAAATAAATCAACAAATAAGCCGTACTGAACTATAAGCCATAGGATACAAAATGAAGGAAAAAAGGAGCGGCTTATAGTCCGAAAATTACGGTATTTATTTGAAGGCGAGGTGAATTGTTGTTATTTATAATTTATTAGGCCAAAAATATACTGGTGCAGTCTTCTTAAGATCTAACTGCCATGAATTTGTCCCACGAACCAAAAATGAGTTTTTGTTATTATTAGCCTCTTAAAGCATAGATTTTCCCCATGTTTTTTCTTATGTCACTGTGTTCTGTAAAATTAGCAAAGTCAAGGAATCAGAAGGAGTTGTCCCTTTGCTGGGATTTATGTAAAACGAAACAACAGGTTATTGGCTTGCTGTATGTGATATCACAGCTTAGATGCTACTATTTAGCAGAATCATTGCTTAAAGAGGCTAATATCAGCTGATTTGGCTGCACTTCAACATCGACCAAATTTTCACATTCTGCTGCCATCTGTTACACAGTTGCTGTTTTTCAAAAGATGACATATGGTAGGAGTAACATTTGTTCCAATGAATGAAGAAAAAAAAAAGGGAAAAATTGCTTCACTCTCTGTGCTGACCACATGGTTCCCACCACCTTAGCAACATGATATTATTGCATGCAAATCAGGAAAACAAATGTATGGGGGGGGGGGGGGGGGTGATGTTTTCCCAAATAAATTAACTTTTTACATTAGCATGCTCTTATGCTCCACTGACAAATACTACACAATTCAGGTGTCAAATAACACTCAGTGATCACACCCAATAATGATTACTCAAAAGCAGGAGTAGCAAACTCAAAAACAGCATTAGTCTACAGTATTTAGCCCGATAGTTCAACACTGTGAATCATCACCCGATCGGAAAACATTGACTATAAACACGTCATAATTGTAGTGTAGAAGCAAGTATTGACATAGTTCAAAATAGAGACAACTACTGACCCATGCAACACATAAGAGTTACCAAGCGAGCCCGGTATTCCTTTTCGGTTCCAAGCAGGTACTTCATCTTCTCTACTACATCCAAAGTGCCATCAACGGAATCTTTCTTCTGCTCATACACAGATGCCATGTAGACGAGTGACTGAGTAAGCAGCTTCGGTCTTCTCTTCCTGCCTTCCACACTCTCTATCTTCAACGAGTCCTCTCAGGTTTTCCATGGCGACTCACTATTCTAAGCTGAGTTTAGTGTTTATGCAGCAGCAGTGTTAAAAGCTACAGAAGTAACGAACGCTTGTTCTTGGAAGGAAAACAAGAAAATTCCAGAGAATTTCAGGGTGGTTCTAACTGAGTGAGGAAGACTCATAAGACACTGATGGAACAGTGAAGCATGATTGGCTTACTTACTTGATGAGTAAGTTCTTATCTAACACACCTTGATCAATACATTTATCTCCATTGGGCAGATCCCAGGACTCCTAAACCTGATGCGATGTAGCAGAAATAACTTTAACACATCCTTAACAAAAATGTGCCTATCATGAAAAAAAACTATTGTTTCGATTCAAAGTTTTAAAATTCCACAAATGTTCATTTTTTTATACTGTTCAAAGTGCGTACGACAGGATAAAAAAAGTCTTAAATAGCATTAATATGTGAATAAGAATCCTATTTTGAGACGATTCGACTATATACAACAATTTGGCAAATCGCAGATGACAAGAAATTAGTCTTTTAATCCGCCATTTAGCCACGCCTACCATTATAGGGCTCTAGCGTCCCTAACAGGAGACTGACGTCAGCAGGGTCATGGTTTCATCTAATTTAGAATCCAACCCATCGTGGGGGAATTATTCAGAACGAGGAAAATGCAATGAAGAGAGCCGCAAAATGTCATTGTTTCAGTCTCTCTACTCCAACATTTTTACAGGTTATTCTTTTTATCTAAGTATTTTCCTCCGATTGCTAAATACATGGTATGGTCATGACAAATAACAGTCTTCTGCTTAATGGAATATGAAATAATTAAAATGCATTTATTAAGTACGACATGGCAAAATTACTCCATGATGGTCAAAACTATCGGCTTCACCGTTACCGTCGAACCTCCCGAACAAAATTTTAAGCCACCGCAGTCAGGCTTTTATCATTTCCCGGCTTCGTAGAATGTAAACAAACCAAAAGGGGTGAGAAATAGCCGACATGCTAACCCGAATCAGGTGACGTCTCAAAGTCTTATTTTCGCTTTTCAAAGCAAAAAAATCAAACAAAACTAGCCCGAACCATATCACACGGCGGCGGGGTTGTCAATTGTCTTCGCCGATCGGCAACCCGCCCAGCGGCGAGCAAGTTAAAGCTCGTTCCCCTGCTACAGACAGGAGAGCTCGCCAGGGAAGCAACTGGAGAGTACCGCCAGACAAACCGGCGGACGTCGGAGGAGCGCGTAGCTGCCACATGGTCGACGACGGCTGAGTGGCATTTTCGGTAGACAATCGGCCACAAAATGCAAGCCACCTCTGTATTAAAACGTGTGCCACGATCCCAGTATTTGACATAATACACTATACGATGTTTACTCACTTCTTCCTAAGTCCAATGTGTAATGTGTAATGTCCAATGTCCACAGTAGTAGGGCTTGTTTTGGCCAATATCTGCGGTGAACGGGAACCGTTTGAAACCCAAAAAGGCTCACACGCCTCTCCCTGGTGCGGCAACAATTTTCTGCAGCCGTTTGGCTGGCGTGATGCGAAAAATAAACAAATTAATCCGCAAGATCAGCTGAATCCGCAGTACATCTGCATGCTATAAAGCAATGCTGTATTGTGAGACGCTGACCCAGGTGAGGTCACATTCGCATTCCGAGGTTAATGCCGAGACTGAAGCCGGAAGTCACTCATTTTCATGGTGCGGGATTCAAAAATTGAATATATAAAACAATCGCTTCCTCGCACTTTAAGTCAATTATTATGAACCCTAGTTATGTAATTATAAATTATTGTTGTTGAGAAAATCAACAAACATTTTTTTTTCTTGCGCAGGAGTTTGGTATAATGCTTAAAACACCCACCTTTGAAGAATATTGTTCATTATGGCTGCATAGTTTTATGTCATCCTTATGTTATGACAACAGAAAATGTTCATTTAAAGCAGTACTTCTCAAATGGTGGGGCGCGCCCCCCCAGGGGGGCGCAGAGCGATGTCAGGGGTGGCGCAAGTGACCTCGAGGAACATGTTTTTTTTTTTTTGCCGTACTAGAATAAAGTGTACTTGCAAATCCACTCCGTGGGTGGCAGTGGCGCTCTCATTTTCAAAGTGCGTGCAGTATTTTTGAAGTAAGCGAGAGCACACGGAAGAGAAAGAGACTCATGCACTTGCAGAGCTGGACTAGTCTCACGCAGCGACCCACTGTCTTCTCCGGTTCTCACGTGTCCTGCCGAGAAGTGCCGTTTTCGGCTTGGGATCGTCACGACCACCGCCCTCACCTACGGTTCTCCCTCGGCCGCCGAGAATGCGCTTTTTTCGGGCCGTTTGCCTTTTGGCTTTGACTTTTAATATAGTAGGAAATGAGGAAAGACCACTGTTTACTGAGTCTAAAAATGATTATAGGGGAGAGTCTGAAGCCAAATCAGTTAAGACGCCACTTAAAGACATTAGACCTCAATCTCATTGATAAGCCGCTTGATTGTTTTTCAGCGAAAACGTGCCGAATATTGCCAATTGTCACAATCGTCCTGCTTTGTCAGTGTTATATCAGTAAACCAGTGAGCACTGTGGTGAATCAGCGCAAATAAAAACTTTCCTTCTGTCCAAAGACACTCATATCCCCCCTTCTATTCAGTTTTGTTTTTTTCGGTCAAATTTTTTGGCATGTTGTCCTGAAGAGTAAATGTTTCTAATCAATTTGAATTTGTTATTATTTACTGATTTTATTACATTTTATTTTTCAGTATCAAATGGTCAAATGTACCTTGAGTGTATTTTTACAGTTTGGATGTGACTCTTTTTTTTTTTTTTTTACTTCAGGCAAATTGATGCGCGTTAAGTCTTTTCTGTTACAAGCAAAACAATGTTAATAAAGTTAAACTTTATTATATGTTGATCTATGTTACTTTTTTTCTTTAATAGAAAAAAAAGGACACAATGTTAGGCTGAGGCGTACTTATAATAGTAATATTATAGACATGATACTATTTACAGTGGCGGCAGAGAGTTGTGTGGGGGGGGGGGGGGGGGCGCGAAACATTTACCCCTTCCTTGGGGGGGCGTAACAGAAAATAATTGAGAAGCACTGATTTAAAGCAACATTAGGGACCGTTCAGTTTTGGTTGATTTTAGCGGCGCAGGTGGACAAAAGCAGTAGTGTTCTGCCTTATGGATGACTGCCATGTACATCATTCCACTCATTTGTAATGGCAAACATTTCCCCTTCATTTTCAATGACAAGAAAACATAAGTGGTTGTGATTTTTTGACTGCTTACTATTAGAGCCACTTGACATTAAACTGCCGCCCATGTAAGTCAATGCCAGTGACAGCCATGTGCTTCCAAATTTCCCATTCATTTTCAATGGCAGAAAAACCTGTGTGGTTGTGATTTTTGACCAAAATCTTACAGTTACAGCTCATTGACATTAAAGTACCTGTGACACACAAAAAACATGTTTATTTCGTATTACACGCGGTATTTCTTTAATGCTCCTGAATGAAATGGACCGCTTGAATGTGTGTGGAAGCGATCGAAACATTTATTCAATATTTTTTTAATCCCGCGCGACAAAGATGAGAGACTTTCGGCCACAGACTCAGATTGAGGAAGAAGGCGAATGTGATGTCAGCTGATTAACCATCTACCAATACAGCCATTACTATTTTATGCAGAGGGACTGCGGATTCAGCTGGTGTTGCGGAATAATTTGTTTATTTTTTGAGTCACGCCAGTCCAATGTGCTGCAGGCTTTTGCTGCTACACCAGGGAGAGTGGTGTGAGGCTCTTTGTTTACCGTGAAGAATGGGCAAAACAAGCCAGACAACTGTGGGACCATTGGACCAACGAGGAACCAAGTAAGCTACGTGTTTTATATTATGTCAAATACTTGGATTGTGGTACACGTTTTAATAAGGAGGTGGCTTGCATTTTGTGGGTGACAATGCTCCCTGTCCACCGAGAAGGCCTCTCGGCCGACAACCAGCAGCTTGTCGCACAACGTGGCTGCCGGCCGATGAGCGTCGGTGCACAGGCAGCCAAGTGCTCCGACGTCGGCCGTTTTGTCCACCAAGAATGCGCTATTTTCAGTGTTCATTCCCCTCTGCGTCCCTGGGGACAAGCCCTCCTGCCTGCCAGGTCCGTAGCAAAACAACGAGCCAAAACTTGCTCGCCGCCGGGGGCTGGCCGATCAGTGAAGACAATCACACCCACCGCCCTGTGTGACATGAGTCGGGGTAGTTTTGTGCGATTTTTTGTTTTTGAAAGGCGAGAAAGAGACTTGAAAGAGCCGCTCTGCTCGGGTTAGCATGTCGCCTAGCTGTCACGCCTCCTGTTTTGTTTACACTCTTTCCTTCCTCAACGAAGCCAGGGCAGGGAAATGACAAAAGCCGGACTAACTCCGGTGGCATAAAATACCGTTCTGGAGGTTTAAGAAGTCGGCGGTTTTGACCATTATGCAGTAATCTGTCGTACTGAATAAATGCCTTTTTAATATTTCATATTCCATTTAGCACAAGACTGTTACTTGTCCATACCATATTTTTTGGCAATACGGGAAAAAAATCTTAGATAAAAAGAATACCCTGTAAAAATATTGGACTAGAGAGATTAAAACAATGATGACATTCTGATGCTCTCTGTCGTATTCTGCTCACTCTGAATCTTCCCCCTCAATGGGCTGAATTCTAAATCAGCTGAAATCGTTACTCCGCTGACGTCATCACTCAGCTGGAGGCGTTAGAGCACTATAGTGACAGGCGTGGCTAACGGCAGATTAAAAGACTCATTTGTTATTATCTTCACTTTGCCAAATTGTTGTATATAGTCGAATCATCGCAAAATATGATATAAATTCACATAATAGAGCTATTCAGAATTTTTTTTATCGTGTCACAGGCACTTTAAACTGGCGCCCAAGTGAGTCGATGCCATTGACGGCCATGTAACAAGAGGTGTTCCCAAAATGTCCCCAAATAAACAGGAAATAACCTGATATCAATAGGAAGTGTCCCCCAAATGCCCCCAAATCAACAGGACCTGTCCACGAAATGTCCCCAAATCAACAGTAAGTGACCTGATAGATCTATATCCACCACAGCAAAGACCCATCGTAATTTCTCTAGAAATTGCAGTTTCTAGTTATTTTTAATGTAGTTTGTGTTTTATTTAATAATTATAATTTATTGCATTTCAATTTATTATTATTATTATTGATTTATTCGGGTGTATTGTTACTACATTAGTGGTTGAATTGGTTCCAAAAAATGACAATAATATCACATATTGGCAGTAGTTTACAGTATGAGATAATATACTACCTACCAAAATTTGTCATTGCGACAGGACTAGGGAAAGGTGGAAGTGACATATGCTGGGGCACATTTGCTAACAGGCCACAGAGTAATAATAAATAATTTGTTGACGACAGCAATCGGGCCTGTCTCTCTTGACACATCAATATGCCTGTTACTCTATTGAAAAATCCAAGTATAGATTTGTGTACTTCGCCCTCTAGTGGTTTGCCGGCATTACTGGGGTGTTTGCACTCTTATAGCAGCCCAGCGTCATTTAATGTAAACTGTAACGTTAGCTGCTGTTGGCTGTGTGCTGCCGGCGGCACACTTCAGCAATGGCGGACAGAGGACTTCTGGTCGTTTTGTTCGGCATTGGCATCTATTGTTATACCTATGTGCTTGTCCTCGATAATGACGTAGGCGCATCAGATTTGTTCCCGGAAATAATAAGTCCACACATAAGCAAAGATGACTGAAAAACAGACGTCTTTGGACAGCGTTTTTATGGGGAAAAGGCCACCTGACGAGTCAGAAGAGGAGGTGAGCTTACCCCAAGTCCACTCTGTATACTATGTAGCCAAAGTGAATGCACTGAGAGCATCACAGCTAATGACAAACCATATTGCTAAAGCCAAAAAACCTTTCACGATTTAGAAGAACTCATTATGCTTGCGACCAAAGATAATTACCGTGAAGTTTTAGGAGAGGCCACCAATAAAAATGTTTGATTCAGCCAATGGTGAGCTACATTTTCCCTGCACTTAATGTTTGTTTTTAGCCCCGTCGTGTTATTATCTATTAACTGTAATTTTCTACCACACATTACCACACAGTGAAAAAAAGGCCCACATCACACCGGACTGTTGTGCAAAAAAGGTCGGGGACCACTGCCGTAAAACATTCAGCACATTTGTAGTTTTTTTGTGTGTGTCTGGGTTCCTGCCAACCTCCTCAAAGTTAATTAGTGACGGTGAAGGCGATACAGACCCCCTCAGGCCATTACAGAGGTGTCATTCAACTAGTTGTCAGTTGACATATGATAACAAATGTTATGAAAAAAATTCATAAAGGTTGAAAAGTTCCCTAATGTTGCTTAAAATGTGTTAGTTTGTAATATTTCCATATGTCAATTTCATTCATATCAAATAATATCCTTAATTCTTATGGAAATTGTTATTAAAGGACCAATTGGTTATTTCGAAGCTTAAAATGTAATGATTGTTGTTGCGATCACATTGATAAGACAAAATTCTTCGGGGATGTCTTGACTAATCATCAGTTTAAAAAAACTATGTGCTTACATTGATATGGGGTTTGCTTTAAATGCTGATCAAATAAAAAAGTGTAAGTATATACTGTATTCCTAAAAGGTACACCTTTCACTATTCTAGCTGTTGAAGGATTTTTACAGCTCGGTGCCTTTACTGCTTGAAACATTTACATCATCTAAAAATAACATTGTTAAAAAAGGCTTTAGAGAATTGCAAATTCGGTTCATTGTATAAAAAATTACATTGTACTATTAACTCAACATGGGTATCAAACGTTCACGTGAGGTCAGGACAAACAATCACATCCCTCATACAGAAAATAGATATGAACATCCAAAAGTAAGGAAGGTAATTTGTCTTCACTTACTCACACGGAAGAGTATGGTTTAATTGTGTTAACGCTGCAGCTGCCCACGTGAATACACCGGGATGACACCATTTCCCAAAAAGACTGCAACCCTTATGTGAATAAATCGATCGACTAAGGAAGCCATCCAGGAAACACATCGTCATCCTCATTCTATGCTCAGACAAATTCAGCAATGGATGACTTGTGTTTTACCAATAAAACATCTCAGCAAAAGTCTACATCACTGCTTCGGCATCATCCTATATCAGGCTGCATTTACCATAATGCACTATGTCCTTTAACAAGATGTGGGTAGAGTAGACAAAAATTTTACTTATGTATGAGTAGGATTACTTCAAAATAAAATTGATCGAGAAAAAGTAGTCATCCAAAAAATGTACTCAAGTGCATGTAAAGAAGTATTTGGTGAAAAGAATAATCAAGTAATGAGTAACATCGTGAGTAACTGCTTCCGATAATTGATTTTTTTTTTTTTTTAACAATGGTATTTTTTTCTCAGCATAATGTTATCTATATGAACTGTTATTATTATACTGTACTATGACCTATAACCACATTATGCCAAAGAAATTTAAAAAAAAAAAAAACATTGACATCATTCTTCCAAAAAGCATGAGTGTCCTCTAGTGAAGAAAATAGTTCCTAGTTTGAATAGTTGAATAGTGAATAGTTCCATCTAGGCATGTGCAGTATCAGATTCTGACAATGATAACGTCAAGCCAAAATATCACGGTTTCACGTTATTGCAATCACAGCTCTTAAATGTGTTACTCACTAACTGAGATATCTAGCCGAAGTATTCCAATACCTGTGATTTTGTTTTCTTCGATTAGAGAAAAAAGTTGAGTTTCACCTCCTCCAGCCATTGTGTAGCACAGCTGACTCACTGACACTGAGCAACAACTGGTGGGGGAGGGTTGAGCCTTGCAGCTGCAAGCGAGGGATTTCTCCACGTATTTTTGGGACATAAAAAATAGCTCTTACTTTAGGGAAAGTATGACGGAAAATTTTTGTAATTTTGAAACCTTGACGTTTTCATACCATGGAATACTTTGAAACCGGTAATCGGCACATGTCTAACATCACAGTTCATATAAAATTATCAGGATCATATCTCCAGTTTTCCGTGGTCAATCGGTGGCAAATAAAAACTGGCAGAGAGGTTAAGCTAGGTTAACTTTCGAGTCATTTTGAGGGCAGCAAACTATGTCAAATATATAACTTTTTATGGTGCTTTAAAGACGCCACATGATTAAACAGGCTGGCGTCAGCAAAGAACGGCAAGCTTGAGTCTGATTGGTATAATGGAGTCATGTGATTTTGTTGCGACCAGTGATGTTAATCTTACTTTTAAAAAGTAATTAGTTAGTTACAAATTAATTCTCTCAAAAAGTAATTGAGTCAGTAACTCAGTTACTTCATTGTAAGACTAATTAGTTACTCAGCAAAGTAACTGACATTACTTTTCATTTTCTACACATGATTACCTTATAATTCAACAACATCTTTCACATCTAAGCTGTTTACATTAACTGACTGAATTGAACTGATTTTTTCATTTTAAAAAAAAAAGGTTGGTCACACTTTTTACCTTTTTTTTTCATTTCACCTATATTAGAGTGTAACGGTATTTCAAATGCTGTGAGGTTGTACTGAACCCGCACCGAACCGTGACCCCAATACTGAGGTACATACTAAACCATGACTTGTGTGTATCGTCATCCCCTAAAATATTGCGATATATTTTTCAATATGCAGGTGAGGCTCTGAGTCTCCTGCCTATTTGCTCTAGTTGTTTTGATTAAAAAACATCACCAAGGTTCATACATCTTTCAGAAAAGTTTAGGGCAAGTGACTATATTTGGTAATTTAAAAAATATAATTGCTAATGCTAACGAGAACGCGAATGCTATGCTAATGCTCTGAACTACCTAGCCAATCATCATCGCGTTTGCAAAGACACCACTACCCCCCTCTCTCCTCCCCCCTCGTGCTCTGCTCTCTTCTAGAAGCTCTGACAAAATCAGACAACTCGTGATTCATTCAACCAAACTGTAACATAACAGTGACGCGCCCCTTCACATCCTCAGTAACTGAAACAGCATTGCAAAATGAGAAAAGTAATTAATTAGATTACTCAGTTCTGAAAAAAACCCCAAAAAACATTATTAACAACACATGTTGCGACGTGTCATTGGTGAAACTGGTGGAGCTACTATTTGCCTCACTGGCAAAAAAAAAATTAAAAACTAATATGTAGATTGAAGAGGAAAAATGTGACGAGTACTGTAGCCCAAAGTAACGGAAAAAGAGTCAAATCAACTCAAGTAAAAGTAAAAAGAATGGCGTGGTAAAACTACTCTGAGCTCAAATAAATGTGACGGCGTGAATGTAACACGTTACTACCCACTTCTGCCTTTAACACAGTGCTTCTCAATTATTTTCTGTTACGCCCCCCCAAGGAAGACGTAAATGTTTCGCGCCCCCCCCAAACTCTCTGCCACCACTGTAAATAGTATCATTTGTCTATAAAATTACTATTATAAATACGCATCTGCCTAACATTGTGTCCTTTTTTTTTCCTAATAACGAAAAAAGTAACAGATCAACTTATAATAAAGTAGAACTTTATTAACATTGTTTTGTTTGTAACAGAGAAGACGACGCGCATCAATTTGCCTGAATTAAAAAAAAAAAGTCCCATCCAAACTAAAAAATACACTCGTTACATTTTTGACCATTTGATAAAGAAAAATAAAATGTAATAAAATCAGTAAATAATAACAAATTAAAATTGATTAGAAACATTCACTCATGAGGACAATATGCCAAAAAATTTGATCGGAAAAACAAAACTGAATAAAAGAAAAAGAAAAAAAAAAAGTGTCCTTGGACAGAAGGACAGTTTTTATTTTTGTACATCCTTTGCAATGGTGTGGAGTTATCTTGCAATGAGCATGCTAACAATGCTAATTGGTTTACTGATATTACACTGACAAAACAAGACGATTGTTGGAAATATTCGGCCGTTTTCGCTGAAAAATAATCAAGCTTATCAATGAGATTGGGGCTAATGTCTTTAAGTGGCGTCTTAATTGTTTTGGCTTCTGGCTGTCCGCTATAATTATTTTTAGACACAGTAAACAGTGGTCTTTCCTCATTACCCACTGTATTAAAAGTCAAAGCTAAAAGGCAAACGGCACGAAAAAAGCGCATTCCCGGCGGCCGAGGTAGAACCGTAGGTGAGGGCAGTCGTCGTGACGATCCCAAGCCAAAAATGGCACTTCTCGGGCGGCGACGTGAGAACCGGCCGGACAAGACAGTGGGTCGCTGCGTGAGTCCGGTCGGAAAACGGCGGCGGCGCACTGCTCTTCATATCTGTTTTTGTTCTGAGTGCTCTTCCTTAGTTCAAAAATAATGCGCGCACTCTGAAAATGAGAGCGCCACTGCCACCCACTGAGTGGATGTGCAAGTACACTTTATTCGAGAGGAGTAAGCTCGGAGGTCGAGCGCTGTTTCATGTTGTCATTTCCGGTCTGAGAGCTGCGATATTGCGTCACTTCCTGTCTGCGGGATGGGTACTGAGACGAGCGGCGCAGGGTACTGAGAGAGGCGGGCTGCAGCCAGACTCTCTTGCTTTATTCCAGTACGGAAAAAAAAAAAAAAAAAAAAAAAAAAAAGCATCATGTTCCCCGAGGTCACATGCGCCCCCCCTGGCATCGCTCTGCGGCCCCCCAGGGGGGCGCGCCCCACTATTTGAGAAGTACTGCTTTAACACAATAAAACATGACTTATATGCAGTACAGGCAGACCCCGGGTTACGAACGAGTTCCACTCCTACGCTGGCGACGTAACCTGCAATTTCCGCGCAAGTCGGAATTGGCCCTTTAAATACCCCAAAATACCCCCTAAATCTTATAATAACTATCCAAAAACATGTTTTATACCTCATTGTACTGTCCACACCAAGATGTTGGAGCGAAGTCCTAGCTAGACAGCGAACTAAGCTCCGAAATTATTATAATTATTATCAGACCTCTGTGTGGTTTGCTGACTTTATTCAGCTGCTCATGACATTAAAGCCTGAGTTATGCTCCCGCATTACGGTGACGGCGCAGCGACTACGGCGTCATTTGACATTCGATGGTTCTCAGGCCAGGTGACGCGTTGCCTTGTAATTCACCGCCAAGCCACTAGAGGGGTGTGGCGTTATGCTTGTACAGTTTTGGGGCATGTTTGTTGACTTCCTCTTGTATAGTTTAACGGAGAAAAAATAAACAATGCAAGATGGAACGCTTGAATGTGGATCTTCAGCTCATCAACATTGGATAAAGGTTGATCATACAAATGTTGAGGCGCAAGCGACGCAGAAGACGGTTTCGAGGCGGTCTGTCCAACTTTTGATGACGCATAGAGTTCTAGCTGTAGCAGCTAGCTTCAAACTGGCGTCGAGCAGTGCGTCCAGCGTTTTGTCCGAGGTCTGCAAAGCCCTCCAGCCCGATTTGTTTGCCGTGTCCTACAACCAGCCAGTGGGAAGCCATAGCAGATTTCTGGCGTCTATGGAATTTTCCAAACTGCGTTGGAAGCATTAATGTTAACGTTATCATAAAAGCACCGAGTCACTCTCTGATTGAGAGTGCAACTCTTTTGACACCAAACCTGTGCTTTATTCTTCATATACTTCAAGTGTGACACGTAAATAAGTCACAGACTCACAGCAAACATATGTATGAATGAATAATGATGACGTACACCGACCAAAAATACGACATAAAGTGATCAAAAGCTGGCAGTTTTTGGCCGACTGGGTCACTGCTTTGTGTGGCCATTCGTTTCCGAACACACACATATTGTACTTGGTGGTTCTTCCATTTTTTTTTATTCAATCGCTGGCTGACCTCCAGCCCCGTATTTTCAGCAATCTCCTCCCACGAATTGTTTGCCATTTGGCAGTCTTCATAATGTCTTGACGAGACATTGTAGAAGTTGTCGTACTTGCTTTTCTTTGATACTCTCGTCGGCTTGGTCCATTTTTGCGTGTAGAAAAATAATGTTTGAGAATGGCGGTGATTTCGCACAGAACCGGAAACAACAGTCTGAGGGGACCAATCATAGTCCATTTCCACCACGTCACACGCGTTGACGCGACGCAAAGTCAGAAAAAAAGGAAGTAAATCGAATCTTCTTTGACAGCGCAGGTCTGACGCGGAAGCATAACTCGGCCTTAACTCCTTGATAACCGGGCCTAATTTGAGCAGCTCTCTATCAAACTCAAAAAAGGCCAAATCAGTAAAGGTCTAACTAGCTATCTCCCCAAACAAACTCAACTTATTGAGCAAA